>NW_023603184.1:69212102-69244042 GCF_014898055.3 Talpa occidentalis
CTTTCTTAGCAAAACTGAAACTGGCCTCAGGATGTGCTCCTCTAACAAAAAGGAAAGAAGACGTCATCCCCAGCTAGAGTGAGATGCTGCAAAGGAGGCAGGGAAGAAGAGAGAAAGAGATGGCTGGTGGAGTGTGTTAGAGGCCCACTGTGTGAGCTCATTCATGTTTCAAGTTAAACAATGCTTTGCTGATGGAGGCTGAATGCCTGATGTCTCCAAAGGCATTTATTGATTGTTGATTATTGTAGGACTTCACAATTCAGATATCCAGCACTTTTTAAGGGTGGATCTAAAAGTCCTTACTTCAATATTAATGTTGGTGAATCTATTACAGAAAGGTCAAGGCACAGGAGCTTCCCACTCAACATTGTAAGTATTACATGATGAAGTGTTTGCTACAGTCTCCAACGCTTTAACCCAGTCTTCCTTCTGGAAGAAGAAGTTTTTCCCTCCTGCTCACCTACTAATAGTGAGGAGGATTCTAAACCATGGAAGGCCATGACTGTGACAAATACTATCATCTTGACCAAACTTTAGTCTCCTCTAAGCCCTCTTTTCAACTAGGGCTTCATTCTTTGGTTCTGTCCTTGGCATACCTAAGCCAAACTTAGCAAAAACTCCTGTGACTCATGCCCCAATACTTAATACCTCATCACTCTTGATAACTGATTAATTACCTCATCCCCACTTTCGATGTCTAAGTCCTTTGTCTTTCTCACAAAGAATCCTGTTAGGCCGGTTTAGCAAAATCTCTCTATCTTTGATTTCTCTTCTTGTTAATTTTTCATCCCTGACCCATTCACTCTGTTGTCTGTAAATCCCCACTAGCCCTTGTTATACTCAGAGTTGAGCTCAGTCCCTCTCCCTATTTCAACAGCACTGACCTCTATTGCAATATTCTTGAATTACCCTTTTAATAAAAGACAGAATAATTTCATTTTAATAGCTGACACCCTTGTCCAAATCATGCTGCAAATTCTGGCCAAGTCCAGAAGAAATCTTTGCACCTCAGAGAACTGTCTGGCTGGGACTTCATAGACAGTAACTCTACAGGAAGCACCACCCAGATCCAAGTGGAACCTCTTTCGGGAAAAACTAAAAGATTCAATGAAATGAAAACACTGAGCATTTTTGTTCTGGTTATAAGAAAGAGGACATCCCTTATTAGCTTACAAGAGTGGCACATTAGCAATTTTGATGTTAATGTGCCTGTGGGTAGTCTGGAACAGATATGTAGCCATCCTACCTCTTCGAATGAATGCGTTCTGAGGATGGAATAGAAACAACAGAACAATTAGTCAGGCCCCAGATATTAGAAGCAAAATAAGATAGTAGGATCACACAAAATAATATTCAGTGCCCTACAATCCCTCCTTCCATAAAAGGAAGACAATGAGTGTTCTTTCGTAAGGAACCAGGGCTGTAAGGACCCAGGCAAAGACAACATCCTATTTATTAATTGCCAAGAACAAAAGTTTAGGTGAGGTTGATGGAGGCTTTTGCAGGAGCTATGGAGAACATATTAAGAAGGGAGAAAGAGAGATTTAAAGTCTCCACTCTTAGAGGCTGTATTCTTCAGAACCCTTGGGTCCAATGACAGCAACACAGACCACTTCAGAGGAAAAAGTAATCTGTTAGCTCACAGAAATGAAAAGTACAGGAGTAGTACCCATCTCAGGTAAAATTAGGTTCAAGGACATAAAGCATGTCTGGAAAATGTCGTGCTGGCCTGCTTTCCTTTTGGTTGGCTTCATTCTCAACAAGCGCCTTCTCCCCTCATTAGCAGCTCCAGCCTGTCACTTAATAAACCCCAGGGAAAGAGCAAGACTTCTTTTCAACATTTCCAGCAAATGCTCAGGTGTTAATTCCAATTCATGCAACTTGTCATGTTCCAGTCCTGGGGCTTATCACTGTGCCCAGAAGGATGTGTGCTCAGACAGGTCAAGCCTGAGTCAAGAACTCACCTCTGAAACCCACAGCATGAGAGATAAGAACTCTACACTAAATGCATGGAATAAAAGTGGATGGGGTTAGATCTCTAAAGGAAAACATGTAAGTTGTAGCTCAAAAAATGAATGCTGGGCAGGCAAAAACCAGTGTCCACTGAGCAGCCATCAAAGCCTCCCCTTCCACAAATTGTATCACAGTTAAATACCAGAACTCTGAAGTTACACAAAGGTGGAGTGACACCTTATGGCTTCTTCTTAATGTGGATTTGGTAAATGGTTTCATTCTCATGCTCCTCAGTTTCTCATCATCCAAGAGGAATACAATCTAAAGTGTGGGTACATTGGTAGAGTGAACTGAGATAAAAGTAAAAGCTCACTAATTGTAAGATATTAATAATCCCTCTTCCCAACTGCCCCCATGACCCCTAGCTTAGCTTCAACTAAATAAGTGTAATGATCCTGTCTGTTTTCTTCACAGCTATTCCCCAAATCCTTGTATACAATTGGCACCCAGTCAACATGTGTTGAATCAATGATGACAGAATTAAGAAATTTCTACTGAATTTCTACTCTTCAAATGTCAGCTCCCAAGTCTTAGCAAACATCATTAGTCATTTCCTACTCTTTACCTACTGGCATTTTATTAACCTGTTTCAAACACTCCACTCAGCCGGAATAAGAACGAGGACTGTGTGTGCTCACCTCTGCATCCCTCTGCTGGCATAATGCCTGGCACCTAGCACAGTGCATGTAGCTGAATAAAAAAGTTCATCAGGTCCAAACACTTCGCATTATAGATGCTGTCACAGAGGCCTGGAGAGGTTATAAACAATTTGCCTAAAGTCACACAGCTTATCAGGTGAGCCATGACTTCCAGTCCAGTGCACCTCCTTCTACATCATTCCACCAGGAGTCGGTCTGGTTCTCTTTTGTTGCCATGAGCAGTGCACATTGCCATGGGTATAGAGAAGCCTTTGGTTCTCTGTAAGTAAAGTGGTGTCTTGAATATGGGAAGCTATCAGTCCAGTGCCGTTATGTCCCAACTGAGAGTTCCAGATTCAGGCACTTACTTCATCCCACATATAAAAACAAGTTTAGTCTCAGACTTTTTCTTTGGCAACATCTGCTTCTTCCCAAGAACTCAGGCAGTGTTTATTCCTACCCAGTTCTCACAACACATGCACACCCAATACCAAACCACTGGTGGGGTGGCCACCAGACCTTATTTGAACTGAAGACTGAATGGTAGAGCACACAGCAATGGGTTCACTCTTCCTTCTTTTCTCTCCTATGCTCCACCCACAGAAAGAGGCCCCAACAGGAGCCTAACCAATCTCTCTATCCTTCAAGCCCAAACCCAATTTCTCCAAAACAATGTGCCCTGCCCAGTGAATATCTATTAAAAGCAGGATCTTCCATTAACACACTAAGACAGTTTATGCTATTTTTGCTGATGTTGAAAAGATTTTTTTTCATTTATTTGTTTAACAAATATTTTAGTCCGTGCTATGTGCCAGGCACTGAGCATATTAAAACAAATAAATGAATCACAAAGAATGTATCTGTTGGCAAAGACATCCAAGTAATCCACTAATAACATTTATTTCAAAATCTCAGAAACTTTCTCTTTCACCATCACCCAACCACCAGTGAAATTTAATTCAAGTCATCTTTTGAAGAGTATGTCATTGTAGCTTTTTTTAAATTAAGAGGAAAAGTTCTTTCCAGGTAAACTTGATCTTTTGACCACCATAAGAGGCGTTCTTCTTAAAAATAAGAAAAAATATTAAAACAGCAGGTGGGTTCAGGTAACTTTCCAATGTTGGTAGAAAGAAAACTGAAGGGACGTGCTCACTGCTTTCTTAATACCAGGAGGAAAATTTGCTTTTAAATTTAAAGTATGCTGAATGTTTTGATGTGCATAGAAAGCAAAACATAAAATTCCATCAAAAATATCTTTTGGAGGATCTCAGAAGAGCCCAGTAAAATTTTCCTCAGGACTCAGGTACCCAAAAACTATATCTCAGTGAATGATAGCTATGCATAACCATTTTGCTTCCACATTCATTTTCATTGAAATCACTCATTTTGCAAAGTTAATGACCCTAACTACTTAATGTTAACTGTACTTTCTGGAATGTTCCTCAGTATCCCAAATTTCCTTCCCTATAAGGCATAATATTCTTTCTACTTTATATAAAAGGACATTTTGACTTCTCACTTATTCAAATTATCTACTTTTTGAGTGGGCAAACCGGGGCCCAGAGTGATTTTCTCAAAAGCACAGAGCTAATTAGCACTGGAGTCAAGACAAAAAGAAGTCTCTTAACTTAATATTGTTACTCTTAAAGGAGTAAACTTCCTATATTTCTTGAAATTTATATAATAGTCTACCAATTATTAAGGGTCAATTATGTACCAAGTATTTTATTTTTTCTTTCATCCATACAAAAACCTCTAACACATGAGTCGTTAATGGATATCACTAAAGTATTTAAATAATGCCAATATGCAGCATTTAAGGTATACTGAGCACTTCCTATAGATTATCTCTAATTTTCACCAAAATCTATACTCAAGTCTATACAAATTTTTTTCTTTGCTCTTTAATAGAAATGACAAACTTATGATATTTTTACTAACAATCCTGTAAGATATTGGGGAACATTCTCTGCATCATCATGGAACAACTTATTTATCTATCTCATAGTATGTGTTCCTCCTACGAAGGCTTAACAGCTAGCTGATCTCTTCTATGATGGTTGATTTTGACAATTTTTTGTGCCTGGTATTTTGGTGTTAGTCAAGAAGTCATAATGCAACTTACTGTAGAGTGGCATCATGTCATTTCATCTACATCAGCAGCCAAGACTAACCTCACTCAAAAGGAGGAGGAACTTATATGGGAAATGCCTCAAAAACCATACACTTCTTGCAACCTTTTGACTTTTCCAGACAGCTCTGTAAGGCAAGATCATGACAAAAGTAATAAACTGGGTCTATTAAATGAAAGTTGCTGTTCCTACATGATCACTAAGTAAGAGTCCAGGTGCCAAGGTAAGTCCACTCTTCTATCTACCTAGAGAAAAAAATAATTCCAAGTACTGGCTTTGAGTCCATGGAAACATAATATATACATGGAGACTTTTCACATGCTGAGCAAAGAGGAGAGAAGGAAGCGCTTACTCTACAATGGACTGGAGGGTGGCAGCTCATCTATCATCTCTCACCTCTCACCCCAGCATCCTGGAGGACCCCAGTTCAAGTTGGGCACCAGTTTGCTCACACATGCACAAGCAGAAGGAGACAACAACATGCTTGCAGACTGTGCTCAAGGAGAAGCAGCTGCAGACTCTGCTCACATGCTCCTCTGCCAAACCATCCAAGGCACTCATGAAGGAGCTGCCAGTGGAGATGCCCAGCCTAAACCTGCAGGTCAGCCACATCTGGTTCTAAAACAAGTGGTCAAGAATAAGAAGAAACCCATCTTTAAGAAACAGCTGCAGCAGCAGAATAAGCTGCAGCTCTGAGCTCGAAGACACAAAGGGCTCGAGGCAGCATGGTTGTGCAGTGCCAAAAAGTTGGGACAGGTTGTGTCTTCTTGATATGGCTCAAGCCTGCAGGGTCTAACCTAGACAGCACTTGGTGACAACAGATTCACTGGCCACCAGAATGTCCTATGAGGTTGTAGTCAAGGTACAGAGGAACCAGTAGTGGTGGAAATCACTCAGCATATTGTCCTACGGAGTGACCTGGGCCAGCCTGCCTTCTAGCAGCTAGACTTCTTGTTGGAATCTGGTGACAAAAACAGAAAAATAATTAAAATGGCAACTGCATTGCTCCAGCAGTGAAGTGACTTCTCTGTCATCACAGCTCCAGATATTGCAAACAGCATGGTGCCAAGTCCCATGGAGATATGAGAGAAACCTGGCATACTCGCTACCTGAGAAACACCCATGTTCAGGTCATTCGAGTTCTGAGAACTCTGTAACCTTGATAATTATTATTCTTATTTAAAGAACAGAGAGCAGCAGTCTGCATAACTGAAAGCACCGAGAAGGAACTTGCTTTCACCAAACTCTAGAGCCCTGCTCTGAGAGCTTCTATTGTTTCAAAGCCAGATTTTGAAATTTCAAAGCTTAACTCTGCTCCCTCCTCTCCTCCCTCTGCCTGGCCACCCCACTCTCAGAATTTACACCTCTGCTCCCAGGACCCCACCTCTGCATGGTGAAGACAAAACCAGTGCAGTTGGCTGAGCCCAAACTCACCCGGGTGGGCTGCCCTAAGCCTCCCAGGTACCTTTGCAGGGCCTCGAACTGGTAACTGGGTAGTGACAAACCAAAGGAAAAGTCACTCAACTCCACATAGCACTTGAGGGCCAAAAAAAAAAGAAATGTGACTTTCCTTGAAAATGTTTTAAATTATCTGTGACAGAGGACCAAGCATAAGAGTCTTTGAGGAATAAACAATCTATTGTTATTTAATGTGAGAACAGAAGTTCACAGTAGGATGAGTATTTTGATCTTAATGAAAAAAATAAATAAATAAATAAAACACCTCCCCTCTTAAAAAAAAAAAGGGTTGAAAAGATAAATTTAACCTGAACATCAAGGCTAGGTTCCCCTTAACTCCTCTGCTTGAGAAAATAACCCATAGCTCAATTAGCTGAGATGGGCCTGTTGGAATCACTGGTTTTAAGGGCTCTGCTTATTGTCAAAATTGTGTACCAAGATAGTAGAAAAGCTAACACCAAAATATTGGACTGAAGTTTGACACCGGAAAACATCTAGACAAGACATGAAAGTTAAGTACACAGAGTCATAAATGGGTCAAATTCAGATGTGATACTTTCAAATCCAGTCTAAACATTAGTAATCTCTGGGAAGTTTTGTGCTGATTAGTCTCATCTATTACTATACCTTATCTTGACATACTGAGGCAGATTCAACTTACTTATTAAAATCTACATGCCATTTCTTCTATAGTTGTACCAATATACAAATATGCACAATAAAGCAACATTAATCTCATTCAAAATTATATACAAACCAAGACTGGATATGACTCAATCAACCAAAAGTTGTTTAGAAAAATTATCTACTTAGGTCCCTATTTCAAACTAAAAACAAGATTAAAATTCCAGGAGGATTCAAGATTTAAACATAAAAAAAAAACTATAAACATACTAAAGATGTTATTTCTGGCTATGGTGGTTGGAAAAAGTTAAAGATCCTCTCCACAAAATTAAGTACAAAAATATGTATGTTATTAACAACAATGTTAGGATTGGAAATCAACATGAAACAATAAAATAAAAAATGTTTATTCATAAGAACCTAGTCAAACTGCCTATATAAACAGCAAGAATCTGAGTTCGGATCCCCCACCAGAGCTCAGCTGATGATAACAGTAGGTTTTACTACTAAGGCACAGAGAAAACCAGCAATCTTGCCACCAGAGGAGTAGACTTGATTTGGGGGAAAGTATAAAAACTCTCACTAATGATATTGATCAGAAGCTAAAGGAGGTTATTAACACTAACCTGGCTCTAGAAGAAATATGAAAGGGTCATCTTTCAGCTGAAGAGAAATGTCACTAACTTGAGACAAGAAAACATACGAAAGAAAATTCTTGGTGGTAAAGACAAATACAAGAAAAGGTAGAGGATTAACTACTTACAAAACCAGCACAAAGATTGTAAGACAAATATAGAAATGCAAATACAGATACAAAATATGACACTACAATGTAGTAGATAAAAATTCACAGTTTTAAAATTAGTATCTAAACACTAAAGCAAATCATAAATCCACAAAGGAAAGAGCAAGAAAAGGAGAGGAACATAATACAAAAACAACCAGAAAACAGTTAACAAAATGGCAATAAAAACATACCTATCAATAATCATTTTAAATGCAAGTGGAAAAAACTTTCCCATGAAAGAGAAACGATGAGTGAATAAAAAACCCAGAATCATCTCTTTGCTACCTCCAAGAGATCCACTTCAGAACTAAAGAGACACAGATTGAAAATGAAGGGGGGGGGAAAGGTATTCCATGTAAATGGAAAAGAAAGAGAACTGGTATAGTCATGCTTCTGTCAGACAAATAACTTGAAGAAATTTAAAACACCAATTCGAAAAGATATGTACCTCTATGCACACTGCAGCATTATTTACAATAGCCAAGATGTTGAAATAATTGTAATAATAATTGTAATTATTATTATTTACAATAGCCAAGATGTTGAAATAATTGTAATTCAACAGAAGGAAATCTGGGAAAACCTCAAATCTTTGAAAAACTCTTCTAACCCATGGATCAAAGAAGAAATCACAATGTTAATTATAAACTACTTCAGACTGAGTGAAAACAAAACCAAACATACTAAGATATATGCATGCAGCTAATGCAATGCATAGAATAAAATTAATAGCACTAAATACTTAAATTAAAATGAAGATATATAGTCAATAACATAAGCTGCTAGTAACAATTTAAAAGAAAAAATGCCACTCATGACAGTGACAAAAAGAATAAAACACTTAGAGAAATATTAACAAAGTAAGTGTAAAACTTATATGCTGAGATTTGAAAATGATGATTTCTAAATACCTAACAGAGAAAATTACCATGTTTTTCAACAATATAGAATGTTGGAAATTTCTATATTGTTAAGATGGCAATTCTACCCAAATTGACCTTTCAATTCAAATGCAATCCCTACAAAATCCTAGCAAAATTTTCTATTTTGATATAAGCTAGCAAGTTATCCTAGAATGTATGGAAAATTGCAAAGGACCTAGACTACTCGACATAAGTTTGAAAACAAAATGTGAAAGATTCACATTAGCTCATTTAAAATTTACTATGAAACTACAGTAGTCAAGACAGTGTGGCACTGACATAAAGACAGATATATTGCATAATGAATGGGACAAAGTACAGAAATATACCCTACATTAATAGGGTATATTAATTTTCTATAAAGATTCCAAGACAATTCACTATAGAAAAGTTAGGTTATTTGAACAAATAGTGTTGATACAATTGAATATACATATGCAAATACATTTATTTAGATCTTACATAAAATTTAACTTAAAATTAATACACAATCTGACTTAAAATAAACTATAGGCTTTAATGTAAGACTCAAAGTTATAATCCTTCTAATAGAAAACATGAGAGAAAATCTTTGTGGCCTTGTGTTAGACAAGAAATTCTTAGATTTGACACCAAAAACATCATTGATTAAAGAATATAATAGCAAATTTCACTTCAAGAAAATTTAAAACATTCCCTCTTCAAAAGATACCATCAAGAAAATAGGAAGACAACTAGACACTCGCAGAAAATATTTGTCAATTGTGTGTTTGGTAAAGGATTTGTATCCAGATCACGCAAAGAATTCTTACAGATCAATAATGAGGATATTTTTTCATGTGTAAAAGATTTTAGTAAACATGATAACCCAAGAAAATATATGAATGACTCATTATCTTTAGGAAAATGCAAATCAAAATAAAATACTACTCCATACATAGCCACAAGGATGCCAATAATTAAGAGACTGACAACACCAAGCGCTGGTGAGATTCTAAAATGGGCTAGCCCTATGGATAACGTGTTGGAAGTTTCTTAAAAAGTTTAACATATAAAATTTATCTTTTAATAAATGATCTAGCAATTCTATTCCTAAATTTGTACTAAAAAGAAATATGTCATTTTTCTACACAGATTTACATGTGAATGCTTGAAGTAGCATTATTCATATTAAGCAAAAACTAGAAATAATCCAAATGTTCATCAACTGGAAAATAAACTACCGGTGCTATATCTGAATGACAGAATGGTATTTAGCAATAAAAAGAAGCAAAATTATGATAATAACATGGATAAAACTCTATATCATTATGCTAAATAAAAGACCAGAAACAAATTTATATGAAATTTTTAAATTAATTTTTATATGCATTTTTAAGAAAAGGAAAATCTACAGAAATAAAAAGTAAGTGAGTGGTTACCTGGGTCTGAAGGTGAGAATGAGAAATAACTGCAAATGGATACAAAGGAACTTGTTGAGTTGACGTCTAAAACAAATTGCTAGCGATGGTGTCACAACTCTACATTTACAAAAAAATTTGAACATTACCTTTATCTTGGGTGAACATTTTTTTGCATGTAAATATTTCCACAAAGCTGTTAAAGGAATTAGAAATGAGAAAGTACTAGAATAGGGATAGGAAAATTAATATATCTATTAAATACAGCAGAAGCAAGTCATGTGGGGATGGCACAGTGTAGGGTAAATGGTTTTCAGGCTTTTCTGCCCTCTGCCATTAGGATTGCCCTGCCTGGTGAGGCACCTGCATTTTGTACATTGTTATAAGTTATATTGCTTACTTCTGTGGGCCAGGACTGCAGTATTGAGATACTCCCCAGGAGAAGCAGAGGCAGGAGAGAGAAGGGGAGAAAGGCAGCCAGGGAAGCCCAGAGTGAAGACTTGTGTGTGTGTGTGGGGGGGGTGGGGCTTGGAGTCCTGCCGGCCTCATGTCCCCCCAACCCACCCCCAGCACCCCTGCCTGCTGTGTACCTGGTTATTGCACTACATGTGAAAGCTCAATAAAGGCCTGAGAAAGCCACCGAGGGCTCCAGGACTCTCCTTGACCCGTCTGCCAAATCACAGAAAACCTGCTCTGTCCCTGTCCTGCCCCTACACACAGAAAATAAAATATTTAAAATAAATAACTGAGGGCCTCCCTGGTGACGCAGGCAGTTGAGCACAGCGCTGTGAAGCTGTCCGCAGCCTCTGCAGTACGGTTTTGATCCCAGCCAGCCACGGAGATACCCACATGGCGCAGCAGACCTCTCCTGTCTCGCCTGCTGCTCCTCTCAGCAGTGTATTCGTCAGCCTGCCTGTTCTGTTCCCCACTCTGTCTCTGGTGGATCCTCTCACCCTCCCGCACATCTGGCCTGTACCCTGGTTCTTGTATATATAAATAAATCTTTAAAAAAATAATTAACTTGCTAAACCTTGGATGGGCAGGGTGAAAGAGAAGAAGGAATTGAAAGTACACAAGTTTTCATATCAGAAGTTTATAGGCTAAGTTGCTTGGGGGTGTGAAATATCACTCATATGTTTGGTTGCGTTTCATGGGCAATTGCAAATGCAACCCTGGAGCTCAGATATCAATCTGAATGAGGCAGATTTGAAAATCATCACAGAGCTGAAGTCATGAGAGTGGATGGGATGATGAGAAACACTGAAGAGCAAGCAGGGCCAGACTGATGCTTGCAGAACACCTACATAAGGGGCCTGAGGAAGAACAGTTACAGAGATAATCATAGGATTTAAAAGAAAAACATCTCCCATGCCTTCCTGAGACACACATTCCTGAGCAGAAGCTGTGAGAGCAAACTCACAAAGAAACACAGGCAGGCACAAGGCAACTCTGTTATTTTCTAGATAATAAAGATAGAAAACATGATACCTAACCTTTTAAAATCGATTTAGAGGTAGGTTGCACAAAGGAACCTGTTGGATTGAGTTTGATTGTTAGTATGTATTTTTTTGGGGGGTGGGCAGTGCCATTGTTTGATGAATATGAATCTTTATATGACTACATGTCCATGTGTGAGGCACTAACATGCAGTTTTTATATACAGTTTTATTCTCATAACTGCCCAATAAAAGACACCATTGTTTCCACTTTATAGAGAAGTAAAAGGAGGCAAAAGAGGTTAGGAAAATCACCCAAGACTAAGTAATGGCAGAATCAAGACTCAAATAATGGGACCTATCTATGTCTCTAATTCATTCTTTTTACCAGTACCCTGAAGTGCCTCAGGCTCTAGGAAAAGATAACTCTAAATGTTCTATGAATTTTAAAGTGGCAGCTTCTTGGAACCTAAGGGTGGCGCGTTCACACACTGCAGCAGCAGCTTCTGTGGGTGGGCTCTTCCCAGATGGGTCTGCTGCTCCAGGAGCACCATGCATTTTCCCCAGACCCATCTGCACTTAGAAGTATCAACTGTTTCTTCAGCAAGCAAAGTGGCAGGTTAAGATTAGATTCCAAGCAGGCTCTTTTCCAAGGAGGGGAGGAAGACAGGAGAACAAAAGTGCCAGAAGAGAAAGGACTTGTTAAAGCCATGATAGATGCAAAAGTCAACCTGGAAGTCAGGTCTTCTAACCACAACCCCAAAGGAGCATCAAGATTGCCTCAGTGACAGAGAAAAATGCAGTCAGAACTTTATAATTTCTGTATCTGCAGCATTTTCCCATATTTTCTGATTTGCATGTTTGGCTTGAATTAAATTTTAACTATCTTGAATTCTTATTTCTTTCTTTCAAAGTTTGAAGCAACTTCTCCAAGATATTTCTTGGAGCATGAACTTATTTGTTGGGGTAAGAGTGAGACAGCTTAGGTTACAGAAATTGCCAGCCTGCAGGATGAGTTCCCCAAGTCCTGTTTGAACAGGTGGACTAAATCATGGACTGGGAGTCCTGTCCAAACAACTGGGCCCACCACTCTGACTATGAGACGCCATGGTAGATGAAAAGCATAAGACCCTAATGATTATCTCGCAATTTCCTGGAGAAGGCTGAGAGCTCACATGTGCAGCTGGAACATAACCCTTCTGAGCATGCTCAGGTATAGCCCAACCCAGAAAACCTTATGAGGCTGTGCTCTTCCTCCCTGCCTCATGGACTTACCCTTAAACATCTCCTCCTAACTCCCTTCAAGGAGCCAGGCTGGTTCTCCTTTCCCTGGCTCCCTAGTACATGAGTCTCCTGAATAAAGCCTTGCCTGATGCTCTCTGGTGAATTCTTATCCCAAAATGGCACAGGACCCACATATTGGGGTCTGGACCTATAACAAGAGCAAAACACAAGGCAGGGCTCCATCGATGTTTTTCTGTTTGATGTCTTAAAGACCCTCTTGGGGGATTATCTTTTTAAGTAGTCTATTAATATGATTTTTAATAAAAAATTAAAATATCATTTACAAAATATAATAAAGCTACTTAGAGGAAGTCTTATTGATTGCTTTTCCATCTCTCAATAACAATTTTTAATGGTTTATAGTTTTCTTAAGGAAGAATTTTGAAGGAATCTAGTAAAACATGGAGAAGTCTATGAAAATGAAATGAGGGGAGTGAAGAAGATAGAAGTGATGGGGAAGGGGAGACAATGGTGGAAGAATACATAAAGAATAAAAAAGAGCAGCCAGGGGGATTTTCTTTGGGGCTAACCTGACTTTCTCTGGGTGCTGGTCCGAGAGGATTCCTTGGCCCACATGGCCGTCTCCACTGCTTCTCTGTGCAGTCCTTACTTGCTGGCCCCTCATTCTACATTTATACGCTTCCAGAGCAAGCAGGCACCCTCTGCCTACTACCCCTATGTAGAAGTGGAGGCAGGGGAGAGAGGAGGGAAGCCAGGGCAGGAACAAGAAAAGCCAGCAACAGCTGCTCAGATTTGAAACAGGGGCAGTTTTTTCCACCCTCATCAAAAACAGTTATTAAATGAAGTGTGCACTCTAATTGGCCCCTGTTGCTATAAAGAACATTATTAAATTAAAGAAAGCTGAATTTGGTCAGTGGTAGTGTCAATATTAATTTCCCCACTGGAATGATAGTATTGTGATTACATGTAGGAGAATGTCCTTTTTTGCAGGATATACTAAAACATTTGAGATGATGGAGAATCAAATAGGCAACTTACTCTAAAATGATTCGGGGGGGGTTTGTTCTTTGTGCTTGTAGGGGCAGGAACGGGCACAGTGCAGGTTTTCTGATCCCATGCAGATCGGGTAAAGGAGGAGTCAGAGTCCTCAGTAGTTTTGCAGGTTTTTTATTTGGGGTTCACCAGGCATATGGCAGGCAGGGGTGCTGGCTGGGGGACTGGGAGGCTGGCAGGCCTCCCAGCCCCCAGCAAGTCTTCACTCTATCTGGGCTCTCTGGCGTTCTCTGCTTCTGCTTCGGCTTCTCCTTCAGGTTCTGCTGCTGCTGGCTGGGGCTGCTGGCGTCCCCCCGTGACGCCGCCCTTAAAAAGCACAGTCTTAGCTCAGCTGAATCCCATCTACCTATGCCCACACCCTACTCCAGGTGCCCGCCATCAGGCATGCATTCAGGACAAGGATCCATCATCTATCCTGATGGCGGAAGGGCAGAAAAGCCTGATATTTTCTTTACCCTACAGTCCACCCCCTCAGGGTTTTCTGCCATACAGTCTATACATACATATACAATTTTCTAAGCAAACAAACAATGCAGCCATGGCCCACAAAAGCAAATACATCAAATATAACAAAATACAATATAACAAAATACAACAGAACACAAATAAGTCCAGGCAGGGCACCAACCAAGTGCAAAAGACAATTATTGGTACCAGCAGATGAGCCACCAAATCTGCTGCCGAAGGCACTGCTCATACGAGGGAGGGGAATCACTCACGGCATCTGCTATAACACACCAGGAGCCGTCAGGCTTCCTGGCCTTCTCTGGCTGTAGTCTCGGCTACAAGGCGCACACATCATCCACCCCCAGGATGCACTAGCTCTGGGATTGGCAATTTTATTCTGTTGGGGGTAATCGCCAACCCTTAGGGTTTCTGTCTGCAGTCACTCCAACACTCGGCCTTCATGGCCACCCATGCGACTCGCAGACCCCTGCACTCAAGCCAACCCACTGCACAAGCACATGGGTCGGGGATCCAAACTCTGCATTTGGCTTGGGCTCCACCCCAAGCCACATTCCCCACCCGTCCCCAAGGACAGGTTCCTCAGCTCCTCACCCTCGCTCAAGAATGAGCAGGGCATCACCCACAGGTGATTTTACGAGACTCACAGTTCTTCAGCATACCCAGGCTGCTTAACAGCCGCTCAGGGCTTCTCAACTTATCATCAGTACCAGCTTTTGCCTTCTTAGTTGGCTTTTCTCCTCCACCTGGCTGCTGGGCATGCACAGGCTGCTTTTGGCCATCAAGGCCCACTGGCCACCCCCAGATTCCCATCTCTTGGGGTTTACAAACAAAACTGTTCCACCCCCAGGGTCCCAAAACATATCAACCTGCAAGGTCCTCCGCCTTCTGGCGGCATTGTCAGTCCAAGTTTATCAGTCCATGTCCATTGGCCTCTCCCTGCGTCAGCAGCGGCCTGCTGCCTCAGGGGTCATTGGCTGGTCCTTTCCGGTGTCATTGGCTGGTCCTTTCCGGTGTCATTGCCTGGTCCTCTCGGGCGTCTCCTCCCTGCGAGGTCTCGTCCCACAGCTCCGGACCGTATCCACCTTCTGTGCCGCCATGGTGCCTCCAGCGTCATCACAGGCAAACAGTCTGTTCTCCTTAGTCCCTCCAGGTCTTCGGAGGGCTCCAATACCCGTCTGCATGGATCTTGCCGACATACGCCAATTGTAAGGGCAGGAACGGGCACAGTGCAGGTTTTCTGATCCCATGCAGATCGGGTAAAGGAGGAGTCAGAGTCCTCAGTAGTTTTGCAGGTTTTTTATTTGGGGTTCACCAGGCATATGGCAGGCAGGGGTGCTGGCTGGGGACTGGGAGGCTGGCAGGCCTCCCAGCCCCCAGCAAGTCTTCACTCTATCTGGGCTCTCTGGCGTTCTCTGCTTCTGCTTCGGCTTCTCCTTCAGGTTCTGCTGCTGCTGGCTGGGGCTGCTGGCGTCCCCCCGTGACGCCGCCCTTAAAAAGCACAGTCTTAGCTCAGCTGAATCCCATCTACCTATGCCCACACCCTACTCCAGGTGCCCGCCATCAGGCATGCATTCAGGACAAGGATCCATCATCTATCCTGATGGCGGAAGGGCAGAAAAGCCTGATATTTTCTTTACCCTACAGTGCTATACTTGCAACTCTTCTATAACTTTTTTAGTAGTTTCATAAACTTTAAAAAGCGGTATGTCTTTAAAAAGCGGTTGGTTGGTGGTTTGTTATGTCTTTGGTGTATGGGTCAGCAGAACCAAACATAAGAAAATGGGAGAGAGGAAACAGGCAGGTGTCAACATGTAAAAACTGTTACAGTCCCAGTTTTAAGAAATTGGGCTCAGTGAGACTGGAAGTAATCCTGTTTGCCTTGCAAAATGTAAACAAAGGCATTACACTTGCACAGTGTAATAATGATTTCTCTTCATCCCAGCTAGCAGCATGACTCCAGCAATCAGGCCAAATAAGCCTAGTCCATGGCTGGGAAGGTTAGCTCCCACAAAGCAATTGAAGTAATTAGCCAGTCTTTATGGCAGGATTGTCTCCTAGGCTCAGCTGGGTGTGAGAGAGCACATGGCTTTTAAGCAATAAAAGCTATTCTTCACTTGCACACTCTCTACTAACGCAAACTTCCAGAGCCTACCCAGAGAGGACACTTTCCGCAGTGCCTCTCAGTGTCGTGTCCCAGATGGAAAGTGGCTGATGACTGAGCCAAGCCAGTGCATGCTGACAAGATTTGGTTTCATTTTGGGTTCTGCTTTCAAGTGAAAACAGCTTCATTTTTTTTCTAGACTAGAAGTTAACTACCCGTGCTTTTTATTAAAACAAATGTAGAAATAAGACAAGGATAGTCTCTGAGGAAAAAAATAAAGGTAACTAGAAAGTTAAAATTATCCATGATCTTCCCGGCCAGAGAGCTATGACTCATATTTTAGTGAGCACAAGGGCAGTCTAACCTGGGTAAGGTCAGGATAGAGGTCACGGTTTGCAAGAGACAAGGGAGTTCAGGAGTCCAAGGGGACTTTTAGGGAATGAGAGTCCTCTTTCTTGATTTGGGAGCTGAATATGAGTGTATTCGCTAAGTGACAGTTTATCAAGCTATACCCTTAGCATCTGTTATATAAATTGTATCATGCAAAGGACTACAACTAATAAAATTAGACTGATCAAGTCTCTAAAGCCTAGAATCGAGTGGATAACGTTCAGACATTTTTTTCTCACAATAAAATTGCAGAAATTGAGATGGTAGCTGAGTGAAGGTGCCGGCTTCCCCTCTCCATAGACTCAAACCATATTGCAGCAAAATAAAGCCAAAAACTCCTGAAGGAAAAATAGACGACCACAGCATACCATCGGTTCAACCGTTCTGTGGAAAGGGTAGAAAAAACTAGTGAACTGTGTTTTTACTGATATCAGGACAGTATAACTCACAAGACAGAGTGACAACTACTACGTAGAGCTTCCTACAGCTGCTGATTCAGAGGCACATACCAACATTGGCGACGCTTACCTGCACTGCGCCGAGTTAGGGGATGCAAAGAGTTGGTGTCTGGGACAGAGGAAGCACTACTGGAGAACTCCAGGGGCAGGAGTGAAAAGCAAGGGCTCAGTTTGAATCGGAGGCTCTCAATATGCAACAGCTGAAGTCTGAGCTGGTGAGAAGGAACAGGTCCAGACACCTGTGTCTTCTCATAGCAAAGGCTACGATTTGAGGTTGATGCCGGGATATTCAAAACACCTCCCTCTCCCCCATCCCTAATTGCAGGGAGGAAACCATGACAACGAATAAATGAACATGTGCTTATACCTGAATTTAAGCACCTGTTAACAACAGGCGCGAACACCCCAGGATAAAACTGTGCTGGAAAAGATGACAACCCTTGTCTGTGACTGCATATCAAGTATAATCCACACCCAGTGAGGCCCCTACTGCTCAAAAATAGCCTAGAGGTAGAAGCTGACGTGAGACTATAAGGCAAAGGAGCTGCACTGGAGGACGTTCACAGCTGTGGATCCCACCACATAACTCTGGAAACCACAGTGCAGCAGAAAGCTTTAGTATTCACTGCTTGCTGGAGGTGATACTCTGCTCCCTTTTTTACCTACTACTGTCCATGTCTTTTTTTTTTAATTGTTTTTTTTTTTTTTAAGATTTATTTATTTATTTATTTTATTTATACAAGCACTGGGTACAGTCAGAAGCGCGGGAGGGTGAGAGAATTCACCAGAGCCAGAGCGGGGAGCAGAGCAGGCAGAAGGACCGAAGTACACTGCTGAGGGGAGCAGCGGGCGGCAGGAGAGGTCAGCGCGCCATGTGGGACCCTCCTCTGGTGGCCGGGAAGCAGCCGGGGAACGAACCGGCGCTGCAGAGGCTGCGGGCAGCTTCGCAACCCGGCGCTCAACCGCTGCGCCACCGGGGAGGCCCCCATGTCCTTTTTTTACCTACTACTCCTTGCCTGTACCAGTTCTCCAATTACCTCAACAGGCACAAAGGCAAAAGTCTGAAGGCCTATTCCTCTAACAACCCATAAAAACTAAAAAATGAAAAGGCAGGGGGGAAAAAAATAAAAAAATGGACAGACTCATAAATCAGATATAGTTCTATAAGTCAATGTTACTTCAATTAAAATTTTAAAAATATGGGTAGAATATCTCAACAGATACTTCTCCAAAGAAGACATAGAGATGACCAACAGGAACATGAAAAAAAAAATGTTTATCATCACTAATCGTAACAGAAACACAAGGCAAAACCACAATGACACATCACCTCAAACTCATTGAAAATGGCCCATATCAAAGTGATCAGAAACAAGCTGTGGGTAAGGTAAAGTTACCAGGCTTTAGAGAGGAAATGCAAATGGCCAACAGTCATATGAAAAAATGTTCAACATCCCTATTCATCAGGGAAATGCAAATCAAAACCACACTGAGATACCACCTTACACCAGTGAGAATGGCACATATCAAAAAAACAAGCAACAACAAATGTTGGCAAGGATGCAGTGAAAAAGGAACTCTCCTGCATTGCTGGTGGGAGTGCAAACTGTTCCAACCATTGTGGAAAGCTGTCTGGAGGTTCCTCAGTCTACTAAAAATGGAGTTACCAAACGACCCAGCAATTTCACTCCTAGGGATCTACCCAAAGGACACAAAAACAGTGACTCAAAAGACCACCTGTACACCTATGTTTATTGCAGCACTATTTACAATAGGTAAAACCTGGAAACAACCCAAATGCCCCAAAAGAGATCACCAGATCAAGAAGATGTGTCATATATACACAATGGAATATTATTCAACAATCAAAAAGAGAAACTCATGCCATTCTCAGCAACATGGATGGAGCTGGAAGGAATTATGCTCAGTGAAATAAGCCAGAAGGAAAAAGAAAAATATCGGATGGTTTCACTTGTAACAGGACTATAGGGGAAACAAATAAGACATCAGTGTAAAAAAAATAATAACAGTACAAAACACAAAACCTGAGACTGGAAACTTGAAAACAAAACAGACAATTATAAAACAGACACTTCCTGCAGGGGAGGCGGAGGGGGAGGATCAGAGGGAGGGAGGGAGGAGCACAGGGGACTGAGGTGATGGTGCACAGGTGCATTGGGGAAGGAAATTCTGTGAGGACTACACCTGAGGGGGGGGGAAGGAAATATTGTCTAAAAAAATGTGAAAAATGATAAATGTTAAAATAATAAAAAATTTAAAAAAAGGTATCAGGCTTTTCTGCCCTCCCACCATTAGGATAAATGATGGATCCCTGTGGTCTTGCATGCATGCCTGATGGCGGGCACCTGGAGTAGGGTGTGGGCGGATGTAGATGGGATTCACCTGGACTAAGACTGGGCTTCTAAGGGCAGCTTCACGGAGATGCCAGCAGGGGACCAGAGAACGAAAGGGAGAGCAGAGAGAAAACCACAGGAGAACAGAGAAGCAGAGACCACCAGAGAACGCCGGAGAGCCCACATGGAGTGAAGACTGGCTGGGGGCTGGGAGGCCTGCCAGCCTCCTGGCCCCCTGGGACTCTTTGCCAGCTGTGTACCTGGTAAATCCAAATAAAAGCCTGAAAAGCCACTGAGGGCTCCAGGACTCTCTCCTCCTTTACCCCGTTTGCTCAAGTCATAGAGATCCTGCCCTGTGTCATCCTGCCCTTACACAAGTGTTGGTGATAGTCAAAAAACACTGTTGATGGGAATGTAGACTGGTTCATCCCCTGTGGAAAATAGTATGGAAGTTTTTCAAAATATTAAAAAATAGATCTACCATATGATCCAGCAATTCTACTCCTAGGCATCTATCTGAAGAATGCCAAAATACTAATTCAATGGGACATGTGCACTCTTATGTTCATTGTAGCACTATTTACGATGGTCAAGTTATAGAAACAATTTATCAATAAGAGCCCAATGACAGATGAGTAGATAAAAAAAAGCTGTGGTATATATCCACAATGGAATATGATTATGCAATTCATTGCTTTACCATTGAGGAATCTTCACACTTACGTCACTTAACATTCTTATCCCTAGGCAATGGGTTGTAGGTGTCCTTGAAAAAAAAAAATAATAAGCCTCCCTAGCACATTCATAACTTCCCATTAGCCTGGAGAAGTCCGACATTGCTGAAAACCTCACTACTGGTGTTACACTCAGGGTGATTCTAATAGCAATTTTGGAGAGCGTGCTTATGTCTTTAAAAGTTTCTAAAGCTATCTCTCAGCAATTTTTTTCTTAATCCATTGAAAACAAGGCCTGTTTTGCTGAAAGAGTGTTTTCCCCTTCAATGTGGAATTCTTCATTGAAAATACATTTCCCCTTTCTGACTCCTGTGCTTAGCACTGCAATGGGAGCAAATTTGTAGTAGACATGTGAACCTGAGACTGGAAACTTGAAAACACATGTTGGCCCCAATATGCCTTGCAATCCTTTGAGTGTGTAGTAGACCGGGAGACCTGCAGGCACTCTTAATTCTGACGGACACTGTCAAAGGGACGGACTTCCTAGAATGTTATGCAACAAAATATGGAGGTGCAAAGTATGGAGAAGGTGAGCCAGAAATTCTTTACATAGATTAGATTCAAGAAATATTATTATAAAGATACTTATGTAAATATGTAATATACACACTATCTAATTTCTTACATGCAAAAATATTCTATTCTAAACCTTTTTTTCCCCCATAAACCTTAATTCAACACATAAGAGCATTCTTTTTCATGGTTTCATATTACGGTATTTGTCCCATAAATTATTTAACAGTCTTATTGGTAGACATCCATGTTATTTGCAACTCCTTACATTAAAAAAAAATTATAATGAGTAAACTTACACACAGACACTTAATATGTTTCTACAGGATAAATTGTTAAAAGTGGAATTGGGAAGATAAGCATTTACAATGAATATTGCCAGATTCCTTTCACAGGGGCACCCTTCGTTGGCATATTGGGGAAAATGTCCCACCCTTCTGGGGTCTTTTTGAATTGGTTGATGGCCAAAACAGCAGAGGAAAAAAAAATCAATTGAATAACAATGTATATATATACCTAATAAATTCTTGGGAGAAAACCAGTAAGACTGCATAACTCACCCAAGAGACTTCAGAGACCATATACCATAACCTCATCTCAGACAAGGGACAAAGGTTTAGGGGAGGAAGGAGCAAAGGTCAGTGAGAGCAGTTACTCAGCAAGAGAAGGCACAGTAAACAAAGATTTGACAGCTGTTAAATCCAGTCTTCTCCATTGCAAGAGATCAGGAAATTAAGTCTTCCCAAAACAGTGAGGCAGACTCCCTTTTAGAGCCTTTACACATGTCAATGTCATTTTCAAAGGCAACTTCTACCCAGTCTTCACAGGCGCTCCTATAAAATAAGCTACCTGCTGAAAAAAAGGGCAAAATTTGGGGTGACATATTTTTGCTCCTCTGCAGCTTATTTTAACATGTAACATGGAATTTTTTAAAGAGATATACCCTTGCGCCTCCCTGGTGGTGCATGAGGTTAAGACGCAACCTACGAAGCTTCTGCAGTCACTGCTGGAAGAGTTCGATCCCCAGCCAGGGAGCAACCCACATGGCACAGCAGACCTCTCCTGACTCGTCTGCTGCTCCCCTCAACAGTGTATTTCAATCAGGCTGCCTGTTCTGTTCCCCACTCTATCTCTGGTGAATCCTCTCACCCCCACAGCTCTGGCCTGTACCCCAGTTCTTGTATGCATAAACAAATGTTTAAAAAACTGGCCTCTCCAGTGGCGCAGTGAGTTGAGTGCTGTGCTGTGAAGCTGTCTGCAGCCTCTGCAGCATGGGTTCAATTCCCAGCCGTCCAGAGAGCAACCCACATGGCACAGCAGACCTCTCCTGCCTCGCCTGCTGCTCCCCTCAGCAGTGTATTTCAGTAAGGCTGTCTGTTCTGCTCTCTGCACTCTCTGGTGAATTCTCTCACCCTCCCGTGCCTCTGACCTGTACCCCGTTCTTGTATAAATAAATCTTTAAAAAAAATTAAAAATAAATAAAATAAAGAGATATACCCTTATCTCACACTATATAAAAGTTAACTAGAAATGGGACAAACATCTAAATATCAAACAATGAAACTCTTAGAACACATAGGGTAAATATTCATAATCTTAGATTTGGCAGTGTATTCCTTGACAGAATATCAAAAACACAAGCAACAAAAAAGAGAAATAGGTTAAAGAAATTTTATCAAAATGAAAACTTTTGTGTGTTCAGAGAATACTATCAAAAAAAGTAAAAAAATTACCCACAGAACTGGAGAAACTATTTGCCAAACATATATCCTACAAAGAGTTAGTCTCTAGATTTATAGAGAACTGCTACAATTAAACAACAAAAAGACAACACAATGGAAAAGTAACATACTTACTTACAGTTAGTTAACACTAACAGGAAAAGCTGCTCTTCATTAGTCATCAGGAAAATGCAAATCAAAGTCCTGATGACTCACAGCACTTTGTACTGCACTAAATGTCACTGGTTGTACTTAAGAATGGTAACACTGGGAAATTTTATGTTGTGCATATCTTACCAAAATAAAAAAAAAATTAAGCATAGACTCTGAAAACAAAGCCAAAAAACTACAGTGAGACACTACTTCATCCTCCTGGGATAACTATTATTATAGTTAAAATGGAATTAAAATGAAAAATGGAATTAAAAGAAATGTTGATGAGGATGTAGAGAAACCGAAACTGTCTTACATTGCTGGTTAAAATGTAAAATGATGCAGTCACTTTAGAAAAGGTGAGCAGGTTTTAAACACTGAAAATAGTCACCATTTGACACAACAATTGTACTCCCAAGAGAAATGCAAACATATGTCCACACCAAAACTCGTACACAAATATTTGTAGCATCATTATTCATAGTAACTAAAAGGTGGTAGTAACACAAATGTCCATAAACTGATTAATAGGTAAACAAAATATGGCACATCCATATAATGGAATTTATTTGGTCATAAAGAAGAATGAAGTAGAGATACACTGTAACAAGGATGAACCTTGAAAGCATTATGTTAAGGAATTGTATGGGGACTATAACCAAGATGAAAATGCATACATTGTGCACAAATGAAAAATGATGTAAAAATATAAAATTAAAAATAATAATAATAAAATAAATAAATACAAAAAAAGAATCTAGACTCTAATTATCATATATTATATGAAATGCCCTGAATAGGCAAACATACAGAAACAGAAAGCAGATAAGCAATTGCTTAGGGCTGGGGAGAATGGAAGTTTAATGTGGGGGACAGTAAAGGAGTAGATGAAAATTGGGAATGATGAAAGATTTCTAAAATTGACAGTTTTTACACAATTCTGTGAATGGATGGACTAAAAACACTGAATTGTATGCTTTAAATGGGTAAATTGTGTTTTGCATATCCCAAGCTATTATAAACCAGTGTAATCTAATTACTAAGTAATGAAGGCCCAGTGGTGGCAAGGGTATCACTGATCAGCTTTAGAGAATCTTAGCCTTGCTCAAAACCTACTGAATCTTCACATCCAGGACGTTTTCTGAAAATGCTCCATGTGAAGCACTGAGAACCTGAGCAACCACCTACCACTCAGTCATTTTAGACCTGTAAAAATGTGCCATTCACCACTGTCAGCATTTAACTCTTGACTTCTCCGATTTGAAATGAGCTACCAAATGAAAGAAATTTGGCATTCCTAAGACAAACAATTCTACAGAGCAGACTATGCAGAGGTGATTGAAAATGGTAGCTTTAGGGCCTCCCTGGTGGTGCAAGGGGTTAAGCACCACACTATGAAGCTATCTGCAGTCTCTGCAGCACGAGTTCTATCCCTGGTCAGCCAGGGAGCAACCCACATGGCGAGGCAGACCTCTCCTCTCTTGCTTGCTTCCCTCCATCAGTAGTATATTTCGGTTGGTCAGTCGGTCTGCCTGTTCTGCTCCCCACTCTGTCTCTGGTGAATCCTCTCACACACACCCCATCTCTGGCCTGTACCCCAGCTCTTGTATGCATAAATAAATCTTAAAAAAAAAAGGAAAGAAAATGGTAGCTTTGGACACATGCCAACAAGTTATGTGATTAGCAGATCAAATGAGTAAGTAGGGAGGAGTGCTCTTGAGGCCATTTATCACCATCATCTATGGAAAAGTACAATTAGTCTATTGTTCTCTAAGACTTTGATTGATCTCTTACAAAGAGTTCCTACAAATCAGCATGAAAAAGATCAACAACTCATTGGGGAAATGAAAATACAGTTCATGGGAAAAAATGTAAAAATAAGAATTGAATATAGAAAGTACTCATCCTCCCATGAGACAAAACTGCAAATTCAAACTACCCCACGTTTCTGTGCTTCCATCAATATTAAAAAGTCATATATTGTGGGGTTTCAGGTGTTAAGAGACAAGACACAAAAGACTGTTCACCAGAAACCTAAATGTTATAAATTAGTATTACTTCAATAACAATTATAAAAAGAAGACCCTCATGCATTACTTGTGTAAACAGCAAACCAGCACAAAGGTAAGCAGCTAACAAAATGAGGGAGGTCCAGAGCCTAGGACCCAGCGATTCCCTACCAGGAGCTCCGCTACGAGTGCACTGTACTGGTTCCTCTGTCATTTCTCTTCTCTTTCTCCTCTCTACTCTAAGCCTCAAGTGAAGTCAATAAACGGAAAATAATTCCTTTAAAGTCCATGGAATTAATTTCTTTTTGACTATAGGAATTGGCAGTTCAAAAAAAATCTCGATGCCTTAATAATTAAAGAGAAATCTCAAAAGTTCCTTCTAAGAAGGTTCACAGCTATAAAAGTAATAAATGAAGGTCCTAAAAAAAAATTGCCCTGTAGGTCGGGTTAATAATCCTACTCAACAAGAGCTGGGTCTAAGAAACTGAGCCCAATTATTAATATATGTGCGACCAAAGTGCCCCCTGCTGGCCCAATGCAAAAACAAAATTTTATGGCTTCCGTCAAGGATTGTTTCAGATAAGTAAGTGCTCTAAACAAATCACATTTCCCGAAACTTCCTGTAAATTACATCTGCTCTCCTCAAGCTCACAGCTTTTTTCTTGTATCAGATAGGCTTACCTCCTGCTTCTCAATGAAGATCAAGATCCTTTGATGTTCCTTTTCATCTCTAAAATCAGACTGTAAGGAATTTTGCTGTTAGAACAATATCAATAAAACTGGGAGATTGACCTCACTTTTACATTTAAAACACAACTTCAGTGCTCATCCTAGGGGTAGGCTGCACATGAGTTCCTGGACAGAGCAACCCTCACCTGCCTTCCTTTTTCATCGATCTTAGCCTTGCCGTTTCCAATTAAGAGGCCACGAGGCCATGTGTCAGTGCAAACCCCACATTGATTCCTGTACTCACAGAGTGCTTTGCTCTGTGTCTACCAAAACATGGCCTCGTTTAGATTTTGCCTGAACTCCAACCTTCAGAATCCTGTAACTTCACCCCTTTGTTTAGTCAGAACCCATACTCCCCTGAGCTTTCAAGGCCACAGGTCAATAATCTTGACCGTTGGACAACAAGTTTGTCTCTCATGGTCTGGGCTGAGACTAGGGACAAGTTTTTGGCCAACCACTTACGTGTGGGTCACTTATTTATCAGGAGACCCTAGTCAGTTGTTAGCAAGTGAGTTAGTTGATCAGATCTACATTTCAGGTAGGGATTAGGTAGAAGCCGTGTGGTATGGAAATTAACGCAGGGAAGTTCTGGCAGCAAGAAGGTGGACCCAACTGAAATAATGCAGAGAAGAAAGGATAAGAGATGATGAGGCCATGGCATGGATGACAGAGAGGAGCAGATAAGACCCACAAGACCCAGTGATGAAGCTCCTTCATTAAGAATATAATCTCCGATCCAAAACAGGTTTACTTGGGGCCTTCCTGGTGGCGCAAGAGGTTAAGCACAACACTTTGAAGCTACCCACGTCCACTGCAGCACGAGTTCGATCCCCAGCGGGGGAGCTACCCACATGGCGCAGCAGACCTCTCCTGACTCACCCACTGCTCCCCTCAGCAGTGCATTTCAGTCAATCTGCCTGTTCTGTTCCCCGCTCTGTCTCTAGTGAATCCTCTCACCCCCCCACACCTATAGCCTGTACCCCAATTCTTGTATGCATAAATAAATCTTTAAAAAAACAAAAACCAGGGCCTCCCCAGTGGCGCAGCGGTTGAGCGCTGGGTTGCGAAGCTGCCCGCGGCCTCTGTGGCGCCGGTTCGATCCCTGGCTGCTCCCCGGCCACCGGAGGAGGGTCCCACATGGCGTGCAGACCTCTCCTGCCGCCCGCTGCTCCCCTCAGCAGTGTACTTCGGTCCTTCTGCCTGCTCTGCTCCCCGCTCTGGCTCTGGTGAATTCTCTCACCCTCCCGCGCTTCTGACTGTACCCAGTGCATGTATAAACAAAACAAACAAACAAACCAGCAAACAAATAAATAAAGCATGCCTCTATAAAAAAAAAAAAAAAACAAAAACCAAAAAAAAAAAAGAGAGAGAGAGAGAGAGAGAGAGGTTTACTCCTTTACCTCTCAGTTCCCTGATTTTCTGTGCCAGGTCTTTCTTCCTTCAGTAATTATAGTTCTACCTATTCTCTTCACTGTAGCTATCTGTATTTATACTGCTCACTTACTGTGTACAACTGTTCGCTTACTAAATACAACTCAGCATTGCACCCACAGACACCTGCCATTCCCTTGCTCACTGCTTCATCTCACCGACAGTTTGCTCAATCTCTACTCTCCTCAATCCAGTGTTTCTTAAATATGATCTGTGGACCAGTTACTTACTATTTATCTGGCTAATTGCTAAAAAATGCAGATTGCTGGAATCCTGAATCAGACCAAGAATTCAATATCTCCATTTATAACAAATACCCTTGTGATTCTTTTGTATACCCATGCACACAAAATATAAAAACCACCTTTTTATCAAGCCGCATGCTCTTGTTCAGAATCTTGTCATAGCTCCTAGCCATCTAATGAATTAAGTGCAAAAGACTCAAGGATATAGGCAAATTTTCAAAATATCTGCTGTTCCTTCCCATAGGATTATATATCCCTACTCCACTGAGGGCAGGCTTTTGCCATGACTTGCAAATCATTATGGCAAAAACCATTACTTGCAAAGCAAAACAAAACTACACAAAGAAAAATACATCACAATGTTATTATTTCTATTGTTACATTATATATGCTAAGGGCAATAATTTTTACAATTATGGCCCAAATTAGCTAATACATATTCTTATATTCAGGAAAATGTACATCCCTGCTTATTATTAAATTCAACAAAGTATAATTACAATTTCAAAACAATACATGTTATCAAGCCCCAATAACAAAGTACTGTTCCTACAAATCCTTGTAGCAGAGTCCTCCTTTTTTTTTTTTAAGTTTTATTTATTTATTTATACAAGAACCAGAGTATAAGCAGAGGCGCGGGAGGGTGAGAGGATTCACCAGAGACAGAGCGGGAACAACAGGCAGACAGACTGAAGACACTGCTGAGGGGAGCAGCGGGCAAGGCAGGAGAGGTCTGCCTCACCATGTGGGACTCTTCCTGACCAGCGGGGAATCAAACCGGGCTGCAGATGCTGTGGATAGCTTTGCAGCACAGTGTTCAACCGCTGCGCCACGGGGGAGGCCACAGAGTCCTTATTCTTAATGACAATCTTCTGCCACCTTTCCCTCCCTCCCTCCCCAGCTTCTACCAAGCTAATGCCCTCTGACATGTTTTGGCAGGAATTGCAAAGCTACTTCAGGTTTTTCTGAATCTAATTTTAAAAGGACAGGAAACATTATTTTTCAAATGTTTTACCAATTTCATGCTGTGTGAAGTTTTGTTGCAAGGGGAAAGTGAAAACACTTTGTACTTATTAGGGACACAAAGCTGTTTGCCAAAGCACCTCCAATCAGTAGTCTATACTAAGGAAATATGTCATTCATTCAGCCTCATAATCTCAGGGGGCAAACGTTTATTTTACAAAACCTCAAATGACATAAACATACATAAAGATGGCTGACCTTTTGTCAGTCATTTCCCATATTGATATCAGCATTTTCTAAATCTTATTCTGTGGGACAGAAGAGTCTCTGCATATATAGATGTTTTGCCAAAAAAAACAAAGGGTTATGCAGGGAGTGGAGGTATGGGGGCGGTGGGGGTGGTGGCAGGAAATCATTAATCAACAATGTTTGAAGGAAAGCACAAATTAAAACTCATTCCCAGAGGGAGTCCATATGCATATACATATACACTCTCTGGGAATGAGTTCATATTTGGTATATATACACACCCATATAATAACATTTCAATTAATCCTGCAGTGAAACAGAAACATGCATGTTTCCCAATATGTTCAACCATGGAATCTGTTTTGTTCTCTTTTGTTTTGGAGCACCCATTTAGTTAATCTCATGAGACACTAGTATTCGATCGGACTTGAATGGAGAATAGTTTCAGTAAGTATGCTTAAATAATCTAATTAAAAGTTTTAAAAAAGTTTATCTGATTTGGAAAGTTGGGTTCACGCAAGTACATTGAAGACTAAGTGATTTCTCAATGCTATCCAAGAAAGTAGGGTTAGTAGTTCTGACATTCACCCAAAGGAAAGTTCTCATAGTTACGTTCTTATTTTGATTGTTGAAGTGTTTCAATGTACCCTTAGTTGAGCTTCTGGGATTTCTTTCAATTTGGGTTTAATACAGTCCAGATTGATTTATTGGTCAAGCTGTCTTATTTTTCTCTGCAGCACATTTAGAAAAACTTTATAATTGACGTTTTTCAAAGCACCTGATTATATTCTCCACACTGTGCATTGGGTACAAGCCTTCCTTGTGAGGCTCTTTGCCCATACTCGTGTAATTTATCATTCACTACATAGCTCTAACTGTTTACATTATTTTCAGACATATAACAGAACTGTTTTCTGGCCCATAAGTGATAAGTGCTTCCACATTAAAACAATTTTTAAATGCAAGCATTGAAGTCTAGTGTTAGGAAGAAACCTCTCATTCCTAGCCTTTCACTGAAGAGTGGAGTCCAAACCACACTTCAAGTGCACTGACATTTAGGTTGACACATGAGGGACAGGGCCTCTAAATCACCTACCTCTGAAAGCCAATAGGGCTTGCTATTCAGGAATCCCACACCACATGAACCCAGTAACAAAGCAGCAGTTGTTAGGTTGGGAAGCATTTCACAACTCTAAACCCTCAGTTTCAACACAGAGATAGGAGGCAATCATGCAGGTTTGCCTGAAATGTTCTGACAGCTTACTAGCCCAGGCAGGCCTGACAGTCTGGCTCTAATCAGTCTGCATCTGGGAGCTAAATGGGATATCCTAGGAGCCTGAAAGAGGTAGTAGGTACATTCCCTACCACAATTTCCCAATTCAAGCTACTTAGTACTTGTGTCAATTTTAGGCATGCTCAGTCCCCTCTCTCTAACTTGAAGGAGTTGACTCTCAAAGGCCTCGTTGCTCCTTTGGCAGCTGGCTTCCGGTCAGGTTCTGCTGTTAGGCATCAACTGCAAAAGTCAGTCTCAGACTATCAGTACATCATCTGTAAGGTTCCTGCTCTTCTCTAGTATGGCGGGGTTGCTCTAGAACACCCCAGCCTTGAGCTTTGTTTACACTCTCCCTCTGCCCCACCAGTGTAGGCATAGTATTGACTTCCTGCCGTTGCTAATCTCTGAAGCTGCCTCAGTCTTCTGCCTGTTCTCCTATCACTCAGTAATACCCACGCGATCAGTTCTGCTTTAAATCCTTTGTTTTAAAATACTGTAGGGTAAAGAAAATATCAGGCTTTTCTGCCCTTCCGCCATCAGGATAGATGACGGATCCTTGTCCTGAATGCATGCCTGATGGCGGGCACCTGGAATAGGGTGTGGGCATAGGTAGATGGGATTCACCTGGGCTAAGACTGTGCTTTTAAGGGCGGCATCACGGGGATGCCAGCAGCAGCAGTAGAAGCCGAAAGAGAAGAAGCCAGATGCAGAAGCAGAGAACGCCAGAAGCCCAGAGAGAGTGCGGATTTGCTGGGGGCTGGGAGGACTGCCAGCCTCCCGGCCCTCCAGCACCCCTGCCTGCCACGTACCCGCTGAACCCCAATAAAAACCTGCAAAACCACTGAGGACTCTGACTCCTCCTTTACCCTGTCTGCATGGGATCAGAAAACCTGCACCGTGTCCGATCCTGCCTTACAAATACTCAAGAGTAACTTTTGGTTTGTGCTTTTGGGGTGTGTGTAAACTTGCTATAAGTACTCAAGAAAATAACAAGCTCTTCCAAATCTGGAGGAAAAAACTTACTAGACATGCCTTGTATATCCCAGGCCAGGTAGGTTCACCATTCGTCAGGAAGCTTGAAAGAGAACCTTGGAGACTTTGCATCATCCCCACAGGTTTTTCAATAGTTCGTTGGGGAAATGAGGCAGCAGGGAAACAGCAACTTGGGCCCCTCTGCGAATCTCTATATGGTCTTTCCTCTGGGCTTTCTCTTGCGGTCTTCCTCTAGTAGCCATTCTCTGCCACACCTGTGCTCTGTGTGATGCGCGCTTATAGCCTCAGCCTCCAGGCCCAGGTGTGCCCACTTACACACGCCCACACCATACTCCAGGTGTCCACAATCAGGCATGCATGCCCCGCACCCACGCTCCCAAGCACCTTCTGCACCAAGGCCACAGGTGATAGTACAGAGGCCAGTGGAGGAAAAGCCTGACCAATTTTCATTTACCCTACAGCCTATATTCCACTGAGAATCTTCCCAAGAGTAATTGACTGAAAAATTTCCCCTTTTATGTTGGCTTTAAAACTTAATAAATGTGAGATGCTACTCACTCCTGTTTTTAAATGAATTGATTTCTCAAAACTGAACCATGTTGTAGGGGCTCCCTGGTGGTGCAGGCAGTTGAGCGCCGCACTATGAAGCTGTCCGCAGCCTCTGCAGCACAAGTTCGATCCCGGCCGGCCAGGGAGAATCCCACATGGCGTGATAGACCTCTCCTGTCTCGCCCACTGCTCCCCTCAGCAGTGTATTTCAGTCAGTCTGCCTGTTCTGTTCCCCGCTCTGTCTCTGGTGAATCCTCTCGTCCTCTCTTGCATCTGGCCTGTACCCCAGTTCTTGTATAAATAATAAATCTTTTAAAAAAAAAAAAACAACCATGTTGGTCCACAGGAAGATCTACATTATCAAACATCTGAGATGCATCTTAGATAATGAAGCATAAGAATAAATGAGAGAGGGCCTCCCGGTGGCGCAGCGGTTGGAGCGCTGGGTTGCGAAGCTGCCGCAGCCTCTGCAGCGCCGGTTCGATCCCCAGCTGCTCCCCGGCCACCGGAGGAGGGTCCCACATGGCGCGCAGACCTCTCCTGCCGCCCGCTGCTCCCCTCAGCAGTGTACTTCGGTCCTTCTGCCTGCTCTGCTCCCCGCTCTGGCTCTGGTGAATTCTCTCACCCTCCTGCGCCTCTGACTGTACCCAGTGCTTGTATAAATAAATAAATAAATCTTAAAAAAAAAAAAAAAAAAAAAAGAAATAAATGAGTGGAAATGTTTTAATAAAAGGAAACCTTAAAAATCAAATGTTTGCAAAGGCTATATGAACTTTAATGTGCTTTTATATTTCAGTAAGTTATCTTTCCCAAATCACACAGTATATAAATTAACAGTTTCAAACTGCCCACTGGGATAATTTTCACCCAAGCTGCAACAGTAACTGGAATTAATTTTATAATTGTGTTTAAATTTTAA
>NW_023603184.1:69844142-70306700 GCF_014898055.3 Talpa occidentalis
GGGGTGGGAGGTGGGAGATATATGAAGAGTGCCTTGGAGAAAGGAAGGTGCAGACTCGAAAGCCCTGGCCCTCAGGTGGAAAAGCACTGGGCCTCATTAACAGACCTCTTTTCCAAACAGATCATTGGCTTTACTTCTCCAAGACTATTTGGCTAAACTTCCCATTCAAAATGGAAGACTGCCTGAGGGACAGTACCCACCAGATGCCCGCATTAGCCTCAGCTGCCCAAGGGCTGACTCCAGAGTAAGCAGGATAGGACTGGGAGGGCGGGGATGTGCCCACAGAGCGATGCCACATCTGAGGAACACGAACATTCATTCCAGATTCACCTCTTAATAGACCATGAGTTCAAAAATCTGCCCCAAGATAGGAACTTCCAGAGTCCATCACAGAAAGATGACAGAGCTAATGCGAGCCACCAGGTGTAGGTGCTATTAGGAGGGCTAATCCATGGGCCCCAACTCACACAAATTCCTGGGAGAGGGGGAAATGAGAGAACCCCTGTTTTCACGAATTTCAGTTTAATCTTGGCTCTTTCTTTCCACCCAGTCACTCACCACAGGGCATGACCATTGTCTTCAAGAAAACAACAGCGATCCCCTAGGGGAGTGCTCTAGGGGAGGGGCTGGGCTCACGGAGGTCACTGCACAGGTGCAGATGTGGCAACACCTGGTACTCATGTGGCAACAGCTCCCTCCCCTGCCCGCAGCAGGTAATTACCAAACGCGAATCTACCTCCCCCTGAATTTGAATACAACCTCAGAATCTTTCTTTACGCAGTAAATTAGGCTCATAGATTGTCCTTGGCATTTGAAATGAAAGCTATTCAGATCCCCTCCTTTTTTACCCTCCTCCTTTTCTTCTTCCCTCCTCCCATTTCTCTCTTTCTTGCCGCCCCCCCCAACCCTTTCTTCCTGTCTGTATGCTAGTGGGGCTGGTAGATGTCCTACTATACAGGGCTAAACATGAGATATGCTTATTTATATCTTAATATTTGGAAACTTGAAGTTATCTTTGCCCCGCATCTTCAGGTAAATTGCCTGTTTGCTCTCAGATTCATTCCTCTTCTATTTCCTACTTCACTCTGCATCATAGCCTACCCTGCAGGTTCCTGCTTTCCCTGGTTTCCAGTAAGGTTCAGTCTCTGGAAGGCAATAGCAGAAGCCTGATGACAACAGGAGGGGAGAAAACAAGATGTTTCTTTCCTTCTCGGTGACCTCTGGCCTTCCCAGCAGCAGCTGCTTCAGGAGCAGAGCTGACTGCTGCCAGGCAGCCCTTCCACCTTTCCTGTTTAGCATCTCAGTCATTTTGTTATAGGCAAGTAATTCCCTGTATAAATTCTTTTGACAGAAAGACTTAGAATGACTCTCATTCCATGTTAAATTCTGACCAATATAGTCATCAAATTCTGGCTGCTCTGATTTTGAAACGTTCTAAATCTAGTCACTTGCCACCATTTGTTTTCTGCTACCACATTAGGTCGAGCTACTGTTATCTACTGCCTGGATGTCTACACTGGTTACTTAAGTGGTGTTGGCTCTTCCACACTCACTTCTCTGCAGTCTACTCTCCATATAGCAACCATAGAACTACTTAAAATTCATAAATCGGGTCATGTTACTTCCCTGCTCAAAATCCTCCAGTGGTTTCCCTTTGTCGAGAATGAAACATGAAATTACTGCCACAACCTGCAGGGTCCCATGTGATAAACTCCTGGATTCCTTTCCACCCTAATTTCTTCCCTCCCTATCATTCTGCTCGAGCCATTGAAGCATCTGCTCTTGGGGAAACATCAAGCATGCTCCTGCTTCAGGGCCTTTGCACTTGCTGTCCTCTCTGCCGACATGCATCTCTTTCAAATAATCCTATTTTGATGTTTCACTTTGTTCAAACTTGTTCAAATGTCTCTTCTTCAGAGAGATTGTATTCAGTCGCTCTTTCTGAACTAGTTAACACTGTTATTTCCTATCCAGTCATTCTGCTTGATTTTATAATGATGTACATCATTACTTCACAATATATTACATTTTTTTATTATGTCTTCTGTACTAAAGTAAAACCCATAGATGTAGGGATCTTTTTATTTTTTTAACTTGCTTACCTATAATGCCTGTTCAACAGTAGAAACTCTGTAAATACTCATGAATCAATGAATAAATGATGATCCTATATCACACTGTGAAAAACAGTGCAAAAAATCAGTTGTAATATTAGAATAACAAATATATAAACACTTTCTGATTAAGTCAACATACATGGTAGTGATAACACAAGCAAAGTTAATGATTGGACTATGATCAGAATGAAAACCCCCATGATATTATCCTACAAAATCTTCACATCCCTGCTAATCTACCCTTCCTTCTCATGCACTGATGAGTGATATGAAAATGCTTTGAAATTTCCATGTGCCAAAGGGAACCAGGTAGATTGCAGGTAAAATCCTTGGTTTGTTTGCTTTAATTGTCTAAAATATATACAAAAAATACATCTGATATATGTGAGATTTACAACTTCTGGTCAGGGATTACAGCTAGGAATGAAGCCAGGATATATTAACAAATTCCTAAAAACACAGTTGGACTTTCCACTGAAGTCAAAAGTCTTATCAATGTCTCCATTCTATCTTCCTCTACTTTTTGGATTTAGGTAGCCTTATGGGTTGCATTATGTCCCCTAAAAATATACACTGATGTCCAAAATCCCAGTATCAGTGAAGTAGGGTCTTTGTAGGTAAAATAAGATGCAAGTTAAGATGGGTCCTGGTGGAGTGGGGTGGATGCTCAGTCTAATATGATTAGTGACCTTAAACGAAGCAGACAGGAGATACCCAGACAGACACAGACACAGACAGGAAAGATGTGACGAGACACAGAGATGAGAATGCCATGTGAGATGCTGACACACACACAGAACGAAGGACCAGGTGATGACAGAGACAGCTGCCGGTTAAAAGCCTAGGACGGTCAGCCCCACCAGAAGTTGGGAGAGTGAGCAGTCTGCCTGAGATCCAATTTCAAACTCTCCAAATGGCAACAAAATGCATTTTTGTGGTGTTAAGCCCCCAGGTTTGTGGTACTTCATTTTATTACCACAACCCTAGGGGACGATTGCAGGAACTCTAGAATATTCACTGTCATTAACAAGAATCATTTTAAGACATGAAAATTCTAGGTTTTACAAACATATACTTAGGAGATTTTTGTAACTGACGGAAGGGAAGAAAGCGAATTTTTCTTTTATTGACTTTTTTTCTTTACTGGATGGAAAAGTGAGATGCTGACAGTAAAAAAAAAATAATTCCATGTGCAGTTACAGTGTTATGATTATGTTAATAATAATATAAAAAATTTAAAAATACTTCATTTGTAAAGGAAAAATAATCAGAAAGGAAGTAAAACTACATTTCGAGTATCAGGGAATGACAGATGCATTTCCTGGGAGGTTTCTCTTTTCACACACATTAACACTCTGGCCTGTTAATGTGTTAGTTGTATGTTTCCCTTGCTGATTTACTCCATGAGTGATGGAAAACTGTAATCAACATTTCTTTGCAAATGTGTACTTTGGCTAAAACTCTTTTAAAAAAGTTTTAGTCCCAAGGTTTTCGTGCTTTAAAAATAAATTCAAATTCAATTCCTTTTTAAAATTTGAAAATGTTGGATTTAGGCCCAGGATTCTACTTCTAGCTAGAATTTCTCCCCACAGTGTGCTAGAGGAATATACCTGATGGGCTGTGGATATAAATGACTTAGCTTTCTTCGCTTGTGTAGAGATGACAACCAAACTAATAAGTGAGTTACAGATTAAGCTAAATATGAACCCACTGAGGGGGCCATCTGGCACAAAGAACAGAGTAAGAAATGCTCACATGAATTCATTTCCTAAAATTAAGTAAGAGGATTCCCTGGCGGTGCAAGGGGTTAAGACGCAGCACAATGAAGCGATCCACACCCACTGCAACAGCAGTTCGATCCCCGCCTAGGAAGGTGACCCACATGGCTCAGCAGACCTCTCTTGTCTCACCCACTGTGTATTTCAGCAGTGTATTTCAGTCAATCCGCCTGTTCTGTTTCCCACTCTGTCTCTGGTGAATCCTCTCACCCCCCACACCTCTGGCCTGTACCCCAGCTCTTGTATGTATAAATAAATAAATCTTTAAAAAATAAAATTAAGTAAAATGCAAACTGCCTCTTTATAGAGTCCCTGGTAGATCATAAAAGTTAGGTTGGCCCAACAATTTGGGTCAAGGATGAACTGGGGTGGCATTCCTTTGTTTCTAGCATGGTCCTCAGTAAAACTGTGGCTCATATAGGTCATGTTTCTGCTTATGTTGAACAAAGAGGTCTCTTCTCTGAATGAAAAAAGACATTTGTTGTTATCCTTGTAAAGGGCAAAAGGCTGGGAGGTCTGCTGTGAGTGACACCTGCTTCAGTGATGGGAAAAATAATCTGGAAGGATGGAAATGTCAGCCAACTGTGTCTGTCTGGGACCTTCTGATTGTGGAGCTTCCTTCTATTCTTTGCTTGATTCCTGGTCCCAGCTCTAACCTCATGTCCTATAATCCCTAAATAAATGATAGCTCATCATAAATTCTCCATGGAGTTGCCTCTTTCAGGAGGAAATGAACTATTCTTAATTCTGCGTTTATTTTTTTTTTCTTCTTTACTATGACTTTTGGAGCATAAGGTAGGAATGAATCCAAAAAAGGAAGTCATGGAGAGTCAGGGCCTTATCACATAAAATTATGCCTGCATTTGCACAATAGGATGCAAGAATTCTTTTTGCCATTCTTGTTCCCTCCAGTGCTACCGATATGTACATGAGTATTTCTCTCATTTGACTCTTAACTTTTATGCAACATACAATTTTACATCTTCCCTGATGATGCACTATTTTCACTTTTCTTAACTCCAAAAACCTTTGAATACATCTTGTTTCAGAAATGTATACCCTTCTTCCTAGCTTTGTTGATTTTTTCTGTTGAAGATGAAATGTGTATCTAAATACTATATCAGCAGTTAACTTTCATGTGAGAATTCTGGCTTCATCTAAAAAGCTAGTATGTTTCATTCAACTGTAAGATGGAAATACATGGTTATATATTTTTTAAATACCGGGTAGTTGTTTAGATGAGACACTTCTCTCACAATTTGACTTTTATTTACCTATTTTCTGATAGAGTCATGCAAACCTTTTTCCCTGCTTTCTGATGAGTAACTGGTGACCCACAGTGTATCAGTGAACATTTACAGGTCTCAAGCTATTACCAGGCTAGATGTTAGGGCCAAATGAACAGAAAGAACTGGTCTTTCTCCTACTGAGAAATATTTTAGAAATTTCAAAATCTCTACGGCCTCCCTGGTAGCGCAAGGGGTTAAGCCACAGCACTATGAAGCTATCCACAGCCATTGCAGCACGAGTTCCATCCCTGCAGCAGACCTCTCCTGTCTCCCCACTGCTCCCCTCTGCAGTGTATTTCAGTCAATCTGCCTACTCTGTTCCCCACTCTCTCTGATGAATCCTCTAGCTCCCCACACCTCTGGCCTGTACCCCAGTTCTTGTATGCATAAATAATCTTAAAAAAAAGAAATTCCAAATCTCATATAGTGATTTGGGGTGATCCAATTTTTGTGATTAGTTAATACTATAATTTTTATTGAAAATTGACCCATGTGGAATTTGTGATTATACCACCAATACTGAGTATTTCCTGTGGTCAAGGCACTATGACAGACAGAGATTGCATATATATCAAATCTCCTCTGAATCTCCACAGCTTTATGGAGGTAGGGCCTTATGCCCATTAGAGAAGTGAGAAAACTGAGGTTCACAAAGTTTAGGAGTTTATGTAGCAACAGAAAGGGCTTTGTGATTCCTGAGCTCACAGACTTTTAATTGGGATCATTAGCACAGAGTTTAATCATCTAGCCATAAATACAGACAGATTTAAAGAGCTCTCAGAATTGAAGGAGAGAAGATCAAAACTAAGGAGGAATTTTCCTAGGTACACAGTTGGCAACTCGTTAAATGATCACATTAACCATCCATAGTAAGGAAAATGGAGTAATTAAACAGGGCAAGACAGGTTGCAGGAGCCAATGGGCTTGTGTCCCCAAGCTCTAACAATGGTCCCTAAAAGAGTTAGCACTTGGAGTTGCCTATCAGGATGTGCTCCAAGGATGCATGGAGATTAGTTTATATGAAGCACAGTGAAAGTGCCACTTGAGGTTACATCATACTTTGGATATTTTCATTCAAATTGCAGAGTTGTAACTTAGGGCCTCCCTGGTGGTGCAAGGGGTTAAGACATACTCTATGAAGCTATTCACAGCCACTGCAGCACAAGTTTGATCCCCAGCCAGGGAGCTACCCACATGGCACAGCAGACCTCTCCTGACCCACCCGCTGCTCCCCTCAGCGGTGTATTTCAGTCAGTCTGCCTGTTCTGTTCCCCATTCTGTCTCTGGTGAATACTCTTAACCCCCTCCCTACCTCTGGCCAGTATCGCAGCATAAATAAATAAATAAATGCATAAATATTGTATGCATAAATCTTGTATGCATAAACAAATTTAAAAAAAAAAAAACAAATTGCAGAGTTGTAACTTAAAGCCATCCAAGTTTTCTTTTTCATTCTTTGTTATTAGAAGTGCTGAGCCCTCTGAGAAGATGTCATATTAGATCATATTTCCTGTTCTGAAAACTTGTTGGTTTTTCAAGGAAAGAAAGTAACATGGGAACACTAACAGAAATAGAAAGAAAAATGGCATGATTGCTTTCTATTGAGCCTTTGTGACCTTTCTAGAGGTTTCCATGGGTCAGTGTAAGGAAACATCTTTGTTCCATGTCCTGAAGGAAGGACCTACTTTCTAGACTGGAAAACTGGAAAATTACTTGATCTACTTTCTGGACTGGAAAACTGGAAAATGACTTTTAATTTAAATTGAAAATGACTTTTAATTTAAGTTGAAACCCTTTGGGAAAGTTAAAAATTCAACAAATAGAGAGACTTGGCTGTTCCCAAGTCAACAAGAGAATGGGAGAGTCCTTGAGGTTTTCAAAGTAGTTGTTAGGGAAAACGTTTTTCTTCCCATCAAACTTTTACTTTTTCTTCTTTAAAATAGATTAGTCATAGCTGTGTAGGCTTAGTTTTTTTTTTAATATTTATTTTTATTTATACAAGAGCTGGGGTACAGGCCAGAGCGTAGGAGGGTGAGAGGATTCACCAGAGACAGACTCGGGAGAATAACAGGCAGATGGACTGAAGACACTGCTCAGGGTAGCAGCAGGCAAGGCAGGAGAGATCTGCCACGCCATGTGGGTATCTGCCTGGCTGTCCAGCGCTGCGCTCAACCTGCTGTGCCACTGGGGAGGCCTGTAGGCTTAGTTTTCTGCCTGCTTGTTAAAATGTGAAAAATATGAACAGTGGCTTCAAACTTCCATGTGATTTTGTCCCTTTGTGTTAAGTCTATAGTTCAACCCCCACATTGTGGGAGCTCAGTGTTGGGGCTCCTTACTTCTGAGCTCATCACTGGTAAAAATATGCTAAGGGGTTCCTGCAGAGCATGTCTTTATGAACTGACAGCCAATTGCAAAAGACAAAACAGCTTCTAACCATAATTCAGTAGCTTGGAAATGTTTTGTCAACCAACTTGAAGAATTTTGGAATTTCACACATTTTAGGATTTCATCATACATAGACACTGTTCATCTCTGCCTGCTTAAAAAAAGACCAAATTTGTTCTGCCTTGTAAGTTTATCTTTTAAAATTCATATTTATCTTTAAAAAATCAAAATACTGTCACTGTAAAATAATACAATCTGCTTTAGCCTTCAATATAACTCTTGAGCACAAAAGGCAAATATAATTGGCAGACTTTGGTATGAATAGGGACTATGTAACTTTTGACACATTAAATTTTCTAGGCTTAACTTTTTATATTTAGGATGGGGAAGGATATGGAGTATTTGTGAGGCAGTTTTTCTCAATTTTCTCAATGAGGCAGTTTTTCTTTTGATTCCAAGACCAGAGCATATGTAGCACCTGGGAAGTAGTTAGAAATGCAAATTCTCAGGCCCCACTCCTGAACTAGGAAAACAGAAACTTTGGGTTGGGACCTAGTGGTCTGTTTATTAACAAGCCTCCATTATATTATGATGCACATTCAAATTTGAGAACCACTGCTCTAAATATTAGCCACAAACGTAAGAGGAGTTGTCTGCTACATTTCAGAAGCTTAAGAACGGCAACAATCTCATTCTGCTGTTCTCTCCCACCTATACAAAAGAAGAAACTCAAGCATGGAGCCAGATGGTGTAAAGCTGGAAAGAACACCTAGCCCACTGCACCACCAGGCGCTCCCTCTTCGTGGAACTTAGTAGTTACATAAACTTGGGATATAGTACAGGAAGTGCAGATGGAGATTGTGGCTCTTTTAGATATGATATAGTCATGCTAACCTGTTTCCCTAATTTCTGATGAGGAATTGATGACTATAGTGTGTCAATGAACAGTGATGGGTCTCAATCTATGTACCAGGCCAGATGTTGGGACCAGATGAACAAAAAGAACTGGTCTTCCTCTTCTTGAGAAGTATTTTAGAAATCCCAATATCACATATATAATGATCTGCTTTGAATTACACAGTTTTAAAAGCGGACTTTGTTTTAGAGATGACCTGTTTTAATTTTCAAATTGTGTTTTTCTGAGAGAAGCAGGTTTTCTCCCTTGGTATATGTTAGAGTCTTCTGGGGGACGTTTTTTATTTAAAAAAAAGTTCTTGTGGTAATACCCAATCCAGATGTTCTGATTTAATTCATCTAAAATATAGTTACCCGAGGGTAGATACCTTAAATTGTTAGAATATTAACAAGGATATTAAACAATGGCACTTCATTAAAAAATATCTATATCCTCTTACTGCCTTTTCCATCTTTTTCAAAACAAAACATTTTTACATTATAAAAATTGTGTGCACTTTTCAGATTACATTACAAAAATATAAATTTTTTCATGTTTTACATATTGGGTCTCTATGTAATGGTTTGCTTGAAAAAGTGTTTTTATGACTGAAAAAGATTTGTAGACTTTAATTCATCCAATCTCTATTCTAGATGAGGCAACTCAGGACTCAGAAAAAGATGGCTCTTAGCTAAGCTCTCAAACTAACCCAATCGCAAGACTGAACACTAGGTCAGCTCTCTTGTTCCATCAGCTGCTGTGAGCACGACCTTTCCTTTCTTCTGAGCATGTTCAGGAGTAGGAGGTGCTACGACCCAATATTTGAAGAGCTGGATAGACATGTAGTGAGTCCCTAAAGTCATGCTGCAGTGCTAGGTGCTGAGCATGGGGCTGTGATGAGGATTCAGTTCTGAGGAGCTGATACAGGAGAAAAACACAAATACTGTCGCTGTTTCTAAGGGGAAAATGCCACTGCTTTCTATGGTTTATTGCCTTCACAATTTGACTATTCAAAGCATCTTTCTTTGATTCCTAAAGATAAAAATGGTGGTGTTTAAGGAAAGAAGTGGATTTTCCAGAAGCAACTGGAGGAATCCGGGAATGTAACCTACATTTCTATTTGGAAAGTGAAAGGAATGAAGAATAAATGATGACAAATGATGTGGGAATGACTGTACTTTGTGCTGTGGCGTGATATACAATGGTTACGTCTGTCAGATTTTTTGACAAATGACCTGGAATATTCTCCAGTTAAGTGAACTGCATAGAATTTAATGGTAGCAAGGAATAAAAGACTGTGTCCTTCCATTTGAAGGAATAAATTTACTTCCATTCAGACAAGGATGGTGGCCATTAACAGTGTTCTGTGTCATACCCCCCCAAAAAAAAATACAATAGGCATCAAAGGAGTGGAGATAATGTATTCTCCAAGGTTCTCACAACCAGTGTCAATTCAGCAGGTTTCATGATGGAGACAGTGAGGAACCATAGCCTCCTTGGCATCACTCTTGGGTGCTGATGACCCAGAAATTAAGTAAAACTCCAGGTTCCCCCTCTCAGGCAATGGGATGATATTTTAGGCCATCAGTTGTTCTCAGGGAAAGAAGTGGAGGAAGAAGTAAACCCTAAACAGATCAATCTTGAGGGGTAGGAACACCCCAGAAATACAGTTATTTTCCCCTAAGGCTTTGGACTTTAGAACTAAAAGGTCTTGAAGGCTCACACAATGTGGGGGCATTTGCAGTTTGTTCACATCATTTATAGAACACTTACTGATTTCTGGGTCTTAGTATTTTCTGTTTTTCTTCATTACCACCGACCTCATTGTCTCTTCCATGCCCTTAAATTATAGCGGTCACCTTTAACTGCGATTCCCAAGCCTCTCTATTACTTCCTTGCAGGATCACTGCAGGTCTAAGGACCTCAGGGTAGGAATGTCTGAGTTATGGAGTAGTGATTTCAAAGATTTATATCCTGGGTCTGTTATCACTTGAGGATGAAAGGTATTCATTATTACTAGATTTCCCACAAAGCTGTGAAAATTTTTAAACAGTTGGCGTACTCAAAAAAAAATATCCAAACAAACACTGTTCTTTTTAAGATAGTCACCTTGAGACACACAAATGTACTCTAATAATTCATGGTGGAAAGTCTTCCTTTTTAAGTTGTTTTCAGAATCAATTTATCAGCCTCATTACTTCATAGGCACATTTTGTTTTTGACCAAAAGTGGCATTGTCAGATTTGCTTCTGAATGACATTGGGCTAATTCCAAAGTCAAAATCACTCCCAGTGGACTAGGAAATGATCCCCTTAAGGTAACTTGGAAACACACTGAATAATGGGATGGATTTTCCTTTTTAGTCAAAGAATTGGAAAGATACTCATGATTGAATGATTGATTAACTCAAATATTTTTTTGAGCACTTATTTTGTATAAACATTGTGATAGGTTTTAAGATGCCCAAGGTTAAGAAAAATGCAAGGAAACAAGCTAAATGATTAAGATCCCTTTTAGCTACGAAAGTCTATGTTTACATATATTTTAGAAGTTCATTGCTTTTAAATCTCCTGCAGCATTTTGAGCAAATTCAGCATTACTGACAAAAGTGTATAATTTCCTGCCACTCATTTGGATGTTTAAGTTGTGACGTGCTTGTTAAAAAAACACAGTGATTATTATTTAAAGCCACTCCTTGGGCCTCCCCGGTGGCGCAGCGGTTGAGCGCTGGGTTGCGAAGCTGCCTGCGCCCGCGCCCGAGGCGCCAGTTCGATCCCCGGCTGCTCCCTGGCCACCGGAGGAGGGTCCCACATGGCGCGCAGACCTCTCCTGCCACCCGCTGCTCCCCTCAGCAGTGTACTTCGGTCCTTCTGCCTGCTCTGCTCCCTGCTCTGGCTCTGGTGAATTCTCTCACCCTCCCGCGCTTCTGACTGTACCCAGTGCTTGTATAAACAAACAAACAAACAAACAAACAAATAAATAAAGCATGCCTCTATATCTGCCCTTTTTGTATGCCATTCTCCATCTTTCTGAATGAAGTAACCACTATAATAAATACTGTTCACAGTTCTTGCTTTTTTCCTTAGTTTTATCACTTAAACAGGTATGCCGAAACAATATGCTGTTTAATTTGCTTGTTATTGAAACATTATAAACAGGGTGTTATACTATATGCTTTCTTTTGAGATTTGCTTTATTCTTTCATAATATTACTAAGATAATTTCATGGGGTTGCATATAGCTATGGTTCTTTCTTTTTGTTGTTGCATAATATTGTACCCTGTGAATATGTCACAATTTATTTTTCCATTAGGCTATCAATGAATATTCTGGAAATTCCCAGATATTTTTACTCTTCTAAGTTGTCTTCTGTGGATACCCTAGCTCAAGCCTTCCTGCTAGCCATGTGCTTGAGCAGCTCAAGGCTATGTTTCCAGGAGTGGAGTCAGTGGATAAATAAGACTAGAAATGATCATCCTTACAAGAAAAAAACATTTTTTTAAACCAATGTAATTCTGACAATTTCTACTCTTTAAAGAAATGCATCATGCAATTTATATCTTCTTCAATACAAGTATTACCAGACTTTAATTTTTTTCAAGCAATAAAGTATAAAATGGTATTTAGTGTATTCTTCATAAAGTTTTTTCCCAATCCCAATCTAGTTAAGCACCTCTTCATGTGTTTATTACCCACATTTGTTTTCTAGTCTTTAAAATGCCTTCTCACAAATGCCATCAGGCATATGAAAAAAATGTTCAACATCACTGGTTATCAGGCAATGCAAATCAAAACCACAATGAGATACTACTTCACTCTAGTAAGAATGGTCTACATCAAAAAACCCGGAAACCACAATGCTGGAAAAGGTGTGGAGCTAAAGGATCCCTCCTTCACTGATGGTGGGAATGTAAACTGTTCCAGCCAATATGGAAAGCTGTTAGGAGGTTCCTCATAACACTAAATATGGATCTACCATATGATCCAGTGATTCCACTCATAGGAATCTATCCAAAGGATGCAAAAACACTAATTTAAATGGAAACCTGCATATTTATGTTTATCACAGCACTATTTACAATAGCCTAGATATGGAAACAACCTAAATGCCCCCCAAAAGATGAATGAATCAAAAAGTTGTGGTATATTTACACAATGGAGTATTACTCAGTGATCAAAAAAGACAAACTCATGCCATTTGCAGCAACATGGATGGAACTGGAAAGGATTTTGCTAGCCAGAATTAGAAGGAAGAAGATAAATACCAGGTGGTCTCACTCATATGTGGATTATCGAGAAACCAAGCAAAAGGTCAAGAAAAAGTCAAAACTAGCAAGCTGACCATAGAATTGAGGCTAAGAACAAAGGGGGGCTTGGGAGGGGGGCAAAACAAGGGAGGGAAGAACACAAGAGAATATGGTGATGGTTCATGGGTGGTAAGGTGGTGGGAGAACTATGGGGACTACAATGAAGAAAAAAATAATAAAAAAATAAAATGCCTTATCATGTTTTTGACCCTTTCTCTAATAAACTGGTTAACAACATTGTTAACCAATGTTAAGGCTATAAAAAAATAAAAATTCAGTATAAAATATTTTCTTATTAATTTGTTGGAGGTTGATATATATATATATCAACTATATATATATATATATAGAGAGAGAGAGAGAGCTAATCTTGATTATATGTGATATCAGTCTCTTTTCTCCATTTATATTCTGGCATTGAATTTTTTCTAAGGGTTTCATTGATGTGTGCAATTTTCATCAGTACTTTTAATGTTTTCTGTATCTTGTTAAGAAATCTTTCTCTTACTTCATGTCAAAATTATTTTTAAGAGCTATAATTCTAGTTTATTATTGTTGTTATATAGAAATAACAAAATTTTTAATATTGATGTTATATCCAGTCACCTTGCAAAACTTTCTTATTTTTTTCTAGTAATTTTTCTATAAATTCTTCTGGGTTTTTCTATGGACATATCCATATAGTTTAAATTAATAGGGAGTAAACAAGTGGAATAAAAGGGGAAAGAAAACACAAAATAACTCCAAATGGCAAAAATATTTGCTCACATAAAAGGAAAGAAAGGAGACAAAAAAAAGCAGAAACAAAAAGTGAACAAGCTAGGTATCCTTGTGAACAGTAAGAAGTAAAAGAGAACCTAACCAAAGAAAGGTAAAGGAAGAAGATGATAAATAATAGCAGAAATCAATGAAATGGAAGGGGGAAATAATAGGTTCAGCAAAGTTAAAATTAGTTTTGGAAAAGACTTAAAATTAAGAAAATATAGGCAAGGCACTTAAACAAAGAAAAAGGCTAAATAACTATTATTATTAATGAAAAGGGATATAATTACACGTAGAGACTAAAAGTATAATAAGCAAGCTAAATCAATGGTTTATGCCAATATACATGAAAACTTAGACAAACGAAACATATTTCCACAGAAATTTATATAAGTTAGCAGAACTTACAGAAGATGAAATAAAAACCCTGAAAAGTTACAATATCAATGTTAATGAAACTGATGTCATTAATAATCTTCCTATAATGAAAACATCAGGCCCTGATGTATTTACAAATAAATTTTCTCAGACATTCAAGGACTAGATCCTTCTAACTCATACAACTTCTGAAAAAGAACAGAAAATAGGGAATACTCTCCACTAATTTTATGATTCCAGTATTACTTTTATAGTAATATACAAGAAAAAAAGATAAATAAATCATAAGAAGGAAACTCTCCTGCCAGCCTGTGACTATTCAGGGGGCTGTGTTTCTCTCCTTTTCCTAATAAACTTGTCCTTTTAAAATGCAAAAAAAAAAAAAAAAAAAAAAAAAGCACAAGAAAACAACATCTCTGAACCATTTTAACCCATTTAATAAAATAGGTGAATAATGAATAATAAAATGGGCTAATAAATATAGACATAGAAATTGAAGCAAAATATCAGCTAACTAAATTTATCAACATATACAAAATATACTATATCAAAACTAAATTAGTTTTATCCCAAGGATATTAGGCAGATTTAATTTAAAAATACATAATAATTTTTTTATTTCATTAAAAGATTAAAGGTAAAATCTTTAACATTATCATCCCTATGGAAGCATATATACTTCTTAATACAACTTAACATAAAAATGATAAAGATAAAAACTTTTGGTTAACTAGGATTAAAAATGATGTGGTATATACACAATGGAATACTACTTAGTGATCAAAAAATATAAACTCATTCCATTTGCAGCAATATGGATGGAGTTGGGAGGGATGATACTAAATGAAATAATATAGGAGAAAAATAAATATCAGATGGTTTCACTTATATGTGGAATATAGAAAAATAAAACAAAGGTTCAGAAAAAGACAAACTTGAAAGCTGCCCACAGATCTGTGACATCCAGGATGGGAGAGGCAGACACAGAGAGAGGGGGGAGGGTGAAAACAGCGACGTGAGAGCACAGTGGATTATGGTGGAGGGCTGCGGGTGCTTTGGTGTGAGAGTTATGGTGACCACTTTGTGTGTGTGTGGGGAGAAATCCTTTACTTGTCAAAAGTTAACAAAGATGTAAGAAAATGGTACTTCTGAAAAATGAATAAAAAATACTCTTGGGACATAAGGCTATAACATTTCTCATTGTGTGTGTATTTATGTGTGTATAGGGGGGGAGCATAGAGGATTGTGTCAATGTGGACTGGTTGTAACGAAAATATATCAGAGGGAGGTAGGCAATGGGGGTACAGAAGTGCATATAGAGTGAATCCAGAAAAATTCCACTTTGACTTGCTGCTTTTACAAACAACATTTTTGCCTGGATGCCTAATTTTTTAATACTTCAAAAGTCTTAATAATTTTAAGACTTTGAAACACATGCAATGAACTCATTGATTTAAAAATCAAATAAACATCAATGTAGACTCCACAAAAATAGTCTTTAACCTGGTAAAATTAATCTACCAAAACAAAACATCTTACAACAAACGTGATCATCCTAAGTGGAGAAACATTCAAAATAATCCTTTAAAAATCAGCAACAAGACAAGAATGCCTGTCATCCCAACTTCCATTCGACATCAATTGGGCATTCTTTTAGAAGTATACATTCTTTTCATAGAATTACGCCTAACCATTAGTTTAAATGAAACTATTTAGTATCATAAATGAAACTTAAAACAGGTGTTCTTGGATGCAAAGTATGGTGTTCTGAAAAATGTACACCACTCCTTTTTATCCCCAAAACTGTTATCAAAATTTCATTTTTTTCTTTTTTTTTCAACTTTCTTTTTAGAAATAACATTCAGCAGCACAGCACATTTCAGCAGTCCATTTAAAGGAAAAGTATAATTTGACAATTAGTTGTAAATCCAGGAATATTATCTGGGCTAAATATCATCTCACCCTGGGACTAAGGAATTATACTCATTTTGTTTTTTCCTGTTCAACAAACAGAATTTACAGAGCTGTTTTAGCCCATAATTTTGCTCATCTTAGGATCCAACTGGTGCTATGCTGAATACATTTGTAATTTAATTGCATTATGTGTGTGAACTCTGCACTCCACAGAGAACCTTTTATGGCACTGAAATGATTTTTTCACTTTTGAAAAAAGAATCCAAAATTCTGGCTTGTTTATGCTTTGTTCTGAAAAATCTAGCTGAGTTTTTAGTTATTTCAGAAGTAATGCCTTTCATTCATTTGACAAATATTTATTAGGTGGATCCTGTGAGCCAGTCACTGCTACAGACACTGGTACATAACAGTGGAAAAACAAAACAAAACAAAACACCAAAACGTCCTGCCCTAGTGTTGCTCAACTCTTTGGAAACAAATATGAATGTTGTTCAGTAATAAACACAAGCCAAGGGTGGGTTCAGAAGCTAGAACAGGGAACCCCTGTACCCTCATCTGCTTTCCTCTTTTCTGAAAATCATGCAGCATTTCCATATTTTAGGTAAAAGAAAAGTGTCTGGGTTGATTACCTTCCAGGTTTCTGTCACTGATCCACACCAGAGATACACCTCACTGAGTCTTTCTTGGTAAATTAATTTATTATAATAAGTGTAGCCAGCATTAAAGGGCACCTTTCAGAAAGGCATGTTGCATACTCTGGCTCATTAAAATCTTGCAGTTAGGTATTATTGCATTTGATGGGTGAGAAACTGAGACTCAGAGGAGGTCAGTGATAGCACACACGGGTATTAATTGAAGTTTTTCTGGTTCCAAAGCTTTTATGAATATTTCCAGGGTATTTGGTTGATCAATTTATTCATTCACTCACTCATTCATTTATTCACATGCATCATTCTTTCATTACCATCTCAATGAACAGTGAATTATGTATCAAAGAGAATTTTAGATTTCATGCTGCTGAGTGTATAATGCATATAGCTGATGTCCACATTCCATCCATGTCATATTTTCCTCAGCTATATAATACTTTACTATCCAATGATAGACCCTTCCCTTTTCTATTGCCTCACCAGAGTGTGGTAGAGAAAAACTCAACTAAAAATTTTTAAAATAATTAGAGAGTTATTTCTCATGGATAAGCTGGCTGGTTAATAGTGAATCTCTTGATTATATACCAAGTATAGAGTTCAAGCAGAGTTCAAATAAGGACAGAATAAGGGGAATTCATTCATCAATCAAATATCTACCAAGTGCCAGGAATTATGAACTATGGCACTAAACAAACAAAAATCCCTGCCCTTGGGGAGCTTATATGCCAGAGAAAGGTGACTTCTAAGTTGTCTTCCAAAACAAAATCTCTAGATTATTAGAAATGGGGCAAAGTTTTTTTGTTTGGTAAAGCTTGCAGGATGGATTCAAGTTTAAGGGCAGAATCTAAGAACAAAGACAGCAAATCCAAGCCTATTTGTCATCTGCTGGTTCTCTGCTCCCCTCTCAAACTCACTGGCACACACAGATTACAGCTACTGCCAATTGGCACCACCTTTTTGTTATAAATTACTCTCATGAAGCCATATGACCTTCTGTTCTGTTAACCACCTATGGGGGAACACTAGCAGCTACTGCCAGACCCTCTTCTGATCCTCTCTTCATTCTCCGATTCACTCATTTGCCCCTAGGAGAAATTCTTTTCTTTATCCCCATGCAAATTTTATTCTTCAAAGTTCACCTCAGAAGCCCTTCCAGGAAGACATCCCGATTACTTCATTCCTTTTGCTTGGAACCATTTTGGCACTCAATGTCAGTCGTAGACCATTCATTCATCCAGTCCTTCAATAAACATTCAGGGAGCCCTTGCTGTGTACTAGGGATTCACTGTGAAAGGTCACAAAAGTCCTGCCATTTAGGGACCAGAAGAGCAGGCTGAGGATAATAGTAAAGTGATGGTCAAGGTAAGACTAGAGTTCATGAAATCACAGAGGAGGGACGTAAGTCTAGATCTAGAGTTCTGACTTTGAGGTGATCTACTCCAAGCCCTCATTTAACATAGGGAAATAATAATATGATTGTCCATGATATAAGGCCACAGAGTAGTTAGAGGAAGGGACAAACAAGCATAGATTGGGGTGGAGAGCTCTGTACCATACTTTTAGGAACTTAATTCTATGCTGCTAGTATTACCAGTAGTTACCTAAAATAGCTGACCTCTCTCTACAACTAGACTTTAAGCTGTGTGGGCAAGGCCAATTCTCATACTTCCTTACCATTCTGCATAACAACTAACTTAGTGGTCTCTGTCAAGTACTTGCGTAGGCTACTCATAAGAATGGTCAAATGCCTAAATGCCCACAATGCTCATCTTGCACATTTAACTTCCTTTCGTTGCATATCTTCAGGCTGAAAATAATTTGAGTCCTCCAAGTCAGTGAGTAATGGAGGACAGCACACTCCATGAATCACCCAGAATGCCCTTGGAGATAAAGGACATACCTTTACCTGGATGTTGGTCCTGTGGCCGATAGTGAAATGACTGATACAGAAAACTCCAAATTGCTCCCATACAGCAGGCTCCAAAATAAATGGATTGATCTTCCTTTTGCTGAATTATCACCTTAAAATAAAACTAACTTATACTACTGGATATTAAAAAAAATTGGATTCATGGATGATAACAAAAATCCAAAGTGGGGCCTCCCAGTGGCACAGCAGTTGAGCGCTGGGTTGCGAAGCTGCCTGCAGCCTCTGCAGCGCCGGTTCGATCGCCAGATGCTCCCTGGCCACTGGAGGAGGGTCCCACATGGCGCGCAGACCTCTCCTGCCGCCCGCTGCTCCCCTCAGCAGTGTACTCCGGTCCTTTTGCTTGCTCTGCTCCCTGCTCTGGCTCTGGTGAATTCTCTCACCCTCCCACACTTCTGACTGTACCCAGTGCTTGTATAAATAAAATAAATAAATAAATAAAGCTTAAAAAAATTTAAAAAAAAAAGGATTCTTCTTTAAAAAAAAAAAATCCAAAGTGTATGGGTACTAGAAGAAACATGAGGGATACACACACACACACACACACACACACACAGATAGATACATACATACATATATATACACATCCATATATATATATACACACACATATATAAAACCTTAAGGTGGGAAAAGTATTATCATAAAACAAAAGATTGATGAGTTTGACTATATGTGGATAAAATCTTCTATAACACAATCATAAATGACATCATAACAGATGATAAACTGGGAACACGTACAGTTTGTATTGCAAACAAAGGAATAATTTCCCTACATATTAAATAGCTCTTCAATACTGAGATGAAACAATTCTAACAACCCAATAGAAAACTGGTCAAAAGTCACTAGGTGATGATTCCCAGAGACAGAAATACAAATGACATTTAAATAGATTTAAACAAATGTTCTCAACCTCACTTTTAATAAGAGAAATCCATCAAAATCAAACCATATTGTCAAACCACACTAACGTCAACCCTTAACACAATCATTCTTCCATGTCTGACTAGCAGGACACAAAGTTTCACCTTAAATTTGTTGGTGGCTTTGGAGATGAGGCGTGTTGATTGCTCCAGGTGGATGTGAAAAATGATACAACTCCCCCAAGGAGACATTTACTCTTCGACTCAAGATTCCAATCCATAGAGGACTAGTTAAAATAATTATGGCACAGCCACACACTATGGCTGTGAATAAGAACAGGGAAGATTGCTAAATGCTTATATGGACTGATTTTTGGGGTATATATTTGTTAGTGGAAATGTGCTTCCTTTTGTATACAAAATATTTATTTGCATTTATTTGCTTTGCACAAAGTAAGACTGGAAGGATGGATAAGAAGTTAATAAAAATACTTATTTTGGGGTTGGGGTCCTAGTGGGGAGACTTCTATGATCAAAACTGTAAGATAAAATTTTGAAAAATGATCAGAGGCTACACATACCTGATACCTACCTACTCTCCAATAGCAGAGATTGCTGCATACTGAAACATAAATTTGATGTTCAAGTCACTCACCATGTTCCTAGTAACAGAAAATCAGGCCTGAGGGGATCAGAAAATATCTAGCCTGACTCAAAGGATCTTCACTCCCTCTAGCAGGCCCGCAGAAGGGAAGAAGATGCCAAGATCACCAAGTAAGTTAAGTAAGCTGTGGCCCAAGAAGACACAAGCTTACTCCAAGCTGGGTATTTGAGTCTTTCTGCACATTTCAAAGCCTTCAGGGCACTGTGGTATAGACGATGATGTTGGTCTAATCTGGCTTCTTCCTTAAAAATAATGATCCCATGGCCTTTCCTTATCACAAGTCCTGAACAAATTCAGAAAGATACATGGAGGTGTCTGAGAAAGGAACATTCCAGGATGAAAAGGGTCAAGAGACATATGAGAACAGAGGGTGGGTCAAACCAACCAAGATAAAAGGGCAGTCTTCAAAAAAGTGAAAAAGATGAGGAAAGATGACAAAACACTCTTTATGATGCTTTTGGCAGCCCATAAACAGACAAGCAAGCTGAGGGGAGAAGCTGGGAGCCAACCACTCCTTTTGTGCCTGCACAAGAGGGAGAGCCAACTTGGTCCGCATCATGGGAAGGATGCTGTCTCCTCTCATTAAATTCTTTCAAGAGTGAACTGATTTATTAATTTATCATAAAATTACTAGTCTAATTATAAATGGAACTTCCCTCTTCCTGATCCGGCCTTACCATATTTCTGGTTCCCATGTAATTGAATCTGAAAACAATAATGGTGAGTGACAGGCTGGGATATTCTACTTATTGTGTAAATAAATAAGAGATAATGAGAATGCTGCTGGGCTGGTTTCAGGGAAGTTAAAATCAGTTTTTTCTCACTTTAGACTGAATTCTAACAACACATAAAGATAATATATTTCCTTTAATGAAACTCATTATCCCGACTAATTTATAAGGGTGGTTCACCTTGCAGAGGTTTTAGCTTCATATTCTCTTGGCCCACATTTTGCAAGGTCTCTATGCCACTACTCTCTCTAACTCGCCTATCTTCAACCTTAAATTGCAGGAATTGTTCTTTCTCTCTACCCAGTCAACACAATGATGCTCATATTTATTTATTTGGCACTCTGCAGGCTGGAAGGCTTGGCACATCTATGAGCATCGCAACCACGCCATGAGAGGGAGCAAGGCGGCCATTGTGTGCCAGATGGAACCACGGCTCAGAGGGGCTAACATTCTTGTCTGAGGATCACAAAGTCTATCCCCAGAGCCAGGACAGGAACTCACACACCCTACCTCCCATGACCGTTGGTTTCTGGGTTGCAAGAGGCTCATAGAGAACAATCACCAGAGTTAGTCACTGAATGATGCTTTATATTTTTCCTGGCAAAACTCCTGGACGGCAGTTAGGAAGGAAAGAACCCTGACTTTTCACAAGTTCATCTGCTTAGCTGAATGGAATAGGTTTCTAGGTTTCTGGTTGGGATGGAAGATGTTAGGAATGGTGTCCTTTTTTATGCTTAAGGTCTGAGAACAAAGCATCTTAAATAATTAGGATCCCCACACCTCAAACGTTTGCATGCTATAGCCTAGTTTGGCTCACTATAATAAAAAAATTACTTCCAGAAAGATTTTTCCTGAATACTGTGCTCTTTCTTTTCCCATCTACCTCATTTCTTCAACAGAGCTCCTTTACTTTAACCCAGTATTTTTATTCCTGAGATTTATTCTAATCTTCCCAGTCTTAACTATTCAGTGGGAAGCGTTCTGGCAAGAGCACTTTCCAAATGTCACTATGTGTTTTTTAGCCAAATATGAAACGAAAGGTCCCTAAGCCAAACTAAACACCTGTTGACTATGTTTTTTCTTCCTTTTTTATTGAATTGCAATTTACCTACTTCAATGGTGCAGTGTGAGGATTAACTGTCCTCCAGTAACTTTCAAGTCTGGAAAGGATTTCTGCCTCCTCGAGCACATGATTTCTAAGAGAGACAGACGTGAAATACTTATAGTCTTTTTTTTACTTTTTTTAATCAATTTTTTAAATCATTGTTCATTTTTAAACAATATTTGCTTTCCCCACCCCCTCAGGTATAGTCCCCGTAGAGTTTCCTTCACCAATGCACCCGTGCACCATCACCTCAGTCCCCTGTGCGCCTCCCTCCCTCCCTCTGATCCCTCTCCCTCCTCCTCCCCTGCAGGATGTCTCTGATTTATAATTGTCTGTTTTTGTTTAGTTTTGTTGTGTTTTGTGTTGTTATTATTTTTTTTTTTTACACTGATGTCTTATTTGGTTCCCCTATATTCCTGCTATAAGTGAAACCACCCGATATTTTCCTTTTTCCTTCTGGCTTATTTCACTGAGCATAATTCCTTCTAGCTCCATCCACTAATAAGAGACTTACTGGGTAGCAGCCTGAAATCATCTGTGCTCCGTGTTACCACTTCAGATAGTCACCAGCTTCTCACATACACAGACAAAGGATCCAGAACATGGGCAATAGCCAAGAATGAAAGGGCAGACAGGAGCATGAACTCCCTCAGGGGCCCTGGGAGGAAGCACACCTTGACCCCTGAAACTCAGTATTTGTGTCAGGCCTGGTGTGCCCGCTGAGCAGGCAGGAGTATTTGGCTCCTGTCCTCTTTTGGCACAAATACTTGACAGCTTGTCCCTCCCAATTAACATTTCTGAGACCCAGAGGTTAATCTTCTTTTGAGTTCTTCTCAACGTTACTGACATTTTGAGCAGGATAACATTCTGTTATTAGAGGCCACCTGGGTGCTATTGGGTGTTTAGCAGCATTACTGGGCTCTGCACACGAGATAGCATTGCCCTCAACCCCCCCCCAACTAAAATGTGTGCAGACATTCCACATGTCCAGTGGCAGTGGGCAGTCACCCTGACTGAGAGCCACTGGACTAGATGGTCCAGTGGGAACACTTGGCATGTTACTCAGATTAGACAACCTCGAGGCAAAGTTACCCTCAAACATACCCTGAAGGCAACTCTTTGCCAGCCCCCCACCAAGTTACACTTCTTCTTGCTCCCCTGTATGAGGCTGAGGGGATTAATATTTTCACAAACGAAAAGGCATCTATTCCTTGCTTGTTTATTTAGTTTTAGAACTGTGGTCTAGTTTTTTTTCAGCCCCGGCAGCCAAAGATTGCTCATTTGCACAGCATTAAGTATCATTTGCTTCCCCACCTTTCACATCAACCAAAGAGTTGTTTTTCACTTGAAATTCTACCTTTGCAAGCTCCTCTTTAAATGTTTCATGCTACAACATGTCTGAATTAGAGGGGGGTAGTACTAGGGGTGCTGTGGTATCGGTGGAGGGGGAGCATGTCCATCAAAGAGTGTCATACTCCAGGGGGGCACCTCTTCCCTCCAAAATGTCTCATTAGGGTCCCCAGACTGGTTCTCTCTCTCCTCTGCATCCCGCAGTCCAATTTAATTGAGTGAAGGCCTTAACACGGCACACTGCTCTTTCGACAGGAGGGTAAACTCATTCTGTCCATCATGACATTTGCTTTCTTAAGGGCCTCACCCTATGCAGCTTAAATAATTAAATGCCGGTCACATTGCAGTCTCCCTTTACAAGCCTGTTGGAGGGCACAGTGGGTTCTTTCTGATGGCTAGTTTTTGACCACATGATCGTCAGAAGCTAATGGGTTTTGGTTTGTTATGTTGTGTTACTGTGCATGATACTTCTGCCCATTAAGAATTCCAATCCTTGGCATGGTGCACATCCTACCTGAAAAGCTAGAAGGGATTTTCTGACTGTGGATATATGGTGAGAGAGAAACTTGAGTCCTGGTTCTGGTACTGGTCTCAGAACACCCTACATGTCACTGTCAGTATGTTCCATTTGTTATGTAGGAAAGTCTAACCCTGGAGTCAAAACCCTTGTGTTTTATTGAACATGTCTATTTATCTCAGGTTGGGATGGGTTTGTCAAAAATAAAGCAAATCTTTAAAATGACCCATTAAGAGAAGTTCCAAGGAGAACTAAAGATAACTTTACCTACAGCGTCCATTTTAAACAGTAGATTTCTCTGGGGCAACTGGGCATGATTATAATGAGCGTGGATTTCATTTAACCCAATGCTGATTTTGCACATTATAGAGATTTGTCATCTTTAAGTAATGTGCCAGATGAATACTTTAAAATAGATGCAACTTGGTGTGAATTCGCTATAATATAGCAAAATCTGATTGCTCTATTAATAGCCAAAGTCCTTGGCCTTCGAAAAGCAGGGTGGCAGCATTTTTTAAAATTCATCATCTCTGCATAATTAGTTATGAATCTCTAAATCTTCAAGTTGAGGAATTAACCAGGAGCTGGAGCTGTTATCCTTCAGTGTCCCTTTCAATATTGCTCCACGGTCATCATTTCCTTGTGTTTTTCTAATTACTGCAAAACCAATTGTTTTTAACTCAACTGCTCTGGCTCTTTGTAATTTGTTGAATGTAATCACCTTCAAATGAAGAAAATGAACTGCTTGTTTAGCAAATTGGGGCTTGATTAGATGAGCATCATCAGGTGGCTGCGGGACCCTGGTTCTCAGCTTGGTTTATTTGACCTGATCACAGTGTTTTGAGGGTATCGAGCCAAACCAGCTCTCGAATGTGAGCTCAAGGATGAGGTGGTCTATCGTGGGGTTTTATGTGGAAAACTAAATTTTTAAAATCCAAAAGAAACAGGAATTCTGTTTCCTAACTCTGAGGAACCCATAGTGTGGCCCTGGGCAGAAGAGTGCCAACAGTTGAATGTATTTAGTTCTCTGAAGTGATCTGTTTCAGGTCTGGGTGTCTGATGAGAAGATCCTCAGGAGCAGACCATGTCACTGTTCCGCCCCCAGCCCTGAGGGACCAGCACTGGCATGGACACAGTTAAGAGCAGAATAAACCAAAAGGACTTATTGACAGTTCAACTCTCCTCTTTGCTTTTATTCTCTATGCCAATCTTATTTATCACCCTCACCAAAATGACTAGGAAGAAGTCCTATCCCCTTACATCCCCTAACCAATTCAACATGGAGATTTTCAAAGAATAAATCCTGGAATAAAGGTGTTGAACCTTTATTTCTCTCAGATCTCAAGGGTATGATGCATTTTCATCAATAAAAGTGACTCTTTTTGTCAACAATTCACAAATTGGGGCAGGGATCATGAAAAGCAAACCAGGGAACATGGGACCATTAAAAGAAACAACACCCCACAGGATTCCAAATGGCTTCCAATAGCCCCCAGGAGGAATCATCTTTGATGAGTAGAAACCTAAAATTCTATGTCCTTGAGAAATAATGGAAAAATGACTGCACTACCTTTTCTAGCATAGTGTTCTAAGAAGGAGAAATGTCCTTATTTGATTTCTTTCTACAGGTTGCTGCTTGGGGTTGTTCTTTCAAGAAAAGGCCCAAACAGATGATGGATGTGCTCATGAGGAGCTAGCAAGGCCCTAAAAGAGTTGAATTTTTAGCCAACACACATTTATTAAACATCTGTAATGTGCCAGGACCTGTGCTAAGTGCAGGAAATGAATGAGAAGCAATCTTAGCCCTAAAGAGAGTGGTGAACATTCAAACAAATAAATGGCAAGCAAACAGAGATAAACGTAGAGTACTGTAGGAGGACAGACAGGGGAGGGTAAATTGATAGGGGAGCACCAGGAAGACTTCTGGAGGAAGTTTATTCTGAATTAAATTCTAAATACAAAAAAGGAAGTGTAGGGTAAGGAAAAATGTCAGGCTTTTCTGCCCTCCCGCCATCAGGATAGATGATGGATCCTTGAGGTCCTGAATGCATGCCTGATGGCGGACACCTGGAATAGGGTGTGGGATTGGATTGGCTGTGTAGATTGGATTCACCTGGGCTAAGACTGGGCTTTTAAGGGTGGCGTCACGGGGACGCCAGCAGCAGCAGAAGCCGAAAGAGAAGCCTGAAGCAGAAGCAGAGAACGCCAGAGAGCCCAGACAGAGTGAAGATTTGCTGGGGCCTGGGAGGACTGCCAGTCTCCCAGCCCCCCAGCACTCCTGCCTGCCATGTGCCTGGTGAACCCCAATAAAAAACCTGCAAAAACCACTGAGGACTCTGACTCCTCCTTTACCCGGTCTGCATGGGATCAGAAAACCTGCACTGGTCCAGTCCTGCCCTTTACAGGAAGCATGTGAAGGCAAGAAAAGGGTGTGGGTCTGAAATCCCACCTAGGCTGGAGACCACAAGAGCCAAAGCACAGAAGCCCCTGATGATGCCATGTATTCAGGGCAGGATGAACATTTCCATGAGACATAATGTTTATGATAGAAATGGAAAAAGGTGAAGTCAGAGAGGCAAGGCCAGGGTGCAGCTTGTGAACATTATAAGAGGAGGAGGTTGGATTTTTGGCTGTGGGAATGGACAGTCCTTGATGAGTGTAGGGTAAGGAAAAATGTCAGGCTTTTCTGCCCTCCCGCCATCAGGATAGATGATGGATCCTTGAGGTCCTGAATGCATGCCGGATGGTGAGCACCTGGAATAGGGTGTGGCCATAGGTAGATGGGATTCACCTGGGCTAAGACTGTGCTTTTTAAGGGTGGTGTCACGGGGACGCCAGCAGCAGCAGAAGCCAAAAGAGAAGAAGCCCGAAGCAGAAGCAGAGAACGCCAGAGAGCCCAGATAGAGTGAAGATTTGCTGGGGGCTGGGAGGACTGCCTGCCTCCCAGCCCCCCAGCACCCCTGCCTGCCATGTGTCTGGTGAACCCCAATAAAAAACCTGCAAAAACCACTGAGGACTCTGACTCCTTCTTTACCCGGTCTGCATGGGATCAGAAAACCTGCACTGGTCCAGTCCTGCCCTTTACAGGAAGCATGTGAAGGCAAGAAAAGGGTGTGGGTCTGAAATCCCACCTAGGCTGGAAACCACAAGAGCCAAAGCACAGAAGCCCCGGATGATGCCATGTATTCAGGGCAGGGTGAACATTTCCATGAGACATAATGTTTATGATAGAAATGGAAAAAGGTGAAATCAGAGAGGCAAGGCCAGGGTGCAGCTTGTGAACATTATAAGAGGAGGAGGTTGGATTTTTGGCTGTGGGGAATGGACAGTCCTTGATGAGTGTAGGGTAAGGAAAAATGTCAGGCTTTTCTGCCCTCCCGCCATCAGGATTGATGATGGATCCTTGCGGTCCTGAATGCATGCCTGATGGCGGGCACCTGGAATATGGTGTGGGCATAGGTAGGTGGGATTCACCTGGGCTGAAACTGTGCTTTTTAAGGGCGGTGTCACAGGGACGCCAGCAGAAGCAGAAGCTGAAAGAGAAGCCGAGAGAGAGAGATCACTGGAGAGCCCAGATAGAGTGAAGACTTGCTGGGGGCTGGGAGGCCTGCCAGTCTCCAGGCCCCCCAGCACCCCTGCCTGCATATGCCTGGTGAACCCCAAATAAAAGACCTGCGAAACCCCTGAGGGCTCTGACTCCTCCTTTACCTGGTCTGCATGGGATCAGAAAACCTGCACTGTGGTCAATTCCTGCCACTACAATGAGTTTGTAGAGACACCATGAGGGGTTCTGCTCTGTGCTGGCAGAGCGGATGGTATATTTGAGCAGGAAAGCGCTGGCAGTGCATAGACTGGGCTGAGTGCCACAGGGAGGCAGCGGGTGGTGTAGAACAGATGAGGGCCTGAGGACGAAGGACCAGAGAGGGGGCAGACTTGAGACTACAGGGAGGGAAGCTGGGAGGGCCTGGGTCCCACCAGAAGGGAGGGGGTGAGAAGGCTGCATCAAGGAAAACTCCTAGTTTCGTCACCTGTATTCCTGACAAAGGGCAAAGACATCCACTAAGACAAAGAACCTGGGAGGCAGACTTTTCTAGAGGTTTCAGTTTGGACTTTTGCTCTTGAGGTACCGGGAAGGGTCGATAATGACAGTGGGTAGCCAGAGGGAAGAATCAGATGCTTGGGGAAAAGCCTTAGCTAGAAGTTATTTTTCTCTTTACCAACCAGGCTCATTGGTTTCAGTCAGGAATAAGAATCACCTCTCTTCATCAGGAGACTGGAGGCAATTCCACTGGGTCTTCCCCTCATCCTATATTCTACCATGGGTTTGCTCTTTCTCCCTCCTTCACATCCCCATCTCCATTCCTTGCTCATGCCTGCGTGAAAGGGGAGGAATATTTGTTATGCCCAGGTTGGCAAATTAGAGTGGTTAGCTCTGTGGAAACAAAGCCACAAAATAACTTCTGCCTGCTACCTTACCTGCTGCGCCACATACCCAGCTCCTAAATCCTGCCCTCACCACTGACTCTGCTAACAACCCAGACTTTTAAAACATATTTCAAAGTCAAGCCAGAGAAATCAACCTTGAAGGGAAACGTGTATTTATTTCAGTGTTTTATGAGTCCACAGGCAGGGGTTTGGAGAAAGTAGGTTTCTTTTGCCATATACTATGTGATTCATAAAGCAAGCTTGAGAAACCAGGGATCATGGGGCCTCTGGGCATCCTGATTTAAAAGGAGGGTCCCTGGCATGCTGAGACTGGCTTGGGGAGCGGATAGTGCTTGGGTATTGGCCTATGGGTGGGGATGGCACAGTGGGTGAGAGGCATAGACTCCTGAGCACTGCCTGTTCTAGAAGTGGTGGAGGACAGAGGGCCGCTGTCAAACACTCTCCCCAACCGGAGGGAAATGCCAGGGAACCAGGGAGAGAGGTCGAGTTTTAAGAAAGGGCAACCCTCTTGGAGAACTTCCAACAAGCCTTCACGATCTACTGGCAAATTCCACTCGCAGCCTGGGGACCTCTATTATAAAACTTTGCTACTGAAAGCAGGAATGAGGGGAAGCGAGAGGGCAATCTCACGCTGACTGGCACACGTGATGAAAGCAAGGAGAAATCATGACTCGAAGGGAAGAAACTCACTGCACACTCAGCATGTATACTCTTGCAGTGTTTTTCCCCTGTTTCTATTTTTTTCCATATCAACTCGCCAAGAGTTCAAAAGTGAATGGTGCTGTGTCCACCCTAAGCGTCCCTTCCCAGGGTTTGCTAGCAGCCAGCATACACCCAGTGCCATGCCAGTTCGTGGCGTACATGTCCCTCCAGGTAGTACCACTGTCAGTCAGGAATGAGAGGAGGCCAGCTTGTCGGGTCTGTAGGGGACTGGGGATCTGGCAACAAGTCCACTTTGAAGGCAGAGGGCAGGTGTGTCTTGCTAGGGGAAAGGATTTTCTTGCAGGTTGTGCCACATCCTTAGTAACTCTCTCTGGACCTCAGGGCCTCATACCAAGGAGCACCATGTGCCCAGAGGCTAAAGCAATAAAATGAAAGAAACCCTATCCTTTCAAATAGGGGTTTGCTCTCGTTGGAGGAAATAGATGAGCAAAATGTAGAAAGAAAAACAACAACCAACCTAAAAACCAGGCTAAGATTCATTTCATTTTGCAGAGGATAGAAAAAAAATGAAAGGCTGAAGTTCATTGTTTCTTAAGATCATTGGCCATTCCCTAATGTTTATTCCTTATTGCTTTGCACAACTCATTTGAATAAAACAATGTTAAAACTCAAATCCTAAAGTAAGTTTCCTCATACACAGGTCCTCATTCATTCGGACTCAAACAAATTGCCTTAATTTTTCAAGAAGTTTAAAAATTGCCTTCAGATCAAGCCTCCTCCCCCAGCCACATTTTGTCTCCTTAAACCCCCACTAGCACCTCACCACCAGAGTGAGGGACAGGGATGAATTTGATTGCAATTCTCTTTGAAGTTAGAAGTCACATATGGAATCATGGCACCCCTCCCTGACATGCTGCTAAGATACCCCACTCCCAGACTTTCCTCCCTCCTGCTGGCTCCTGCTCAGTCACCTTGGCTGGTTTTTCCCCTCCTAACCTTGAAAGGACACAGTGTTCCAAGTCCCCACAGACCTGCCCTCCTGATCTCAAGTGGACCCAGGGCCTTAAGTGCCCTCCACACACTGACACTAACATCCACACCTCAGCCCAGCCCTGACCTGCCCACCTCCAGACCCACACAGGCCACTACCCACTCAACACCTCTGTTTGCCCAATGGACCCGTCACAATTAGCACATGCACAATTAGCCTCAGATCTAAGTCCTCAAACCCAATCTCAGCCCTCTCCATTTTAGTTGGCAGAAGGCTATGCCTTCAGGACCCAAAGCGTGGAGACTTCCTGAGGCTGCTGTTTTGTTTTTTCCACTTTCCTCTCCAGTCTATCAGTGAATAGGTTACTTTTTTTTTTTTTTTGTGGGACCCTTGCCTGTGGCTGGGGAATGAACCGGCGCTGCAGAGGCTGCGGGCAGCCTCCACAGCCCAGCGCTCAACCGCTGCACCACCAGGGGAGGCCTGAATAGGTTACATTTTAATTAGATCTAGAATCAAACCATTCTCACTCCCTACACTGTACAATGAGCCACAGGTGGCTATTAATATTTAGATTGCAGTTAATTAAAATTAAAATAGAGGAAAAAGGAAGGGCTAAGTGAGAACACTTAGGAATAGTAACAAAAATGAAATGTAAAAATTCAGTTCTTTACTCCCACCAGTAGCAGCATTTCAAACACTTTCAAGGTATGTGTGATTGGTGGCTTTGGCACCAGACAGTGCAGGCACAGAACATTCTAGCACATCAGTGCAGAGAATTCTAGTAGCCAATGCCATTCCCTCCTCTCACCGTGACCACCCTGGTCCCAGCCATTGCCATGTGCCTGATGACTGCAATAGCTTCTGACTTGATGTCACTGCTTTAGTCTTTACAACATGATAGCCAGATGATCGCTTTAAAACGGATCACGTCCCTCTCTGCTCAGTTGTCCCGCAGTTCCTGTATGTGTCTGCCAGAGGAGAAGCAAAGTCCTTGGAATGGCGAATAAGCCCTGAGCTCTGGCCCCTTTAACTTCTTTGACCTCATCATGTTTTCCAACTGCTCTCTGCCACAGCCATGCAGACTCCTGTGGTTCTGCCTCCTGGCTTCTGTGCTGGGTTTTCCCTCTGTGGAGAATGCTTTTCCCTCCTATTTCCTCCTGGCTCATTCCCTCTTTTTCTTCAAATCAACTTCAAAGTTGCCTTTTCACTTGAGGCTTGTTTGGAACACTACTTCAATTTTAACATCTTCCCTCTTCCACCTCCACTCAGAGCAGTTCCAGTCTCCCCATTCCAGTCTCCTTCCTTTGTCTTTTCCAAAGCGCTCACCTACTGTCAATAAACTGCGTGCATCTAAAGCTGACCCTTGAACAACATGGGTCTGAACTGTGCGGGTCCATTTACAGTGGATTTCTTCTGAATAAGTATACTATAGTGCTGTGACTATAGTTTTCCTTATTACTTTCTTAATATTTTCTTTACTCAAGCTTTCTTTATGTAAGAATACATATATAAAATATGTGTTAATTGACTGTTTATATTAAGTTTTGGGGGAGTCAAAAGTTACACACCTATTTTTGACTGGGCAGGTGGTTGGTGCCCTCAACCACACCTATTGTTCAAGGTGAACAATACTTATTATATCTATTGTTTACTGTCTGGCAGGGATCTTTGTCAATGTACTTGTGGCTGGACAGCTGGCCCTGAGGAGGCTTTCATACATATTTGTTTAATAAATGAATGTAGTTTTTGAGCTGGAAGGGGCCCTAAAATCATTCTTGAATGGAGCAGCTGAGGGTCACTGAGGTTATTTACCATGGACCCCCTGTAAGTTTAAGGAAGAAAGAGGTTGGACTGGGAGCTGGTCTGAGCCTAGGCATCTTCAAAGAGCCAGCCCATGATAATGCGCTCCCTGCCCCTGTATCTGTCACAACCAGAGGGACACTGACAAACCACAGAGGGCTAATAGGGACAACAACCTAACTACAAGGCCAGGGGTATTTGCCACTTTCTTCTTGATGGTCTTTGCAGCACTCAACCATTGACCCTGCTTCTCTGATGGCTCACAGGAAGGAAAGAACAAAATGGAGGCTCTGGATATTGGCTAATCTTACACACCAATATTATCCCCACAAGTCACAGATGCTAAGACTTTTGGAAAACTGGAAACATATATGGCTAATAGACTACATTTCCCCCTAAAGCAACGTATCAGACTTGTTTTGAAAAAGAAAGATTTCATCATATAATTGCTAAATTGCTATTTGAGAAAAAGTTGATTTGTATGAAAAGAATGATTCTCCTTTGCATCATTAAAATATTTCCTATAATCCAGAAAGGATTGGAAGATCCCAGATCACATTTTGTGTTAGGGGTTCATCTGTCCTCTTGCATCTGTAAGGAAATGCCATTTCAATATATATCATTTTTAAATGCTTTAGGATGACACTTTTTCTACTGTCAATTCTGATTCAAAAAACATATTGAGGGGATTTCAACCTCATAACCAGACCTGCTCATAATGACATGACTAACAAGTCCAGAGCGACACAGCATGATGTTAGCAAAGAGCCTGGCAAAGTCCACCCATGGCTCACTGGATGATTTAATTTGCCAAAGTATGTAATTAAGAACAATGTTATCTTTATAGTCATTCCTTCATCACTGAGATAACTCAATTGGAAACTTTCTGGGAGATGCCTGAATTGAAAATAAAGTCCTTACAGACTGCACTGCAATGTCATGGAGATTATACCAGAAAACAAATTGATGCACATAGACAATCTTCTGTACATACCAGAAAATTAGATCTCAGGAGAGACGTGGAACTAAGATGCAAAATTAAGGGGGATGGAGGCAGAGCACAGTGAAAGGCATAATCAGCGGCTCCCAGAGAGAGAGGAGCCCCACATGCCCAGGGTGCTCCCAGCTTTACCTTGGGTGGTGCTCTTCATTGCTTTCACTAATTTGCCCCTTCCAGCTCCAAAACCATTATTTCCATAGTCCAGGTCACTGTTACTATCACTGCCACCGTTGGCAGAGAAGGCACATATTCTGGGTACCTTGTCCTAAATGAGTAATATGAGACTGTTAAGATTATTCATGCAGACGAAATGGAGCAGAGCATCCAGCGAGGACAGGAAGCAGGACATATTTGGCTCCGGTGGTGTGTACCGAATTCCATTCCCACTGCTCCACCCCCAAGAACAACTCTGCTTTGCCTGCCTATCTGTTCAAGCAGGGCTGGTGCAAGCTACTCAATTACCAGAGCTGCAGAAACAGGCCTGATAATGAAGCCATTGACCACACTCTGCCACTGTCCCAGCCACAGGAAAGTCCCTAGCTTCTCACTCTGCATTTTGTACACTTCTTTATCGGGGCCTTATTTGTCTCAAGTGCCTATTATGAGCTGTTGTTCCAAGCCTAATGGCTTATTTATTTAACTGATCTCATCACTGGCTTTCAAGTATCAAAGGGTATGAAAAAAATTCAACCTTGAGAACAAAGGAATGAATGTTTGCCTAATTTAGAAGTTTCTTTCAGTCCCTGAAACAACAGGAGCCTTTAGAAAAGGATGGAGTTGCTGACCTTATATATTCCTAGAATCTACTGATAGTACAATGGTGGAGGAACTCAGTCTCCCCCTTCTTCACATGCACATACAGACTGGCCCCTGAGAATGTTGCCAGTGTTGCAATAACGCCAAGTGTTGTAATTGTTGTGTCAGTTGATACAGTATGAATGGTTTTCTCTCTGTACACACAATCAGGATAGTGGATCTAGGACTGTAACCCCTAGGTGTAGCAGCAAGGGTGTCTGGGACTGTCGTTTTTGCAGACAGTACTGCTGGAACCAAATATTCCTTACCTGTCCCAGACAGGTCAGGTACAGATGCATGGGATGGCACTCTAAAGTCTATGTGAGGGGGTGTCCTTTGGTTGGAAATTACAAAAGCACAATTTAGGATGTACATTTCCCTGGCTGGGATTATAAATTCAGGCAGCTACTAATTTTCCTTAGTTCTTCATTCGCTTACTCATTCATCTGCCCATTCAAGATATACTTAGTGAGTGTCTACTCTGTTGCAAACAGTGTGCGAAGTTCTGGGGATACAGAGCTCAATACAGGAGATTCCAGTAGCCCCCCAATGCTGATGTCCATGAAGGAGGGAAGTCTATAGCTGTGGATCCAGGTTGGAAACCCACATCTAGAGTTCTAGCAGGCAGGCCCCCCGTAACATTCTCGAGGGAGAATGAGATGTGTTCTGTTCTCATCTCTCCATTCAGCAAATACAAAAGGAACCAGGTATTGTGTTGGTACCGAAAATATAAAACTAACTGATACTTGGAACTTTCCCGCCCTGGCATTCAAGAAAGCAGGTTCTGAGCCACAGTGTGGCTCTTACAATTCAGGGTAGGTTTCTGGTGGGCTGAGCTGGTGCAGGATGATGTAAAAGATCAGGAGAGGATTCCCAGAGAGTTGTGAGTGTGTGGGTGAACAGTAAGTTAAGCAAGGAGTGGCCTGCCATTCCACCCTGAGGGGTCAGCACCTTCCTGGCCAGCACGGAGTCATTCTGTATTTGTTTTTCACTTTCTTGGAATTGCCCAGTCCCCCAACTCCTTTGCACTGCCACTACTTGCTGTTTCTCAATGTTGTAGTCCCCCAAAGCAAGCACAAAGTCTTTGGAGAAAAGCTTCTCAAAGTATGTTCTGTGGACTAGCAGCATATCAGCACCCCTGGGAAGGTTAGAAATGCATGGCGCTCACCCTATCAATACCAAATTGGACACTTAGCATATATAGGGAGAGGCAAGGTGTGTAGCCCTGCAGGTGTGATACCTGCTCAAGTGTGGAAACCATTGTTCTGGAGGAGTCCTAACAGATCTGTGCGTAAGTTACGACCTGATAGAATTTACTGGTTTATTCCTTTGCTTTCCCCTTCTGTAGAGACAGTCATTTGGAGTGCTAGACTCAGAACTCAGGGGGCTAAATTGCAGCCTCAGCCCCATAGTGACTTTCCCTTGGGCCCTGAACTCAGTTAAGAATCTCTCTGGAGTTGCTCTTCTCTGCTGTAAATTGAGACTCTGAGCCCAGAGGCGCAGGGCAGTTCTCTGTATCACCTTTCCCTACTTGTCCATGTTCCCCTTCCATATGGACTAAAGTAACCGACCGATAATGAGAAAATATCACTAAATCATTCTAAATGGTGCTCTTCTGACTTGAGAGAGCGAGTCCCCATTCCACCACAACTAATTAGTGGAGAGCATCCAGATCCCAAGATCATGAATGCAGACTGATGGATGTGCTCTTAATTCCCTCCAAGAACCCATAATATCGCTTAGTGATTCAGGAAAAAAATCAAGTCTTGGGCCTTCATTATTTTTAATTCACTGAAGCAACAACAAATTTGATTGAAAATTAAATCTATCACAAAAGTGTTTAAGGAGGTCGCTTTTCACAAGCAGCATCAACACACTGGAAAAAACCCTCCTGCAGGCTTCACTCTTACCTGGCTCCCAGCAGAGGTGTCTTCATCCTCCCAGCCTGGAAGGGGCTTCTTGGCCATTGTGCTATCAGCATATTCAAATGATGAGCAAGTCTGAGGCCTTGGCTCTGCTCCATTCTGCTTTGGGGAAGTGACTTTTCCTAAATGAGGATAGTATATGAAATCACAATCAGCATCTATCAACCCTTTACAAGTTTAGGGAGAAAGGTGGGAGGAGTATTTAGAAAAAATTTTTTTAAAAAAGATCCAAATTTGGTGGAAGCTGTGCTTCCCAACATTCTGTCCCCTGCAAGTCTGTGCTAACCACAGCATTGGCATCACTGCATGTGCATCTAGAGAATGTTCACCTTGGAGTCTGGAAGGCAAACTGTCCTTGGACCACTTGCCATAAAATATTAATAGATTTTTCAGGTTAGAAAGTGTTCAGTGTGCAAACCATTTAGGAAACACTGATTATTCTTCAAATGACAAACAGGTTTCCTTTTTGGACAACATCTCAGAGCCTTGATTGTGCTAATGGGGACTGTGATCATTTTCAGAGAGGGGATTTGGTTTTGCATTCTTTCTCACACATAATTGAGCAGGGAAACTTGATTTTCCTAGAATACCTGTTAAGATCATTCTGAATAATATGCTTTGGAAAACTTTGTTCGGAGGTGCAGAGCACCTTAATGATGGTGCAGGGTAGTTCTTTTCTGTATCACTTGAGCTTTTGTTAAATTGCAGACTTATTTGGCAGAACTGCAGTGGGCTTTTAGTTCCTTATTTCTTTTTTTTTTTTTTTTTTTTTTTTAGTTTCTTATTTCTCTCAAGCTCCCTGGAGATGCTGATGGTGCTGGTCCACAAATCGCACTTTGAGTAGCAAGGGTGTAATTAGCAAGAATGCTTAAAGAAAGTTCCTCCATTACCCAAAGTGTAGATTAACTTGCACAGTGTATGCCTTCCTCATGCCAGAAAGGAGGATTGCTGTTATTATCCTCTAGCCTCAATGATTATCAACAGAACATGTTGTGATAGCCTCTCAACAGCATTTTGCTTGTGAGCAGAGATGAAGTAATTGTATTTTTTTAAAAAGATTTATTTATGTATACAAGAACTGGGGTACAGAGGTGTGGGGCAGGGGGTGGGTGGGTAAGAGGATTCACCAGAGAGAGAGTGGGGAACAGAACAGGCAGACTGAGTGAAATACACTGCTGAGGGGGGCAGTGGGCGAGACAGGAGAGGTCTGCTGTGCCATGTGGGTAGCTCCCTGGCGGCCAGCCGGGGATTGGACTCGTGCTACAGAGGCTGTGGATAGCTTCACAGTGCTGTGCTTAACCCCTTGAGCCACCAGGGCGGCCCAAGTAATTGTATTTTCATCATCACTGTGAGATTTGTATGGTTACTGAGATATGGGGATAACAGAAAAACCGATTCAAACATGTACATTAAACAGGAAGTGACTGATCTACATTGGGCATTATCCCATTTTACCTTTGTTTCAGCTAGTTCTCCACTGCCTAGTCTTTCAAGTGAGTAACCAATGGCCGAAGAGAGAAGACTAGCCTTGGAAAGACGGCCTGACCAAGCAACGGTTTCATTTGGTGGACAGGAAGCTCCAGGATGGCAACACAAAAAGCCTTGCAGGGTGCTGACCTTGCTCCCCACCACACTGCATTTCTACAATTCTTCATGACAATTTAATTAAGACACAAACCTTAGAAAACCGGTGCAGTGAATATTAGCAACAAGATCAGAACAATCTCCCTCCTTACCCTTCTTATGAAGCAATTCGAGGCTTGCGGTTTCTATTCAATTTGTTATAATGACAGTGTTTAATCATGGAGTCTACTCGGCAGCCCGCCACTGAATTGAGGTCACACATGTGACTATTCAGGCATGGAGCACATAATCCATAACTAAGATTTTGCCCCTGAATCTCTGGAGGCTGAATCATTAATTAACAATGCATTTATTGCAAAAAAATAATATACATTATAGCCTTTGCAAACGTAGCCTTGGCTTGGAATGAGCCGAAGTTTGTGATGAAACATTCATGGCAGTTACTGTCTGAAGGAAGAACTCCGCCATGGGAATAGTCAAATCACATTTATTCAAAAATGTTTAATTAAAAGTCTTCTACTATCTCAGAAGCCTATGGTATAATCTCTACTTGTGGCACCTTTCTAATCACTGAATCATAAATGAAAATTTTTAGAGCTCTATTTCATATGCTTATGCATGTCATAAATGCAACATAAGCCAGGTAAGTTAAAAATTATATAGTATCTTCTGGGGCTGCAATAAATACATTTAATCTTGAGGGAACAATGGAAAAACTTTGACCCTTAGCCTGGTCCTTTCTTTAATCATGAAAGCGTGTTTCCATTGACAGCGACAAAGGATAGTTCTTCCCAATGGGAGGCTCAGTCCATTCTATTGCTGCGATGTACAATGTATTGCTAATATATCAAGCTAAGTCTTTTATAGTTCAACATATAAATATATTTGAGGAGGAGAGGAATATTTTAGAAGATGTATGTGTCTAGGTAGAGGGCAAACAACATTTCAGTTAAATTTATGTCTCAGACCAAAGTTGATCTATATTCAGAGCTAAGTTTTAAAAGATAAAATCCCCTGAATGTTTGCAGTGTGGGTTTTTTTCTTAATCAACTTATGGCTCCATATACCAGTGCTTACATGCTTGTTCCCTTTACATATGTGTACACTTCTCGATGTCATGTTAACAGTAGACAATGTCTAATACCTGTCACTTTACTTATGGGTTGAGAACATGGAGGTGTTAACAGCATCCACATTTCCACTGAGCAGAGATCACTGACTTGCTCGGTGGTAGATACCTTTTCTGCATCATCATGGTGGGAAAAGTACCTATTTTTGAAAACCATAGGCATTTTACCTGAGGAGGCTAGTTTAGGGAGGCGACTTTGAAGAGGCCGCATCCCGCGGGCCATCATGACGGGGTCGGATGCGGAGTGAACAATGGTGTGATCTGCAGAGCCCGGGCTGTCTGCAGAGGAAGGCACTTCTCGTTGAAGGGTATGGGCTCGGATGGAGGAGACTGTACAAAGGACTGGCTGGAGAGATGAAATGGGTTCAGGGTCCTCCGGGGAGTCTGGCTGGCACAGGTAGCGTCCTGCTGAGCGGTTTCCAGAGTCTGGGAGTGGGAAGGTTCCGATCCCACTGTCCAGGGTCCTCATCTGGCAGTTTGATTCTAGACAGAGTAACAGACTGAGGATTAGAGAAAAGGCTCATGTGAGAGGATAAAAGGATCTTGAGCATTTGGATCTGATCTGAAGGAAAGAGGTGGTTAGAAGGGACAGACACTAATTAATGGTAATTTCCAATGAGTGGTTTAAATATTAAACACATATTTAATTGAGCATGAAGATATTCCCTTCACATAACATGAGGCAAGAAGGCCAGCCATTACTGGCTGCAAGCGTCACGTGGATGGTTCTCTGGAGTTACAACAGAAAAAGAACAGTCAATAGAGGTTGGAAATTAATTTTGATAATCCTTATTTCAATTGGGAATCATGACTTCAACAAATTAGGTGAACTATATTAACTGAGATAAGATGAGTAATGAGCACACATAACAAATTGAAGTGATGTCCTAACAAAGGTAATTGTGCATCTCTTACATAAATTATCATCCATTTGGTAATAAACAGTATCTCTGGCCTCTCAATTTGATGGTGAGGGCAACTAATTCACATGCTATGAGGGTCTGCCCCAAAGGCACTGTGGCTGTGGTAACACCACTTATCGTGCGGTCTTTATTTGTGTGGTGTGTGGCTTATCTAAGCCAAGAAGGCAGCTTCTAAAAAGTCTCCTGTATGTATGACAATCTTAGAAAGCAACATCCTTAGTAAATTTTATATCAGCATCTTATAAGTTAGGATTGAGCAAAAAGCACAACTTAGCACTATGTTAGCCGTGATGGGGAATATGACAATCTTTTATGAAGAGGCTCAGCAGCTAATATTTTAATGACACTTTACGGATAAGTGACTTGGAGTACAGTTTTTGTCAATAACTAATTGTGTGGTGCCTCCCCAGTGGCGCAGTGGTTGAGCGCTGGGCTGCGAAGCTGCCTGCAGCCTTTGCAGTGCTGGTTTCATCCCCGGCCGGCAGCGAGGGTTCCACATGGCGCGCAGACTTCTTCTGCCGTGTCCGCTGCTCCCCTCAGCTGTGGGTTTCATCAGTCTGCCTGCTCTGTTCCCCGCTCTGGCTCTGGTGAATGCTCTCACCCTCCCACACTTCTGACTGTACCAAGCGCTTATATGAATAAATAAACAGACAAATAAATAAATAAAATGTTAAAAAAAAAAAACTATTTGTGTGAACCCCTGCACAAGATCCTTAACCATTCAAGGTCTCAGCTTCATTATATGTAAAGATAAAAATATGTTTGCGAAGTAATCTTCAGAATTTAGAGAATATCCAGCATACTGTGAGGCAGCTGAATGACTGAAATAATGAATGGTGACACATATGAAATGCTTAGCATACTTACTAGGTCTCCATAGCTATCTGGTAGGCAAATAGTTTATCCTTAAGAACCTTTCTTCCACAATCTAATTTGATACTGAACAATTAGTATCTGAATCTGCCCATTTCCCTGCCCTCTACATCCAAACCTCTTTGCTGTGAGGAGTAGAATTCTGGGACCTTCCTAAAGTATTGACAAAGGTTTAGCGGGTTTAAAACTGACTTTCATAGATTCTAGTGGGTTTAATGTTTAGTTTAGGAAGAACTAGGAAGACGAAGACTCCACCAAGAAGAAACTTCACTCTCTAAAGTAGGAAAATGCAGGTACCCTTTCTTCCTTCTGGTATCATTTAACCATCTCATCCACCACTGGGTTTCAGAGACTGGCCATGAACAGTGGAGGCCCTGAAATCACATGGCTCTTTTCATTTTCAGAAACCCAAAGGCTAAGCTTTAGACCCAATCATTCCAGGGACTCTCCTTGGTCAGCTTTACTATTAACCAGCTTTATAGATTATCCATTATCTTCTTTTTTTCAGTTTCTCCTCAATTACAAAATATAATTAATTGTTTCAGAATGACCTTTTGGAGAAATGATCCATTGTTTGCAGGGGAAGGCATTTCAGAGTGTTTGAAGAGAAAGATCCTGCTATTCAGAATTCAGCATCCTCCCTTCATTTTATTCTAGATAAACAAGAATCCTCAGATAGTAGGTCCCTATGTATTGGGGGATGGTTCTAAATGTCTGAAACATTTGGTTCTCACACAGGAGTAAGTGGGTTTACAATCAGAACGTAGGCAGGCTTTGGAGATGGGAAACAAGCTACACAGACATAATAGCTGAGTTGTGCCTACACACCATGTTCCTTCACTCCCATCAACATCTGGGCTGCCTACCCCCAACTAAGGAGTGCTCAGTGGGTTGGGGCATTAGGTGCTCTTTCCCTTTCGTGAAGATGGATAATTAAGTTTGGCTGTTTTTTATTTCTGTCATTTTTCATCTTCACAACTCTATAAGGTAAGAAAAATTATTGCCATTTGCAAATGAGGAATCATGATTCAGAAAAGTAACTTGCCCAAGGCCATATGCTATAAATAAAGAGCTTGGATTTGAATCCAGCTACAACTATCAAGCTATACTGATTCCCCCCAAAAGTACAGGTTAAATCCAGAAGCGGGGATGTTCAGTTAACAGTCCTTGAAGCAGCCTGGGGAGCAGATGGCACACAGAATGACCTCCCGCTCCTAGTACCCAGCTTCTCTTCTGGAATAGGTATGGGCTCTGAATTCTATCTGGGTCCCTGCACATCCCATCTTGTGACTGGAGTCTGCTATTGATACGCCTGCATTGACCAGGTTGCTGGCCTTAAACAGGATGCCTACGCATTCTGATCTGCACAGGTCAGAACTGCCTAATAACTCCCGCTGCCTTCTTGGATTACATCTGCAGATTTCTATGCCATGGTTTTTCTGGCATTTATCTTGCCTCTGTTGGCTTGGCAATAGGCATTGTCTCCAAGGGGAATCTTTTCCTGACTTTGTCTAAGAGTTTTCTCCCAAGTATTTTGCGACTCATAAAGCACTTAATCTAGTACCCTCAAATGGAGACTCAAAAAGCAAGGGAAGATTCTGGATTGCCTTTCAGTGATTTCCTGGTGCAGCACCCAATGCCCCAAAAGCCTGTGTATGTTGGCTTAGCCTGTAGCACAGGCAGCAAAGAGGGCAGAGCAGAGGAGGGATCTGGGATCAGAACAATGATGAAGAAAGTCTCATGTCCTTCTGAGGACAACACTTTCTGATATCTGTCCCTTTAAAATATTTTTTCCCCTTCACAATATTGTCATACCAGAATCTGTAAAATAGGACTTTTGGTATTCCTGAGTTTTCTGATTCTCTGAGAATTGTGTGCACTGACATTAAGCTCCGAACCTACCTGCTATTAAGGCCATTTTTTACTTAGAAAAATTACAGATGCCAAATGTAGTGAATTTGAAAGACTCATTTGTAAGTACCTATGAAATGAGGTGTGGACAGTCAGGGACTCGGGTACCATACGCCAGGTTTCACCCTCAAGCAAATTTCTCTGGAATGCATAAACCTTTGGAAATGGAGTTTATATTGAAAATGCTGACACCTTCTTTATGTAGTTTCCTTAAAAGTAATGTAAGTTTCTTGCAGTTCATAAAAATAGTGCAACCTGGAAAATGCTAGATATTGTGCTTCCAAAGGCACCCTTTTCTCCAAATTAAAAGTATTCACAAAATAAGTGGCTGTAATAGGAACAAAATTCAAAGGGGCAAGCTAGTGTTGTATCTCCAGCAAGTTCACTCAGATTTGATCTTGACAAGTATAAGTTCACATTGGGGGCTGTGAGTGCAGTTGTCCACAGGGCCTTGCTAATGAGTTCAAGGGCTGGGTTCCATGATGGACCAGTGGACTTCATTCTTCCAAGGTCACACATTATGTCTCTGACCTTGGCCGGCCCTTCCAACTACTTCCCATGGTCCTATTTGCCTTCACTCTATCTCTTAAGGTGAGTTCTTTATCACTGACAAACCCCAGAGGTTTCACAGGATGACTTAGAGCAGTACTTCCCAGTCCTTTTAAAATTGTGGTACACAGAGACAATACATGGCTCCTGGGAAATTCAGGGGCCTCAGGTCCAGCGGCCGCCTGTGAGTAGAGGGCTGCTCATCCCAGCACCCCTGGGACCATTAAGGGCATGTCAATAGCAGAATGGTAGTGATTAACCTACAGAATGGGGATCTTCTTTTACCCACACCTTGAATGCATTACCTGGATTATAAACCTGCCATGCAAGGAGATGGATATCTTTATAGTCTCAAGCAGCTGATAGGGAATTTCCAGACCCTTATTTTTTGGAGAAGAATGTTTAGAATGCTGGCCTAGGAATCTTGTCTAAATGAAGCTTTAGCTAAGAAGGCCATTGTTATGCCTGAAAGGGACATGAGCTGTGTAGGGATGACCAGTCACCAAGGATGAGTGAGTTCTGTGTGGGATTGTGGCAGGGAAGAAATTCTGGAAAAAAACATTTTCATGAGGGAGCTTTTAGTTGTTAACTGAGGGTGTATAATATAAAATCCTTACTCATCTCACCAATGAGAATCAACCCGTCTGCTCCTTGTATCAGGTACCTCAACAGGTGACTTTAACTTCATCATCTGAAAGTAAGATCCTATCACCACCATTAGGGTGTTTGAGGATTAGAAACAAAACACATCATAAACATAGCATGATGTCTGGGATAAGCACATAGTTATAGTTCAGAAAGCAGCAGCAAGTCTTAAAATAAGGGTTATTAGACTGTAAGAATCTTGGGGGTAGACTGGATTTTATTCATCTCTTACACCCATATGAGCCCATTCCTGATCCCACACTGCCCTTATTCAGAAGCATGATGATCAAGACTGAGAGCTGATAATTACAGGTTGATGAACATCTCATTTATTCCCCATCACCCATTGTCAGCACAGCACCTGACACATAGTCAGCTTTCATTGAGGTAGAATGAAAGAATAAGTAAATGAAAGACAGCTCTAAACTTCAGAAAATTCTTCTCTAAATTAAATTCAATATGAACCTTTGCTTTTGAAATCCCAATCTGCTTTTTTTTGTTCTGACTCCGGCAAGCAAAGAAAACAGCTGACTTTCTACTTCTCTCTAGCTATTTTTCACATATAGCCAGACTTCATTAATTCAGATAGCCCACGGGATAAAATCAGTCAGAATTATTGAATATTTTAAAGACAGATTTTTTTAATACTTCCAAGCCCTTAGAACCAGGATGACTGACCAGAGGAAGGACAGCCTGTGGAATGTCCTTTAACATTCTCCTTAGCCCTGTCCCCACCTCAAACATCACTAGTTAGGAAAGTCCTGTTAGCAAAAGGTCTAGCAAAACCCAGCATGCCATCATTACGCTGGCCCTCATCTCCAGGGATTCTAGATGTCATGCAGAGTGCTGGCATCCCATCTGCCATCAGCACACACACACACACCATCACATTTCTAGGAATGATTCATAGTGAGTAGATGAAATTATTCAGCAACTTCCTGTTATGTGTTTGCACAAAACAGTGAGTTTCCCTTTTTTCAAATATTTTGTTTTCTTAACTGGGATGTCCATACTTCTTGTAAACTTGTTTTATATTATTTCTTTTTTGCATAGTAATATTTTCTTTAAGAATAGTTGAGGGCCTCCTTGGTGGCACAAGAGGTTAAGCCTCAGCACTATGAAGCTATGGGCAGTCACTGCAGCATGAGTTCAACCCCTAGCCAGGGAGCTGACCCACATGGTGCAGCAGACCTCTCCTGTCTTGCCCGCTGCTCCCCTCAGCAGTGTATTTCAGTCAATCCGCCTCTTCTGCTCCCCACTCTGTCTCTGGTGAATCCTCTTCCCCCTCTCCCCTGATTATACCCCAATTCTTGTATGCGTAAATAAATCTTTAAAAAAATATTTAAAAAGTGGGAAAGTTTACTTCCATTACTGTTTCAGTTAATATAAAATTAAATTCAGTTAATATAAAGTCAAATCAGTGGAATCTGAATGAGTGATTTTGGGTATTTGGGAAATGCCACTAAACCAATTTGCTCTTTAATCTTCTCTTCTACAGATTAAAGTGTCCTCACTTTTCTTCACAGATCCTATCTCACAAAACTTTCATTGCTTAAATTTACAAGTCAAAACTCTAGGTGTTATTGATAAATGCGTCCAAAGAGATTATTGTATCAGATAGGTTTAAGAAAATCTGACTTTAGTTCTGTTATTCTGAATGTTCAGAAGAATGAGTGAAAAGAGAATAGTTTTTAGAGTTGGAAAGAGCAAGCGTAAGGCATGCTGGACTACCAGCTAGCTCTGTGTCGACAAAGGATTTTTAAGTTATTCTGACTTCATTAATCACAGCTCATCTGTGATAAGCCTGGCATAGAGCTTGCAAAGTAGGTGCTCAGTGAGTTTCCGTTAGTGGTTGTCAGGGAGAGGCGAGAGCCCCTGTAGGTAAATAGTAAATAGACTGTTAATGGAATTCAAGGCAAACCACATTTTTATCCATGTGACTGTTCTGTTTCAACATCCGGGGGTATTTTACTAAACAGCTACCTTTTGGCAACTATTTCCTTGGGGATCACAATCACTATTGGACAATTATGAATAAAGTACTTAGAGTTGGTTGCAGTTTTCTTTGATGTAGAATGAAAGGCTTGAGTGAAAAATAACTCTAAACTTTAGAAAATTCTTCCTATCATATCTAGGAAGAATGGAGTCAATTTTCTCAAGAAATCCACTTTGGAGCTGGCACCCTGTGTGGTTTTTTAAAAGCCTAAACAAAAGGTGTTTAGGTTTACTGATTCTCCATTGTTCACAGACCTATGACATTCTCAGTGAACATTCCCAAATTACTAAGCCACGATTTTTAGTCACCAAGGGTACAGCTAACTACATGTCTCTCCTAAAATATTATACTTGCTTCTGTGCAATTGACCTACCCTCTCTCATACAGTCAGACTACATTAGTAATTAATGCTTTCGTCTTACTAACATTCATAAATCCTAGGAAAACAGAAAACTTTAAAATCCAATTTTTTAGAATGTCCATTATATCTACAAAAGTCAGCCAGATATGAGGGCCCAAGACAACCTACCAGCCAGAGAAACTTATGGGTGTTTGATACTCACACCTTCTTATTAACTGGCATGTGCTTGCCTATAATACAAGTAGTCATGCCAACACATCTTTGTATGAATTCTCTTCAGGTTCCTAAACATCTTTAAGCTACATGTGATATTGGCAACAGGAAATTAAACTACAGATGGGAGAATAGGTCTCTCTATTTGCACATCCTTCTCTTATCTGTACAGTTGAAACAAACAAACAAACAAAAAAAACCCCAAAACCAAAAAAACACTAAGCTTCTTGCCAAAGCCACATCAATGAAATATAGGTTATTCATTCTAAGCCTACCCTGTGGCCTTATCAACTATTAAAATATAACTATGTTGGCTATTTCATCATAGCCATTGGGTAATTTTTGGTTGTGGCATTAAGATGAATTACTAGGTGTCTAAATTCAATTTGATGGCTTTGGCATGCATGTGAATATTCAGCATGCTAAGTTCAAACTGGATTTAAGCTTTCTGAGATTTGAAAAGTCTAAAGGAGATTGTAAATATCCAACCCTCCAACCCTTTGTGATCTCTTTGACACGAAGGAAGATCAGGGGTCAGTCAATGCTACATAGGAAGTGAATATGAGAAAAAGCACTTTGGGAATTAATATAACAGATTAAAAAAGAAAAAAAACAGATCAACAAAATCCCTCATAAAGATTAAGTACAAGTTATTTAAATCAATGCAAAAGACATGTCATATCAAACTGGGTTGATATCCAGTGAACTCAGTATTTTTGTGTCTCATGATAGCCTTACATAAGATAGTGTGGTGGGGAAGGACTCAAGAATATCAACTGGAAAGAAATATTTTCTAAATGCTCACGTAGGCCATAAATTCATGGAAATCATACTTCAATTTATGTAGTCAGCTGGTAAATCCCCTGAGAAAAAGCAGTCCTTAATTTGCTGTAAGATGTGTTCCTTCCCATCACTGATATCTTTCCTGAGGTTCTCGGGATGGTTCTTAGTCTACTATTCTGACCAAATTCTTATTTCCAAACTCTTACTGACTTTACAAATTTTAATAATTATCTGTATTCTCTTATCCTCCCAGACTGAAAAATCTTTGGATGTTACACACCCTTTCACGTAACTCCTTAATGTTGTGCGCTGCTACTACACCTATCTTGTAGATCAGTGACTAGACTTGTACACACTCTTTACTATGATATATGTGTAGGTTAATAGGATGACTACAGTTTAAAGGCAATCATTTGTTGGAATCCATCAGCTGATCCAGGAACAAACTTTTTAAAAAAATTTTCCACTTTTTTGGGGTACATTTATTTATTTATACAAGAACCGGGGTATAGGCGAGAGGTGCGGGAGGGTGAGAGGATTCACCAGAGCCAGAGTGGGGAGCAGAACAGGCAGACTGATTGAAATACACTGCTGAGGATAGCAGTGGGTGAGACAGGAGAGGTCTGCTGCGCCATGTGGGTAGCTGCCTGGCCGGCCGGGAATAGAACCTGTGCTACAGAAGCTGCAGACAGCTTCACAGCACTGCACTCAACCTGCTGCACCACAGGGGAGGCCCCAGGAACAAACTTTGATGCCAAATTTCTACCTCCTGTTTTGGAAGTTATCACTTCCAGGCCAAAGTCCTTGTTTATGAGAGTATAACACATCCCTACCAATTCCCCATGAAGCAGGGCTTACCCCTTGACCAATTTCCTACCCCTATGTCAAGTCTTGTCCTGTTTAGTTTCAAATTTTTCTAACTGGAAACAAAAGAACCCTTATTTTCATTAGCAAAACTTTCTAGAGTACCATAAAAATGCGGAGCTATAGAGGTTCAAGTTCTGATCTGAGAAGACATTTTTTTTGATTAAAGAAATGCCAACTCATCTTTCCATTTTGTTTCCTGTTATCTTTGCTTCTCCTCCAGTCATGACAAAATTATTCTACCCTCAACATTTATTTCTCCTGATCTAATTATAATTTAATATTCTTATCTGCTTTCAATCCACTTTTGGACTGGTGCTTATGAAAGGCATGTAAAGGTGCTTATGAAAGGCATCTAACTAAATACATCCCATTTCCTGAGATTGTCCTTTGTTTACAGGCTCATTACATTCTCAGAGCACATTCCCAAATTAACAAGTCATGATTTCCCCTTAGAGAAGGTACAGCCTATCTATCCTAAAAGGTTAACCTTGTATCTGTTCAATGATCTACCCTCTCTTGTGGATTCGCTCCATCTCTGTCTGTCTTGCCAAAATGAAATGAAAAGTTGAACAATTATCTGGTAAATCTGATAGACATAGATAGTTATTATGGGTAATTCTGTCTCTCTAAATCTTCTTACTCCATATCAGTTTTGCTGAATTATAAGTACAACCACCTCCACTCTCCAATTCACCTGCCTGGATAACATCTGCCTTGATAAGGAAAGTGAGGGAAGGGAGGAAAGAAAATAAATTGGAGGTAAGGTGCTGCAGGAAGAGATTCAAAACAGGCATTTTGGCAAAAAGCCCATAATAATAGAGGAGCGGGGGAGAGTCGCACCTCCCAATTTAGCAACAGATAAAAATTTCTGAAAACTGTTCTCAAGAGTTAATGCATACTATGTATTATTACTATAATGTTTTTAAATTAAAAATTTACATACTCAAATTACAAACTATTTTAGTTCACTTACAGTACTGTTAGTTCAGATATTTAATGAAAGGTCATTGAAAGATGAGAATTTAAAGTTCATGAATGTTTTTCTCCATTTCCTTATATTTAATCAATATTAATGATTTTTTGAATTACATGTGGAAAATAAGGAAGTTCAAGTTTTCATACCCATATATATTTTTTAATATCCACTTTAACATACTTCACTTGCTTGGTTCAAGATTTTAATGATAAGGTAACCTATTTTAAGTGAATATTTAAGGTGCATTTATTTTCCACAGGATATGGATATGGGCCATATGTTTGTGTGTGTGTATAAATATAAATGTATATTTGCTTCTGTCCATTAAGAGTTAATATAACAGGGCCTCCCCGGTGGCGCAGCGGTTGAGCGCTGTGTTGCGAAGCTGCCCGAAGCCTCCGCGGCGCCGGTTCGATCCCCGGTTGCTCCCCGGCCACCAGAGGAGGGTCCCACATGGTGCGCAGACCTCTCCTGACGCCCGCTGCTCCCCTCAGCAGTGTACTTCGGTCCTTCTGCCTGCTCTGCTCCCTGCTCTGGCTCTGGTGAATTCTCTCACCCTCCCCCGCTTCTGACTGTACCCAGTGCTTGTATAAATAAATAAATAAAATAAATCTTTAAAAAAAAAAAAGAGTTAATATAACAGAAACACACATACACTGTAAATACTGTTTTCAGGCAGAGCACAACAGATAGCATAGAACTTGATCTCTGAATCAAGGACAACAAATGAGGTGAATGCTACAATCTCTCTAGCTAACTGCCTAGTGATGGTTTCCAGACTAAAATGTATAAAGAAGGAACACAAACAGAATCCAGATGAATTGAAAAGATAAATGAGTTTGTATTGAGAGGTGAGTGATAAGGCAGCTAGAATTTTCAAGACAGTGTATTGGTAAGAAAGAATAATTCCCAACAGTTTTTCAGCTATGTGATGATCTACACAGGCATGAGGTTAAATTAATGAGTTCAGGAAAACAATTACTATGAAGTTGTAGGTTAAAAATTTCTTGGGCTAAACATAGTTTAAAAAAATATATAGATGTTACAAATATGTACAAATATTACACTTGACTATAAGTAGGAAATATTAAAATAATAAATATACCTAAATGAAAATTACAGAGAGGAAAATTTTATTTAAATAAATATATACAGGATTAGTTAACAGATTAGCAGAGATAGTGGAGATACCAGGAAAAAAGACCAGTGAATTTGAAGACATAACAGAGTAAACGAATTAAAAATAAATCATACAGAGAAAAAAGTCAGTGATGTGGGAGCAATATGAAGTAGATCCAGGGTAAATATAACCCTTATAATTAAATAATAGAACAAGCAACTCAATATAAAAATGAGCAAAAAAATTAAATGCATATATAAGCAAAGAAGATATTAAAAGAGAAATGGATAGAAAACAAACACAGGAAAAAATGCTCAACATCATCAGTCATTTGGGGGATATAAATGAAAGCATAGTAAGAGAACACTATGCTCCTACAAAAATGGCTAAAATTTAAAAGAGAAATAATATGAGGTGTTGGTAAAGACACAGAGCAAGTGGAACATTGTTGTTAGGAATACAGGATGGAAAAAACCATTTTTGGAAAGCAATTTGGCAATTTCATGTAAAGACAAACATATGTTCATGTGACCCAGCAATAACATTCTTACCTAAGAAAAAAGAATTTATATGTCAACTCTAAAGGCAATACACAAATGTTTAGCACAATTTCATGCATAATAGTCCAAACCAGAAATTACCAGAATATCCATCAGCTACTGTGTGAATAAACAAAGTGTAGTGCATCCATCTGATGAAAATCTAGCCAACAACAACAACAAAAAATATTGTAGATATACACAACATGGATGGTTCTCCGAAGCATAATCTTAATTAAAGTTAAATGAAGCAAGCCCCCAAATAAATAAATTGTATGATCAATTTCACTTAAATAAATTTCTAGACTGGGAAAACCTCTTAGTGATAAAAAACAGATCAGTGATTATCTGGGACCAGTGGTGTTGGGAAAGGATTTGATATAAAGGCAATGAGGGAATATTTTGAGATGATGAAAATGTTTATATCTTGATTGTGGTAGTGGTTCCATAGCTGTATTTTAAATCAGAACTCACTGAATCATACACTGGGAGTGGGTAAATTTGCAAATTATATGTCAACATGTCTGATTCACAGTACTATAGGCCCAATTTCCCAATAAAGATTTAGTGAATCCAAAAGTACAATCCTAGTTGAACATAATGGAATAGAGAATCTGAAATTTCCCATTGTATCCTAGAATAGTCCTTAGAAGCATCTGAAAATGAAGTTGGCAAAGGGTCTTTGGGAGTCACATGGGAGCAAAATTGGACCTTCTCTTTAATCCCAGATTCTGTTAGCCCACAAAGGGACTCAGTGTTCTCCTTCACTCTTTCAACAATCTTGGGAACAGCTACTATTATAACAGTTTGACAGAGGAAGAATGCAAAGTTCTGAGAAGTGCTGATGGTCAGTTGATAAAGTTCAAGTTTCACTCCAAAACTCAGGCTCTCTCTATTCACCAACCTGCCTCCCACTAGGGTTGGGCATCCCTAATATCAGAGATCCTGGCTAGAGACTATAGCTTAATACCTTTATAGGCTGGGAGGTACACAGACTGTTGGAATTCCTGGTTGTGTGCGCAGATTCTCCTTTGCTATGAGAGTCCTCAAGGAGAACAGCCACTAGTTCACATCTGTACAAGCAGCCTAGATATGTTCTGTACAAATGCAATTGACTATCATACTTCATATTTCTGCAACTTGACATTTGTTGATTGCTTTCTACTGGGCAAGCACTTTAGCTGCATCAGGTTGTTAAGTGATATTCAATGGACACACTTTACTTATGAGGGAATTGGTTTACAAGATTAATAAATTTGCCTGGTGCCACATAGCTATAAGCAGAAGAGCAGTGGTTTGGACTGAGGGATAAACAATGGAGCTGGTGGTGATGCTTCATGATTCCAGTATTATTTTCTGTACTGAGTTTGCAGAGTACTCTGAATCAGTATGGATATTTTTGGTAGAAAGTAACTTGTTCAGGATAGGAACTCTATTACCTCACAATCAGCTTCCACTTCCCTGTAGTTCCATGCTACTGTTCCTGTGTCTCAGTTAGCTGCAGTAGCTCTGTACCAGTAAGTTCTACACTCCCAAGTCCAGAGGATAGAGAAGCCAACTCTTGATATGATTCTCTCTGCACATCCAACCTATCCCCTGAAAATGAGCCCAATGAGGTCACAAGCCCATGGATGGACCAATCTGTGTAACTGCGAGATTGCCAATCACTGGCTGGCACAGGCCTGGATTCCTGAGCCACTCATTGGCAGAGATGACCATGTCTGTACTAAGTACATTGTGCCATTGGAATGGAATGAAATATTGAAGAGCCAACCATAACACCTGCTACTATATCTTATTTATTATATCAATTGGATTTTAAAGCAACCCTATGTCTTAATGATACTCTCCATTTTACAGACAAAAAAACAAATGCACAGGGGACATACCTCTTGTCAAGGACATAAGTACACATGCGGCAGCCAGATTCAAATCCAATCTTCAATGCTCTTTCCACTAGTGCTGCCTTATTTCATTCTCATTCTTTAGACCAAATTCTAAGATGTTGAGAATATATTCATCTTCCAGGTTCTCCCCTATAGTATTTATCATCTTTTTTCCTAATTCAATAATCACTCCCTTATGGACTCTTGTGAGCCATTAGTAACCAAGCCAGGAGCCCTTTTTCAGTACTTCCTTTCTAATGAGGTTTTATATCATTAAAAATACAGTCTGATGTACCTTAAAACCTATTATTTAGTGTGATATAGACTTTTTTTTTACTTCAGTCTCATTTAAAAAAATAATATCCTGTTCAAAAAGACTATCCTTCTCAAAAGAACATCCATATTTTTTTTTCCACATCAACCATCAATACCCTATCAAACCACACCCCCAGGCCTTTGACTCTCACTATCTTTATTCATTCTTCATAATGCACCTAATGAGTAACACTGGCCTTTGGGATTTTAAAGCAATGTCATAAATGTAGCATATTTTTCCTTAAAAACTATAGTAGAAATGACACAGGGGGGAAAAACCCTCAAATATCTGCTTAGTTATATCAACTAGAGTTTCAGCAGGAATGGAAATAGAGAATTGACTGGCAGATGACCGAGGCTTCAGTCTGACAGAACCCCTGATGCTGGTATGAAGGAGTCCCTTGAACTTTGGGCCCATCTTACATTTAAAATGTGCTCCCATAAACTTCACCTCTTTTGATTTTCCCAACAGTCATTCACTGAGTTGGAGAAGGCAGAATCCAATATAGCCAGCTACAGACATGGAAACCAAGGCAAAGATTTGTTTCATTAATAAAGGACAAAATTATAACTGAAACTTAGGTATAGTGGTTTCAGGCTCAGTGCTGCTTATGCTGTATTATTTTTATTTATTTATTTAATTGTAAAGATTTATTTATTTATTTATACAAGCACTGGGTACAGTCAGAAGCGCGGGAGGGTGAGAGGATTCACCAGAGCCAGAGGGGAGAGCAGAACAGGCAGACGGACAAAGCACACTGCTGAGGGGAACAGCGGGCGGTAGGAGAGGTCTGCGAGCCACATGGGACCCTCGCCCAGCGGCCGGGGAACGAACTGGTGCTGCAGAGGCTGTGGGCAACTTCGCAACCAAGCGCTCAACCACTGTGCCACTGGGGAGGCCCTGTGTTGTATTATTTTATCCTGAAAAAATCAGGTAGTTGTATGAAAGGCAGAAAGATTCCAGAATTAGTTTAGCAACTCTGAGCCTGAATTTTAAGTTTGAATTTTACACGTATTGTGCCTTTCTTTGGTGTTCAGGAAAAATAAACAAGACAGAAAATCTGATGAGAAGCTGCAATCATTTTGACCTTAGGCCAAAATATGAAATTTCAAAATACGTTATCAAGAATATATGTTGGTACTATCTAGGGCAACTGTCATAACTTGATTTTACAACAGAATGATATTTTCACTGTGTGTTGTATAATATTGAATGTGCTATTGATTGTTTAGAAAAGGTGTAACTCCTGGAGGTAAGAAGAAAGATGAAAGGGACATCGAAGCTGAATCTCATTTTCCAAATGTGAAGAATCGAGTGTATAGTAATGCAGGGGTCAGAGGTGCTCGTAAAATAAAGATCTAAGTTAGAACATGGAAAACAATCAGCAGGAGAGTAACCATGGGCAGGATATGGGATGGGGGTGGGTGGCTGGATGGATTCATAATTCTGGAGTCCATATTGGAGACATTTAGAGCGAAGCCTGAAGATTTTATTTGTAAACAGATTTATGGGGGAAATAGAAAGGAAAGCAACTACAGAGAGCATTTTGAGGGTGGGATTAAGGACTAAGTGAGAAGCAGCTTAGAAAACTTCTAGATATAAAAACTGTCTTTGCAAGCTCAAATAAATCACATGAAACTGAAGGATTCCCAGGCTACACTTCTCCGCAAAAGTATGGAAAAGGTCAGGGCCAAAGCAGAGTAAGGAGAATAAGGCAGAGATTTCTCTGTCAGATCCTAAAGATTGTAGTTGAAGGAAACATGCCAGAGATGCAAAGGTTTTGACAGCTAAATCTGCTTAAATGTGGAGGGGAAGGAAATCTTTGCTCTTTACGATAGAGTTCAGCCTATCTGTTACTGAAGAATTCATTCTAACTTCTATTCCATACGCCTGCAGGATGCCACGCTACAAGTGAGTTTATTATCCTTGTGAATACAAGCTCACTAGTGGGTATGGTTTATTATGAAGCAAGGCACATACTCCACAGCTATCTGCTCCTATTCCAAGATCTCTATCATCCTGAGACACTCCATTCAACTTGGCAGTGTTCATATGCTTGGTGCAAATTCTGTCTGGATTCAAGGCTCCCTACACAACTGAAGAAGTGAAAAAAGGTATGTGTATGTAACTCTGAGGTGTTGTTTTCTCATGTTGGTAAACAATGGGGATTTCTCCATCCATGAAGAGTAGCTCTCCCTTCTGTCTGTTGCACTGTGATATACTATACAAGTTATATCTACCGATGAAGACCTGGCACAGATCCAGCACAGCAGCTACCCATTGTGGAATTCTAGACTTGCTGATTTGAGGGGAAGAAGGCTTCATAAGCCAGGGTTCCTGGTGGCCCAGTCTTCCTGTAGGGCAGAGCAACATACGAATTGCCCAGTGGACCTAGTGTCAGTCACCACCACTCTGGATGGGCAGCATGATTATCTACGTGGAAAGTAACTTCCACCGATTTCAGCAGGAACAGCTCATGAACACCAGAGTCATCATTTTTGCCACTAGAGGGGCTTTCTCTAAAGCATTCATCTTCTCCAGCAGTGCTCCATTCCAGTACAATGACTAAATATGCCATGTGGGCATGTGGACTTCCAGGGCCTTGGGTCCTTTTCTGTGTGCCCAGGCTCCTCAAAACTTTGTTCCCACAGCAAAGGGCACTCACCTCCCTGTGGAAGTTCACATCTTATATCTGAATGAATGAATTTTGGTTTCAGATGCAGTTGAAATAAACGCATCCAGCTTTATTCACTCTCATAAAACTGGACTGCTGAACAGAAAGACATTTAATAACAGGGTATTCACAAGGGCTGCCTGCTCTACATTTTTTCATAAATGGGGAGGAAAACTGTCTAATATTTGAATCTTGGCATCTGTAGTCTCCCCACCCCCTGCCCAGTTTATACGATACATTTTTCAGCTCATTTTTCCTCTGGTTGGATGAAATACTGAAATCTGTAGTCAACTAGTTGACTTCCTCTGCTGATAGTAGTTCAAGTTCCTCTACTAGCTGATAGTTGAGTCACCCTGCTAAAATCCAATTACATGTAATTGCATTTGTTAGGAGTCCAGAGAGAAACAGAACCAATAGTGTGTGTGTGTTTGTGTGTGTACGTGTGTATATGTGGGAGGGTGCATGCATGCATGCATTTGTGTGATAAAGAATTGGCTAATTCAGTTATGAAAGCTGTCATGTTCCAATATCTGCAGCATGAGTCAGCATGCTGGAGACCCAGAAGAACTGATGGTGTAGATTTGATCTGTGTCCTTGGACCTGAGAACCAGGAGAACTGATGATGTAGTTCTACTCTAGCAGGTCTAGACCCAGGATGAGTCAACATTTCAATTCTACTCTGAAGTCAGGAAAACACCCACCTCCCAACTGAGAGGCAGTCAGGCAAGAAGAATTGTCTCTTACTTGGGGGCAGGCCAGTCCTTTTGTTCTATTTGGACCTTAACTGACTGGATGAAGCCTACTACATTTAGGAGGGCAATCGGCTTCACTCAGTCTGCCTATTCAGATGTTAATCTCATCCAAAACACTCTCACAGAAACATCCAGAATAATGTTTGATCAAATATCTGGCACCCTGCAGTCCAGTCAAGTTGACATATAAAATTAACCATCACGGTAATTAAGGAGCTGTTGTTTGTGGCACACAACAGTGATGAAAGAGCCAAAATGATGTGTGTGTGTGCTGTGTGTGAATTTTCTAATTAAAACACAATTTTTATGTCCCCTTCACACAAACACATGCAAGATAGTCTATTTAAGATGAACTCACTAGAAATCACTCCTGTTAATACCTCTCCCCAGTACCTGAAAGCTTTGAGAAACGCTGCTATTACTTAGGAATGAAATTGTTTTAAAACTGCTTTCCCAATATTTTTCTGATGTAAACTGCTCAAATCTTGTGGAAATTGACTGAGGATAATTCTAAGTCCTCTTCCTAGACACGCCAAATGAGGCACACGGGGAAAGAAATAGCCTGTCTAGTATGATAATATTTGGAAAACAAATGTGCCTGTGCTTGAAGAACTCAGGATTGCAGGTTTTTTTCCCCTTTTTAAAAAAGGTCTGATGGAACTTCCAATATAGAAAATGATAAATACCCTGGTTGTTAAAGAGCTGGCTAAAAAGCAGGTAGAAAGCATAGTATTTGAAGGGATATTATTAATATTTTTAAGGATTTATTTATTCATGCATGTCCGGAGCCGCCTGGAGCATGCGCCGTGTTGCGCAACACGTGCCATCAATTAAGTTTCGCTCTGTTTCGCCTGCTGAGAAACCACAGGTGTTTCCTGTTAATCAAATGAGACTGGGAGGTCCAATGGGAGGAGCTACCAGGATATAAGAAGAGAACCACGAGAAGGTCAGGGGGTCATTGCGAGAGGTTACTGCGAGAGGAGCAGAGAGAAGGTCAGGGAAGGCAGAAAGACAGGGAAAAGTAAGAGAAGGTAAAGGAAAAATAAAGAAGCAACCGCTAGTGTCAAATTGTCTCAAGCCCCCCATTTCAATCCTCAGCCCTTCTCTTTTCATGCCTATGAATCCCGCGGGTCGGGACACATGCATACAAGAACTGGGGTACACAGGCCAAACGCGCGTGATGGTGAAGAGGATTCACCAGAGACAGAGCAGGGAACAGAACAGGTAGACTGACTGAAATACACTGCTGAGGGGAGCAGCGGGCGAGACAGGAGAGGTCTCCACACCATGTGGGATTCTCCCCAGGCCAGCCTGGATGAAACCGGTGCTGCAGAGGCTGCAGACAGCTTCACAGTGCTGCGCTCAACCGCCTGCACCACCAGGAGAGGCCCCGGAAGGGCTTGGATGTTATTTTTAAAGGGAGGAGGTACATCAGTAGGTTCCCCATAACAAGGTAGCTCACTTTTGGGGAGACATGGAATTGCCTTGGGATACCAGGATACTTCTTGCTATTTGGGTATTGTGCTGGACTTTCCACCTCCCCAGGTGCCCAGAGCCTACTTCAGTGTGGCTGACCGTCTTAATCATCAGTAACTGCCTCTTTTTGCCTAAAGCAACAGCCCCATAAACAACCCTCCTTAATTAGTGCTGGGGGTTGACAGAGGAATACCCAGTTCCCACCCTCCTCAGGTGAGAAAAGTCAGAGCCTTGGGTTTTGCACCATAGAATTCTCCTGAGGTTAAACTTCTGTCCGCACTGTGGTAGCCAAGGCTGACAGTGTGTGTGTGACCTGTGCAGTCCTACCACGTCTCCTGCTCTGCTGTCACCATCTTGTAATTCTTGTAACCTTTGAATAATGGACCCTATATTTCATTCTGCCCTGGGCTATGCAAATTATATAGCTGGTCCTGGGGATAGCTGGCATGATAACACTCTTTTCATTGACTGGCTTCCCTTTCCTGTCTGACTTTCCCTATTGGTCTTTCCTGTATTTTATAATAATTTACTTGTCCTTGAATCACTTTTATGGGGTCTACTTTTGGGAGACCCAAGTTAGACCATTGCAAATGTCATTATAATCCTGAAAAAACAATGCAGAGAATTAATGAAAATTATTTTACTTTATTAAAATAAAACAAGAATGCATGTGGGTTTAATTGTCACTAAAACTAAAGTTATGGTTACAGCATTTGTGATTACTATACCATATTGTAATATCTAAGCAGCTTTATTAGGAAGTAATGCCCAACTAAGCTTTCCAGTTTCTCTGCATTGCAGATCTAGGGCCCAGGTGAATCCAACATGCAAATATCTCCCTGAAGAAGTAGGGCAACAAACAGCAGTAGAGTTGACATTTAAACAACTCTGCATGCCATCTGTTTTACAGAAATTATTTATCTTTGACAGCATGTCAAGAAGAGTAAGTTCACATAATTTAGGAGTAGCTAAGTCCTTGATTACTTAGAGGAATTATCTATAACCACCCAGATTTTTTTTTTTTTTTTTAAGTAATGTCCAACAAAGTTTAAAAAAAAATAGGTCAGGAAAAGTGACCACTGTGTAGAGTCTTGTAATGAGGACAGATATTAGAGTGATTCAATCTTCAACTAAAATTGAAGAACAAGATAAATGTAAATAAGAATCTGAAAAGACCAGCTCAAAAATCGACAGTCCATATATTCACAATTTTGATAACCCTAGTGTTCAGCACAGTATCTAGAATGGAATCAATGCCTAATAAATATTTAGTCAATGACTGAACTTCATTTATGGCTGTGCTTTGAGGTTTAAGTAGGAGAAAATGACTTACCACTACCTCTGGAAACACCCCTAAAAAGAATAACAGAAGCCAACATTATAGTTTGGTCTCATCCTGCTATGTAGTTCTATAATTTTACTGTAAAAATGCTTTGGACAAAGGCCAAGGGGATGGATTTTATAAAAAAGAGTCATCATTGCAGACCCAAGAAGGCATATCCTCAGAAAGGCTGGCCCTTCCCTAGCACTGGGGAACTTGGATTTCAAGAGTTCCCTAACTGGTAAGGGTGGCTCACTGTGCCTAAGATGTTCATGCAAACAATGTGGTTTATGGTGAACCCTTGCTTTCCTTCTGGGAGTTGGGGTGTTCACATGAGGTAGACAAGGTGGTGCCCCTGTGACCAGTTTCCCCTCAAAATCCCTGGGCTCTGAGTCTTTAGAGACTATCCTAGCTGGTAACATTTCACATGTGTTGTCTTCCCCAGGGAATTCACTGTGTTGTGCTTGACTTTCCTGAAAGATGGTCCCCAGATGCCTCTGTCTTGTAAACTCCTGATGGTACCCCACATTCCTGGACCCTTTGCTCATTCTGCTTTATATCCTTTCACTGTATCAAATCATTGTTGTGAATACAACTTAAAAAATGACATCTGGTCTTTCCCTGGTGGCGCAGCGGTTGAGTTCTGGGCTGTGAAGCTGCCCGCAGCCTCTGCAGCACTGGTTCGATCCCTGGCCGCTGGCAAGGGTCCCACGTGGCACACAGACCTCTCCTGCCACACCCGCGGCTCCCCTCAGCAGTGTATTTTGTCAGTCTGCCTGTTCTGTTCCCTGCTGTGGCTCTGGTGAATTCTCTCATCCTCCCGTGCTTCTGACTGTACCCAGTGCTTGTATAAATAAATAAATAATTTTTTTTTAAAAAGATGACATCTATAACTACATACACTTTATCCTTCTTAATAATACCTAAGGCTAATAATTGAGTTCTTCCAAGCACCTGGCATAAGGTCAACAACTCATATGCAAAAAACACAATGATCAAAAAAACTTCAAAGTAGATCTTGCATTCCCACCACTGGCAGATGATGGTATGGAGACTTAAAGAGCTTTGGGGCCTTGTTCATGATGTTAGCATCTATTAGGTGGCAAAGGGTGCACAGGCCTATGAGATGCAGACAACAGACTGGGAGGGCTCAATGGAATTGCTCTCAAAAATGCAAATCACAAGGCAAATAGTGCTAAACATGACAGCCATATATGAGGCCCACATTGCTGAATCAGCTATTCAACATTTCTAGATTTCTAGTTTTCCAGACCCATGATTGCAAACACTGTCATTCCCCAGATTCATAGAAAGAGGGAAACTGACATGGCAGATATTTTGAAGTTCTGGAATATCCCCACTCTGTCAAAGAGTGTTGGAACTTTAGGCCAAAAGAACATTATGGAGGATCTAGAATAAATCCTTAATCTGATGATTGAAGAAACAAAGTGTTTTGCACTAAATCATAGAATCCCAAACTGGACTTTGCTTTGCACTCCCCAACCCCAGCACATTGTTTGTTCCCTCAGCACATTGCTACCTCCTTGCCACTTTTGAAAAAAATCAGATTCAATTTTGAGCCAGGATATGAGCAGTATTTCCATTTTTTTAAAATTACAAGTTACATAGGAAAGAGACCTGTTTTAAAGCAGAATTTTGCACAAATACTTTTGACATCAGGGTAACATTTTGATGACTGGGTCAGTGTGAAGGGAAATAACATCTTTTGAAAGGCAAACCACACATTCAGCAGCAGGGCAGTCATGCCCACTCCAAATGTGTTCTTATTCACACAGGATTCCTTCCAAATGGACTCTGAAGGGGGAACACATGGCTGAGTTTCAAAAGGGCACAAAGTCACCTTAAAGCACATTCCCTTGGTTTGAGAGTTGACACAATCGAATTATAGGCAGAGACTATTTATCATGATGGCATGAAAGTCTTTCTTCAAATTCCTCCTGCTTTTATAATCAAACAATAACATCTCCAGAGTATAGGTTTTAGCTATATGAGAAACATATTGGAAATAGATTCAATGCTCCTGGCACAGCTGTGACAGTGTTTCATAACCTGGTAACCTCTCAGCTTCTTCTTCCTCTTCCCTGAAAAGCTTTTAGCGGCACAGGGTGGTAAAGCAAAGATAAAACAAACCATCACCCTCTTATCTGATTGTGTACAAAATGAGTGGAGCAGACACTGACCCACTGATAAGAAGATTGCTAAATGACTCTTCTCAAATTCTGTCAATGGACTAATGAAAGAAATTAAGACTGACATTGATAAGTTATTTTCTCAATCATTACCATTTTCAAAAATGAAGGTTTCTCCAGAACCAGTTAAGCCCTGGTTGCACATCTATGATTCATTAGAAAGTGCCCAGATGAACTCCGTGTTGTAACAGATTTACTGAGATGCTCTCTTTTCTTTACATCCCATTCTGGTTTTCTCTGGAATGCCTCTCCAGTATAGAGTCCTTCAGGTCAAGAATGAATACCCTGTTCCCAGGATCACTTCTCTTTTTTTCTCAGGTGCATATTTCATTACACAACTTAAATCTATCACCACAATTCGCCATAGCCATCACCTGATCTATCAGGCTAGCATTTTGCAGCTCTTTCTAACTAAGGTTTTTATTTACTCAAACATGCCAGGCTTAATGAACACATTTGGAAGCCAGTTCACTGGGTGTGCAGGTCACCTTAATTGAGGTAGTTTTTCATTAAGTGTGTATGATTGAGTTCTTATAGTAGGAGAAACACTTCTAATTGATTTTGGGGCTTTCAAAAAACTCCTCTCGAGTAAGCCCTCTTTTTTTTTTTTTTAATTACTGCTGCTTCTCATGTCTAAAAGTAATAAAAAGTCAGTGACTTTACCAGCACATAAGGCACAGACAGTTCAGTCCAGCTATAATGTCTGCAGAATCAAGTGTCTAAATTTCAAGAGTTACCTGCGATCTCTGATTCTAACTTACTCTTCCGACCCCTGATGTGCTTCAAAATTGACGATTAACTTTATCCTGCTGGTCAAGGCCTTGTCCTTATCTCTCCCTAGTTTACTTCTTTTGAATGACTTCTTTTACAGAAATCCTAATGAGCTGCTCAAAAAGTAGGCCAGAAGATGAAGGAAGGGTGGGCGTGTATGGCATAGATTAGAAGAGCAAACTTCCCACAGATGTGTTTTGTTTGGGGTGGTACTTCAATTTTTATCTTTAAAACAAAATTGTGAAATATATTACAACTATGGGCATAAAGAACAAACAGTTCCACTGAAATCATCACATAAAAGAACACCTGCATCCACCTGAACTACACTAACAGTGTTTTTCAGCTACTCTTCTGCCCTCCTGATCACATCCTTCTCCCCCTCTATAAGATAAACACATTGCTGCAGTTCAATTTATTTATTAACTTTGTGTTTTCTTGTTTGTTCAGTTTTATGGAGGAACTAGAATAAATCCTTCACCTGATGACTGATGAAACAGAAATAAATGTTTTGCACTAATCATAAAACACCAAACTGAAATTTGCCTAATGCCCCCCCCCCATTCATTTCCTCAGAATATGGCCTCCTACTTGCCACCGTTGTTTAGTTTTGCTGTTTATACAAACAGAATCAGACTGTAAGCACTCCACTGCAATTGCCTTCTCTCTACCAACACTGTTTTTGAGATGAATCTATGATACATGCACATGGGGCTCATTAATTTTCACTGCTGTATTATATTCCACAGTACAAATATTTCAACATTATTTTATCTGCTGTTGAAGAATATTTGTTTTTCATTTTTTTCTAGTTGCTATTATGACAATGTTGCCATGGTAATTGTGGTATATATTCTTGATATACTTTCCAGGAGCTTCTTTAGGGCCAAGGCTTTCATCAAATATTTTTACTATTATCCGCAGTGATAAAATTTTATATCATAAACCAACGTATCTTTGTGTTTGTACCTATACAGAAATGTAAGAAAACATCATCTTTATACTACATTTTGACTAATATTTTCCCTTATCACGTGATTCTCCAATATTTTCATTAATAAAAACAAGACATACAAATGCTGACTTTAACTAACCAAATTGATTTCACACCTCACTATTGAGTATAGTTCAAAAAGCCTTGTTTAGAATATGCCTATTTTTTCTGTTATTAATAGAACTATAGTGAATTTCATATTTTTGTGGTATTTTCATATTGTACTTTTAGTTTCAACTTCCCTGTGAATTGATATTTAGGTTTGTCAAATCTAAATTAAACTACATTTCCTTGACAATCTTTGACTTTTAACCAGAGAATTTAGTCTACTTACGCTTATGTAAATTTTCATGTATTCAGATTTATTTTTACCATTTTACTTTGTGTTCTATTTGTCATTTTATATGGTTGTATTATTCATGTTTTCTTTTAGTTTGAATTTCTTTTGAACATTTCATTTATCCTCTAGTTTTTCTACTAGTTTAGGGATGTTAAATTCTTCTATTTAGTTTGAATGATCACCCTAGAAATATCAGTATGTGTATATAACTTACCAAAGTAATATATTAATCCTCAACAATATAAGGCCATTTCAATGCTATAAATGTTATCATTCCTTCCAATTCAGTTCTAGTTCTATTACTCTTTCTTTTGGTGTATTTTAGTCATGTACGGTATAAAGTACATTTATTGTTATATAAAAATGGTTGCCACTTTCTGTACTTATCAGTTCTCCCTATATTTCTAACCTTCTTGTAATAACTTTTCTTTTGTTTGATGTAAATTCTTCAGAAGTTACTTTGATGAGGAACCATTGTTAGAAGACACCAGTTTTTTTTTTTAAGCCTAGGCATTATTTACTATCTTTTTGAAGCATCGTTTCACTGAGTATTCACTTTTAGATTACTAATTATTTTGTTTCAGTACACTGATGATATAAGTCCATTGGCTTTCATTGTTGCTGTACAGAAGTTCAATGACATTCTAATTATCATTATTTTGAGGTTATCTATATTTTTAAGTTTATTTTAGTAACTGTCCTTATTTTTGGAGTTCTATGTTTTCATCAAGACATGCCTAAGTGTAGAGTTCTCTCCCCACCCCCCTTTTCTAAAGTATGATGACAAAAACTGTATATACTTAAGGCATACAATGCAATGTTTTTATAGACATTGTAGTTACCACAATTGAACAAGTTAATACATCCATTACCCCACAGTCATCTTTTTTTCTGATGTGTGTATGGTGAGAACACTAAAATCTACTCTCTTACAAAATTTCAGACATACAATATATTATTATCAACTATAGTCACCGTGCTTTGCATTAGGTGTCCAGAATGCATTTGTCTTATAACTGAAGTTTGCACTCTTTGAACATCTTCCTGTTACTCCTACCCTGGAGAGTTTGATAAATACTTTTCTGCTCTGTTTCTATGAGCTTCACCTTTTAGAAAAGATACCACATATATGTGAGATTATGATTTATCTGTCTATTATTTCACTTGTCTAATGTCTTCCAGATTCATTCATGTTCTTGCAAATGGCAGGATTTCCTTCTTTTTTAAGGCTAAATAATATTCCTGTATGGTGTATACACATGCACATACTACAGTTTGTTTACTCATTCACTGTCAGTATATTATTTCCTTGTCTACAATGAACAATTCATTGTTTCATTGTTCATTGTCAATACTGGTTATCATGACTAATGCTGGGGCGGGGTGGAAGCAAATATTGTTCAAAAATGTACAATGATGTAAAAAATGAAAAAAAAATTTAAAAAGGAAAATATATAAAAAATAAATAAATGTCCAAATATGTCATTGCCCCAAAAAAGAAAGACTCATCCTATAACTTGATATTTTCTGAATCCCACTAAGTCGTCATTTTTCACCCTGTTTTTAGTGATTTTCTATTGCAACTTTATGTGTACATAAAAGTTTAGAGTGACTGACCTTGGTACTGCCAGACTCCTTGAAATATTACCAACCTGAGTTGTAAAAATTTTGTAATTGTAACTTTCAAATATTCTCAATTATTACAATGTATTCTCATACACCCATCACTAGCTTTATAAAAATTAATATTCTGATATTCTTGTTTCATCTGTTCACTCTCTCAAATTTTTCTCTGAAGTATTTAAAAGCACAACTGGGAACACTGAAAATCTCAAGCTGGAGGACTTAGGGGATACAAAAAGAGAGTGAATTAGATGTCTGAGCCACATGAGTATGAGCTAATGATCCAGAATCTTCAGAAGAGAATTTTCTTTTCTTTTCCTCCAGCTGTAGTTAAGGCTGAGTTGAGGCTGAGTCAGAAGTTTATCTTTACTGTTTATCTTTATCTCTGCAGGGTGGATGTGTAGCCATTGATTCTGGGAATCTAGCTTCATGCTGGGTGGGGGAGGGGTATTTTTTGATCCATCTTTTCATGCTGTTTAGGCTCTGGGTTTTCCTTACATCAGAAGTTAGCTCCTCAATGCCAGGTTCCAAGGAGAGTGACCAACTGCCCAGTTCATGCAGATCCTTTACAGGACTTTTAGTGCTAAAACCAAGGAAGTCTTATGCAAACTAGAACCATTGGTCACTGTGGTCTCAAGCACCAGAAACTAGCCCACGCTCTATACTGGCCAAATTGCTATCACACTATCTTCCTTATGCATGCAAACTTTTCCCCTTGAATTCTGTGCCTGCAGTTCAACTGTCCATTTAAGAAAGTATGTATATTTTTTATTATATTCTATACTTTTAGTTGTGCCATCTTGGGAAAGAATTTTGAAATTATAATTTGAAATATTGCCAGATAATTCTGGCAATGAATTAAATGAATCTGATGATTTACTTTTTAAAAATGAGCCCACATCTTACAATGTATCATATGTCACATAAAAATCTAGACTTTTGGCTCCTGGTAAAAAAAATGGAAAGACTTGGCCACATAGGGCAAGCCTTCTATGGTGACAATTGAAAATGACAAGTAGCTGCACTCCTAGAAGGGGCCATGCTCTTTCTATTCCTTATGACTCTCATTACTCATAAGATAAATGCATGGGTACTTCAAGTTCACTCTGTCTTCCTCTCTGACCTAGAGGTTTATTTGGGTTTGCAATCCCTGGTCAAGCGATCTACTCAAGGGATCCTTAGTCTCTGGTGTCTATAAGGTGACAAAAAAACCAAAGAATCAAAAAACCAAAAAAAAAAAAAAAAATCCCCCAAAAGCAAACAAACCCTAGTCATTAGTTACAATTCTTGGGATGGGCCTCCCCTGGTGGCGCAGGCGGCTGAGTGCAGAGCTGAGAAGCCTCTGTGGCGCAGGTTCAATCCTGGCTGGCCAGGAAGATACCCACATTGTGTGGCAGACCTCTCCTGCCTCACCTGCTGCCCCCCTCAGCAGTGTGTTTCAGTACCTCACCTGTTCTGTTCCCCACTCTGTCTCTGGTGAACCCTCTCATCCCCCACACATCTGGTCTGTACCCCAGTTCTTATATGCATGAATGGATAATCTTTAAAAAAAATCATTATGTATTTTAAAGAAATAAAATTCTTGGGAGTTTATTTAACTTTACTTCTCAGCTACAGCTAAGCTAGGCTTGGATGCTGGCTCCATTCACACTAGCCATGTCACTGAACAAGGTATATAACTTCCCAGAACATCCTTTACCTCATCTGCAAAGGGTGACCATCATAGCTAACTTGCAGGGTTGATATGAGGATAAAACAAGGCAACATTCATAAAACACCTTGGCCCTTGGCCAGCATATAGACAGTACTTTGTAAAGACTATATATTAGTGTAATTTATATTTTTGCCCTACTTTCAGCATTTTCTGTGATACTGGGAAGCTTTCTGGTTCAGAGGCTGAACACTCTGCTGTTTGACCTAGTTTTGACCCCCACCTATTAACTGTCATGTCATAAGTCACACAAATTCTTTAAGTAAATTAATTGCCTTTCTGAGAAAGTGAGGGGACTATATGAAAAGAGGTCTTTGTATAGCTGTTTCAGATTCCCTAATCTTGTACTTTAGAATAGGTTTTGGTAAGATGTGTGGTATATGTGAGGGGAGGCCGAGCTTAAATAACGTGTCCACCCAGTACCTGTTCGGTGAGTCCTTTCTCCTTCCAGTACCTGGGTTAATTCAGGCTGCCCCCGAGGATGTCATGTCTGCTCCTGCCCTTGGCAGTACAGCTCTTCCGTCTGTAGAACACCACCCTTGCCTTTCCTAAATGTCAAAACTCTCCTTCTAGTGCTCAGTTTCCTGGTAGGAGAATGCACCAGCCTCATGGATCTCTGCATGAGGGTCTTGCCAGGACTAGCCTGAGGAATGCACTGCTGCTATCTGTCTGTGTGCCCTTCACAGAGACCCTCCGTATTATACAAGTGACTTGAGAACCTTTGTCCATAGGAATTACCAGTGGGTAGGAAGGTCTGATACATTCTGGTAGGCTGACAGCAGAGATCTTTCAGAGCAGAGAGTGCTTTGGCAACTCTTAAATATTCCTGGCTGTCCATCCTTTTACATGAATATCTAACTCTATCCCAGCATGCAACTGAATAGGAAACAGTATGGAGACTAGCCTGTTTGCTTGGTCTGGGCTAGGAGAAAGAAAATGAATATGTTTCTATTTAAAAAGTCTAAATATAAGCATCATAGTGATGTATGGCCACTTCTTATCATCTTGGTCTTTTTAAAACCTGCACAGTCGGGCTTCCCTGGTGGCATAGGGGTTGAGTCTCAGCACTATCACCCTATCACCACTGCAGCCTGAGTTTGATGCCCAGCCAGGGAGCTACCCACATGTTGGAGCAGGCGTCTCCTGTCTTGCTCGCTGCTCCCCTTAATGGTGTATTTCAGCAGATCTCCCTGCTCTGCTCCCAACTCTGTCTCTGGTGAACCCTCTTACTCCCCACACCTCTGGCCTACACCTCTGGCCTATGCATAAATAAATAAATCTTTAAAAAACCCCAAAGCCTGCATAGTCTGTGTATTATTTGTAGGATGAAGGTCAAACAATCAGTCCTACCTGACAAACCTAGTTCTATTTGTACCTCATCCTAAAACCTATCCTCTTCTCTTGCCTAGTTGGTCTCCCACCAGCTCCCCTTCCCTACCTTATGCCAAGTCCTATCTCTACGTCTTTGCTTACTGCTTCCCTTTAGCTGCAGGATATTCCCATGCCCTTTGCTGATGAAATCCTATCCTTACACAATGATTCCTAAACAATACTGCACATTGGAATTACCTTGGGATTTTAAAAATAAATGAATGTTTGGCTCCTACACCAAAAGATTGTGATTCAACTGTTTTGCGGCATTATCTTGGCATTACCATTTTATGTTATTCTGATGAGTGGCATTGGTATAAATGGCAAGTGTTCTTTAACCTCAATATCTAATTCTTTTTTTTCTTTTTTTCCCCTTTTTTTTCCTTCCCCCTCAGGTGTAGTCAAAAAAAGCAAACATTGTTTAAAAATGAACAATGATGCAAACTATATATACATAAAAAAAGAAAAAAAATCTAATTCTTACTCTGGAAAACCAACATTCCCTGTTATGTATACCCATATGTATGCAGACTTCCCTCTATCCTATCTATGATGGCAGTATATCAGAATTATCTTTTTTCTTCTGTCTCTTCACTAGACTGGAGTTCATAGAGTACAGGTACTTTGTCTTATTCATCTTTGCATCCCCAATATTGAACACAGAGCACAGCTTGTAGAAGATGCTCCCTAACAGTCTTGTTCAACTAAATAAAACTTAGCTCTCTGAGGCAATCTATAGACACAAATATTTTATTCAGAGTAAAAAAGCCATACTTTCAATGTTATCTGTTTATAATTCCCTATTCTCTCTATTGCAAGAACAGGTGCAGGGAGTCATAGGTTAGGATTTGGTGTATCCACAAACAGAAATTTCTACCAAAGCCTATCTCATGACTATCTCTGGTGGTTAGAGAAGAGAACTCACAAGGAGCAAGTCAATATTTGGAAAAAGCAGAGGATCAGCCACAAATCAGAAACAAGGAGGAGACTTGTAATGTTCCAAGTACAGGGATTGGTATCAGATATCAGTGAATGGGAATTAATATTACTATTTTTGACCCTTGGTTGGAAGGAGCCACATGGTCCTGTTTCTAAGGGTCTGTCTTCGTGACAGGTGGAATTTATATTTCAGGTTGCCACAATGCAAGGCGAGTTTGTGCCTTGCAATTATAAATGGGTGAATTCAGGGTAGGCATGGTAGAAATCCCTTGCTCAAGCTGTTACTCTACAGTTCCTTTTAGATGTCATTTTGTATGTTTAGAAATGCAGGAAGATTATCATCCTGGGAAGTATTAGTATGAGATCCAAATTATGTAAAACTCCTTCATCCTACTCCTCATCCATAGACATTATCATCTAAGCAGTTTTTAGTCAGGCACTGGTGCATTAGTAATGAACAGGACATTATGTATCAAAGTTGTTGCTGAGAACATTTCTACTGCCCACTCACATTTACTTTTGATCATCAATGGCTCACACTTTCTATAATTAAGACTAAATATGTTAGCACACTATTCAAAATGTGACATTTAACTCAAGTGGCTTCCTACTCAAAAAGCTGTGAAACTTGGATCAATGTTATGGGATATGCTTTAATTTTATTTTCAATATGAATGTCATTTATTGTATATTAAATTACTAATTGTTTTTTCAAATTTTTCAAATTTCTGAGTGGGAAAATTTGCTAATATTCTTGCAAGAAGAGATAATTATCAAGGACTTTAATTGATTGGCAGCTACATTACTGGAAGCCCTGCTGCTCTATTTGTTTTAATTTTAGAAAAGGGAAAGTTGAAGAAGCATTGTGGTGAGCAATTACATATTTATTCATAAGTATGATGGTGGCAAAGTAAACCAAATTCAATACATTTTTTTCAAAAAGTTACTCAAGATTAACTATACAAATAGAGTAGTGGTAGTTGAGATTATGCAAAAACAGAAACTAAGCATAAATCATTGATATTAATTATATCTTTTCTAGCAACTCTGCAAATTATTTTCTTATGCCTTTCTTAAATGATATTAGAAATGTGTCTGTGCCCCTAGTAAGGTGATAACCTTGGGAGAGGGTGGGCAGCAGGCTGAGATTGCTACATGTCCTCTAGTATCCATTCTGCCTTTCTTCACTAAAGAGAGAAACTCCATTCTCCATTTTCTTTCTTTCTTTTTTCTTTTTTTTTTTTTTTTTTTTTTTCTGGGCATATGGTCTACTGCCTGGAAAAATGTTTCCCAACCTAAGAGAAAAAGGACTGACCAGTGGACAGTAGCAAAAGGGATGGGTCAGCTGTCAGAATGTGTTCTTAAAGATAAGGACCACCTGTCCGTCCTGACCCCTTCTTTCTTCCTGCTGCTTGGAAAGTGGACATTGGAAAGTAGACCATGAAATGACCTCAGAAATGCTAACCCTATGAGCAGAGAGACAAAATTAGAGTAGTCTGACGCTGTCCTGTTAGCCTGTATCAACTACTTTTGAACTGTCATGTGGGACAGCAAGAAATTTCTGATCTTAATTAAGTCACCATACTTTGGGTTTTCTTTCACTCCCATATGAACTAACCCTACTGGTACTAATAGTTAGGTAAATCCAGTCTTGGATTTAAAAACAATTGTGGTCTGGATAATTCAAAGTGCATATGCGCACATGGATAACAACTGTGGACCATATTGTATTAGGGTTTTAATACAATAAACTAAGTTTTGGAGTTCCTTTCATTCAGGTAAGATAAAGATCTAAGTCCTGGTCCTTGCTCATGTAACTGAGGTACTTGATTCAAGAGCCCATGAATTTTCCCTTTCTTTCCTGACTGAAGAAACAGCTATGGCTACAGATATTGTGGCATCAGGCCTAGGTGAAGAAGCTTCTGTATTTGCTGAGCATCACTGGAATGTGGTATATAGTATCCCTGACAATAAGAACTATGCACATGAATCTTTTATCCCTTCTGATTCTACTGCACACTGAGCACATGACTCCTGTGATTAGAGCCTTTATGGTTGAATGATAAAACATTACAAGAACAAGGTCTATGTTACAGAGGTAAAATGGCCATTGTACATTCTGATTCAAAACTTTTCTATTTGGTTCAACAGTTTTTTCTCACTCTTTAGCCTTCAGGCTGGTCATTTCTTTAAAGGAGGATTATATGACAAAATAACTCATCCCTCCTAATACTGCTTTTGATGATGTCCATTATCTGAACTAGGATTGAAATTCTTGTCTTTTCTCCCTTGCCCTATAATTTGCTCAAACTAGTGATCTGAGGTACTGAAATATTGGCATCTAGGAATTCCTCATTATTAGAGGTAAAGTTGTTCTTGAGTCCTTGCAAAAGATGACCTAAAAGGATATTCATTTAATTAATTACTCCACTGAGATGAATTAGTTTGCCAGATTAGTTTGTTGAAATATTGGAGTTGACAAGGAATAAGGAAATGAAACACCTTGGGAACATGGAAGCAAAATAGTGTATGGTCTGGTAAATCATAGTACTCATAGAGCATCTATTGTCCCCTTAATATGTTAACTGCTGGCTAATGCTAGTTCGTGGAGGAGTAGAAGAAAAAAGACAACAGAAAGATCCTATAGAGTCCTGCCCTTCTCCTGGCAGCTAAAGATAGCTATATTCTCATGGCCTAACCATGTCCTCGGTCATGCTCTCCTCTGGTGGTAGGAGCTAACAAAAGGTTATTTGGGAAGAGGCTAGAAATATATTCAATCAATGAAAGAGAGTAAACAGATTTAATTTGACCATGGGGTACTATGACATTTGCCCATTGAGCTATTGAACAGACTGTTCTCTGTAAAGCTTTGCATTTATGAAAACAGATATATCATTCAGTTCAGGACAGTCTTGTCTTCTTGTACATCATTCAGTTCTGCTTGGCTTCTTCCTCAAACTCTTCAAAAGACATTTTATACTCTATAGAAATTTCCAAATCCTAATCCCCCGTCCCCATTTAAGAATTATTTTTGATGCTATCACTGGCTGATGTTTTTAATATGAGACAATGGTATCTGAGTCCATAGAGTTCATTTAATCTTATTAGATTATTGATATAATATAGAGGGTAAGTCTATTACAATTAAATAACAGCAAAGAATAATTAGAACATAGTGGTTGTGATCATCATGTTATTACTTCCATTAGGCTAAGCTAGTCATTTGCTTGTTTATTGACATGGAAGTCTGACAGTTGTTAGGGAAATTTTAAAGAACAAAATTGAGTTGTATTATTTTACTTAATCCATGAACCTAGAATTTCAACACAGAATATACACTCAGTAACATGTCTTGTAATTAACTCATAACATTTTGATTAAACCAACATGATTATCCTTAACTACCGAAATGCAAGCATTCATATTCACAAATTCCCTGATTGTTCTTTGTCAAAGACATTAGCTGACATTGGGTTGGAAGAACACATTTAGATACGCTCAGTTGCTGTGATTGAAATTGGTCTATGATTATAAAATACTGGGAGGATACTTAGTTTAGATAAAATGAAGAATATTGGGATTATCAGGGTGCTAAACTATATATTCTTAGTCATTCTGTGGAATGAAAATATGTGATCACCACTTGAATTGTGGATTCTTATTTATTCTTGAAATGGATGCCTTTTTTAAAAGGTCTGTGACATAAGACTGGCTACCCAAGAAACATTCTCAACTGTATTCTTTCTGCTACCTCATGTGATAGAGGCTGGCAAGCAATATACTTTCCCAGCATCCTCTGAAGTTAGAACTGCTTTATGAGCTGGTTCTTACTGAAGACATGTAAGGTAAAGTCAACAGTAGAAATTCTAGAGAAACTTTTACTATTTCATTTACTCTGTACCTTGAAAGCAGATGGAATGCCTGGAGTGGTGGGAATCAATTTACAACCAGGAGACCAGCATGAGTCAAAAAGCCAGGGATTTAGACACATTATTGAGTTGCTACCCACTTTTCGAGTTTACCTTCCTCTAGATTTTTAATTATAAAAGAGGATGACTCCATTACTGCATTAATGGCAGGTTAGCTTTGGTTATTGTTATTACTTGTAGTCAATAGCAAATTGTAAGTTAGTTCACCACCACTTTGAGCAGTTGATGCTAATATTATATGAAGATCTAGTCAGTTCTCTGTCAAAAACATGCTCCACATTTACTTCCACGAGAATATTTAAAGCAGCACTTCCCAAAAGAAACTGATGTGTTGATGGAAATGTTCACATAGACCAGATAGAATGTATGGCCATTGAAAACTTGAGATGTCACTAATGATATTGAAGAACTGAAGGTTTAATTTCATATCATTATAGCTAATTTAAATTGAACCTGAAATAGCCATATGTGGCTACTGGCTATAAGTCAAACAGTGCAGATCTAAGGAATTGCTAGTCACTTTAAAAAATACTTAAATTACAGCAGTTCACATGAAAAAAAATTCAGCCTCTCACTTTTATATATGTTACTTTATAGGTCCAAGAACACCTCATTATGGAAAAATCATGACTCAGTAGTACTTTGCATAGCGTCATGTTTGAAGGTTGTGAAACAATATTTAACTTGCATGTTAACTAACTTCACAGACCTGATACCACTTTAAGCATTTTACATTGACAACTACAATAAAGGATGTCTTTTTGGATAATAATAATCTTATTCAGACTATGCTCATTCAGCTGTTTGCTAAGACTTCTGTATTACCAATTACAAATAAAAAGAATAATAATAGTGTCCCAGGCACATTAAGCTGTGGGTGTACAATAACTCTCTGAGATAACCTGTAAATTACAGTTTGCAGAAGACTGCCACATGTGCGAGGAAATCAGCACAAAGGCACCAATATGGTGCTAAGAGTGGCAAGAGGCTGCAAGATGGCAGCTCCAGAGATGCCAGTGAATGGCCAGAAGCAGTGAATACTGATAGTACAGAAATCAGAAATGTGTGGAGCTGACATATCCTGGAATGCAGTATTCGAAAATACCTGCTACTCCCAAATATGATTTGAAGAAATGATTCCATCATGCCTTGGTGTTCTGTGTAAAACAAATAATCAATATGTTTACCCTCACGGCTATTTTTAGAGCCCGAGCAACAGCTAATTCTCTAAGTGTCTAAGGTGGCCCAACCCTGTTAAAATGATCATTTCTTTTTCTCCTGACCAGGATCACTTTCTTAGATAGCTACTCCATCACTAGTTACCTCTTGGCTGCTGGAATTAGATCTGTAAAGTGCCTTTGTGTTGGGAACCTGAGATCCTTCAGTCTAGGGTTATGCATAACTTTAAGAAGTAGCCTACAAGCCTAATTTATTTCAGAGACAGGACTATCTATAAATAGGGATCTAACAGAAATGCTGAAGAAAATACGTTGAAGATTTTGGCAAGCAATATATACTTAATCAATTTGGTTCCATGTGCAATGCATTCATTTTTAAAGATAATCAGTTTAAGAAGGACACCTAACCTATTTTTAACCAATACTAGTTGCAAATATTGCTTCTTGGCATATTTATAGAAACTAGATTGATTCAATGTTGATTTTATCCAGAGAGAAAATATTTACATTCAGAGTTACACTTTCATTTCATATTGACAAGTACTCACTCCTCATCAGTTTGTATCACATCCCTTTGCGAAGAACACCTATGTTTTCTTCATAGGTGCTACTATGACCCATTTCTTTTATGATTACTTTCAATGTCTACAATGAGAAATTAGATAACTATGTGTGAACATTTAAGAACTAGTCCTTATAGAGGGAAACATAAGAGTTGGTCTTTCAAGCACCAAGCCTGAAAGGTTGAATATAGAAAATCTCTCAGTTAAAGAGGTATCAAGAATGAACTTTTACCTATCATGTGGCTCTGAAATGAGGAATCTGCAATTGTGTCTTCATCCTCTTGCAGGTTTTCATGTGTGTCTTTTATCTGTAGCAACAAGAAAGTAATGTCAGCTCTTATTTATTATACTAAGTAGATCATTCATAATCCTCAGAATGATACATTCCATAATTAACATGTGGGTATGCGGATATGTGTATTCTTACACATTTTTTTCATTCCATTTTTCCTTACTCTATCATTTGACTTTGTTACAAGTTTCAATTACAAAAGCATATTAAGAAAAAAATTAACCCCAGCTCTAAAAGCAGGGATTTACAGGGTAATAATAAAGTCAGTAACACAGATGTGTTAGGAAAAATTTAAGTCTACGGAAATACCATTCCTCCAGAGTCAGTGATTTCCATCACAAGCCATTTAAATAAGGATAAAGAAATACATTTGAGGGCCTCCCCGGTGGCGCAGCGGTTGAGCGCTGGGTTGCGAAGCTGCCCGCAGCCTCTGCAGCGCCGGTTCGATCCCCGGCTGCTCCCCAGTCACCAGAGGAGGGTCCCACATGGCGCGCAGACCTCTCCTGCCGCCCGCTGCTCCCCTCAGCAGTGTACTTCAGTCCTTCTGCCTGCTCTGTTCCCCGCTCTGGCTCTGGTGAATTCTCTCACCCTCCCACGATTCTGACTGTACCCAGTGCTTGTATAAATAAATAAAAATAAATCTTAAAAAAAAAATACATTTGATTGTGATTCTTTCCTAGAATATAACTCTCTAAGAAAATGTCTCTTTTTTTGTTCTTTCCTCAAATGAAACATGAGGTGACTTGTGTGTGCTCAGTGAACTAGAGCAGTAACACATTTATCTAGATTTTTCAGGTCAAAAATAGTCCCTTTATATTTCAGCTGGAATACCCAGATGCTGAATAAGGACAAATAGAACCCTTGAGAAAAGCTAATAAAGTCACAGTATTTTACAAGTGAGAATTCTGAGAGCCAGTAAGTTTCCTTCAACATGAGTAGCAACACTGAAATTAAAACCCATGTCCACTACCTTCCAGGCTAGCAGCAGCAGCAACAGCAATATCATCAATAATACCAACACATACACTTAATGCTATGGAGCAGGTGCTGTTCAAACTCTTCCTGCCTGTGGTCCTATAATCCTCACAACAAAGTTAGGAGATAGGTGCTAATGTGAGCTCCATTTCTTAAATTTATTATTTAACTTATTTTTTTGATTTGTTTATTTAAAGTTTAATGAAAAATATTTTTTCAATGAAGTATAGAAATCATTCAGTGAAGAGCACATATTCATATAAAATATTTCTAGTCCCCAGAAAGCTGCCTTTTGCCCATTTTCTTATAACACTCCCAAGGTTAATTGCTACTCTCACTGCTGTCATCATAAATATAGTTTGCTTGTTTTCAAATTTCATGTAAATGGAGTCATATACTGCATACTTTTCTGGATTTCTTTCATTCAACCTCAAGTGTGAAAGATTGATTTATGTTGTGAAGTATGGTAGTAATATGTTCTTTTTATTGCTGTGTAATATTCTGTAAATGAATATTCCATAATATACTTATTTATTCTCTTGTTGATGGGGTGATGCTAAGTAAAATAAGTCAGAAGGAAAAAGATAAATATTGGATGGTTTCACTTATATGTGGAATACAGAAAAAACAATCAAAGGGGCACACAGGGCAAGACCTGAAAGCTGACCATAGGTCTGAGGCATCCATGAGGGAAGGGGATGCAGAAAGACATATGGTGCATAATGACACTGAGTTAGAGTTAGCTCCTACTTTTTAACCTCCTATTTTTCATATTTAATGGAATTTATTTATATTTATATTTTATTTTATTTATTTATATTATTTATTTATATTTATATTTATATATTTATTATATTATCATATTATTTATTTATATTATTTATATTTATATTTTATTTATATTTATATTTTATGATTACAGCTACAATATTAGAATGTAAGTGGAGCTTAATCTGTACATGCAGGTTGCCAGAAGATGGCAAATTCAGGAGAGTATGTAGATGGAGACATGAACCCACAAGGAGAGAGGACTTAAGGAATCAATCTCTAGAGGCCATGCTCCATTACTTTTTTCCACATAAGCTGTCTGCTCCTTGGGGCATGTCCCTATTGTTAGCAAGAAAATTAAGAAAGTGGAAAGAAATGCTCTTATCAACAAGTTCTGTTTCTAGTATTGCACATTTACAGATGGCAGAGAAAATGCTGAGAGCATCAATAAGGTTAATGTGTTACTACCTTCCAAAGTTTACCTAGCACAGTGATCTGTGCGTGATAAACTACCAGAAGAGCCACTATGGAAAGGGTCCCTTAAGCACCTGAATTTCTGTTAACAAACCAAGAGAAACTTTCTACCCTTATTTATAGAAAAACCAGGAAAATTTTTATATTTTTAACCCACATCACCTCTTTTGGCAACATGTTCCATGTTTTTCTTCACCTGTTCATACAATAGTATTGTCTTTAGGATTTCCTAAATTGACCCATTTTAAACTTGATGGGTGCCCTGTTAACCAGTTGGAACATGGGTGAATCATCACTTCCATTAGTTCTATGAAATTCTAAACTAAATCGAATCATCAGAACAAGATTCTCATCTTACAGATAAAAAAGGACTCAGAGAGGGCTAATGATCTGCTCAAGGTCACACAGGAATTGTTTTTTATATTACATTACTTTTGTTGAAGTAACATTACATTATAACATTATTAAGTTTCCGGGTTTTAGTTAGAGTGGGTCCAACTGACTCCTATTCACTGATGGAATGCAAATTTTCAGACTGTGCCAAACTGTTTTGCAGACAAACCTTGCCAAGAACTTCTGTAATTTTCTGTCTGGCAGTTAGATATGTAGGTAGTGTCCTCAATATACATAAACTATGCTTGTATTTAAGAGGAGCAAACATTTTGTGTGTGTGTGTGTGTGTGTGTGTGTGTGTGTGTGTGTAACTGCCTTCCTTCCCTTTTTAACCACTACTTTTCTCCAAGTATTGTGGGTAATAAAGGACATGAAAGCCATAGTGCAGTGTTTCCTATCAGCTCCCTGTCAGAACCATTCTAGGGCTTCATGTACTTAATCGTAAATGCCAAAATGGCCCTTGGTTATTGGAGTTATCGGAGGAACTGGGTTTGTAGACGAGGCCCCTAGTTTTTTTCAGGTCTCCTGGGCTAATAACCCTTGAAGCAGGATGGGAAGAGCTGCAAAAACAAGAAGTTTGGCAGAATTTGACTCAGGACAGACTCATGGTTAGAAAGCTAGAATTTTCTCAACCATTACTCTACCAAGGATAGACACAAACCAATGTCAGCAATGTCCCATTTGCTAAGAAGTAGACAACAACAATGGGTTGTTTTTGGTTGAAGTCTGTTGTCAATATGTTGAGCATCATAATGGTCCAGTTCTCTCCCATATTAATTGAGGTCACATTGGGTTACAACACAGTACACCTCTAATTCTTGTTCATCTTTTGGGCTCTGCAGTTGTAGCCAAGTGCCAGGTAGTATTGACCAGCTACAACAGGTAACCTTTACATGTCACTCTACCCATTTATTCTGTCTATTAGCTCCTAACATTAGGAAAGAGTTAACAACAAACAAGGGAGGAAAAAGAGAAAATAATTCACCAATGACCAACATACATACATCGATTTTAGGATTAAACTTAATATTTGAGGACACTCTTCATTTGGAGTTACATACATAATTCTTCCCTGAATCATCCTAGCATTTTTTTTTTTTTTTGGTCAAAGTTCACTAAAAAGGGAAAGGACCTAACAAACTGAAGTGAGACAAGGATGTGATCCTTGGAGGGAGGAAGATCACTCCTGGAAGGCATTACCTTTAGAAAAGAGTTAGTCACTTGGAAAACTTTGCAAGAGGAAGGCAACATACACATATTTCTTATTAACATCAAAATGGCATTCAGAGCAGAATTGTTCAATTAAGGATATTGAAATGACAACATTTTGCAGAATTTAATAAGATGATAACAATGTATGTAATTATAGCACTATTTTATCATCACAGTACCATTTTAATGGGATGGCATTTGATGCTTTTATATTAGCATATGTGATTTTTTTTCAGACTATGTGACACTGGGTGAAGAGATCGCTCATAATTTAAGTTAAAACACCTATACTAAAATGGCCATCTCTTTCTACTGCCTGATGAAGGTATATGACATCATTAATTTTGTTAATGATTTTTATTTTGTCCAGTGATAGTTAAATAGGAGACTGGAGCTGTCTTCTTTTGAGACTTCTCAGTTCAGAAGATTATCTAAATCCACAGGAAGGAAGGACTAGCAAAGTGTAGCAAGCAGAATGCATTTCTTTCTGACTTATTTACTTAGTAAGAATGCAATCTTTCCTAGAGATGCCTCTATCTCACTGTGATTTTATATAATTTAAATAAGGTACAAAGTAACATGGCCCTTGTCTAAATTACACAAAAATTAGAGCTAAGTGGTCTATAAATTATGACATAAATGGGGACATAAGCCTCTAACTAAGGTTCTGAAAAGAGAAAAGGATTTAATTTAGCAAAGCATTAATGGGACCTCTATACGTATTTTAGAATGTATCTAACAATCCTGAATATGGATATGCAGTTACTTGTGAACTAAGTGAAAATCTGCTACATACATGGATTTGTTATACACATGGAAACAATCTTTCTATTTTTTTTATCAATAGAGAGTAATCTAATTAAAATGCTTTTGGACCTTCATAACTAAATAAAATCTTTATAAAGGACAAGGGACATTATATCTATTATTTTTAAATAGTGGATTTTTTCAGGAAAAAGTATGATGTGTAATACATGATGCACAGCTTTTGTTTTAATCCAAAATAGCTATTATAAGAATTTTTTTAACCGTTAAAAATAAGCAGATAGCAAATTTATGTTAAGCCTTAGTCAGGAAAAATTTCCTTAAACTCTGAATTTTAAAAGGCTCTTGGGTACACACAACAGTGTGCTATGGTATTAGAATGTATCTTGTTTTTTGCATCTAATCTTCTTCTTATAAAGGCTGGTAATATAATAAATAGGCTTTTCCTACTCTTCTTGTACTAGTCCCAAAGGAGACTGATAATGTCCTTTCTGAAATTAGTAATTTTAGCCCAATCTGCACCGAAGATTATGGAGATGAAACAGAAAACATTGAATTTTACATTTTTTTTTTTTTTTAAAAAGACTAGCTGGTCAACTATCCAGGTTAATATTATTCCTCTGTGTGGAAAAGTTTCCCAGCATAACTAATTTCCTTTTGCAGCTAATAGAAAAATTAGCATATTCCTATTGATTATGTATATTTGCAGTGGTTAGGGAATTTTATACTTCACAGAAAAAATAAGATTGTTTCTTGCAGATATTCTGGAAGGACCAAAGGACACTTATTACTACGTGGTAGACTGTAAATGAGAGAGGAAAAGCAGGACAAATTACTTTAGCATTAGAAAGTAATAAGAAAGTAAAAATGAAATTGTGCCAGCCAAACAGAGGGTCTTTTGTTTTTTTGGTACTTCTGTACAGTGAAGATACACCCTAAGCTGTCAGAACCATATTAAATAGGGTATAGTTAAATTGAGTGCCTCTGATAAAGGGCTCTGCTAGGCTATCAAAGTTTTAGATCAGTAGGATTGAATTTCCGGCATATTGCACATTTCCACACTTTCATTCTCTTTCCTTTCAGTGACACTACAAGGGCAGCCCTAGATATGCTTATAATTTGTGGTTTTACAATGCAGCAGGCATCTACATTTTCAAAGAAGGAATGCTACCATGGAAGCTAAGAGCAAAAACTGGGGAGAAAAAGAAAAAAACTTCTGCAAAGAACATAATCTGTGTATTATTTCCAAGAGTTCGAAAAAGACCTTATAGCTCTTCAGAGAGAAAACCTGTGTGATAAAAAAAATGAATGTGCTTTTGTTTCAAACAAAAGTAAGTCTGTAAAATTCCAAGGAACCCAAAACCCAAAAGGTAATTAAACTAATAATTAATAACTAATAGTACCAATCAGGATTATTTCTTAAATTTCCTTTACTCTTGAACTACTGCAGGAAAAAAAAAAGTACAATTAATTGATATGCTAAGTTTTTCCTAAGAAAATGGTAGCATGTACTATATCTTAAAATCTCTTTTATTAAAGTATAAAAAAATATATATATAGATGCATTCATTTTTTGTAAAGAGATTTTTTTTACTTAAATGATTAAAAATTTATAAAAAGGAACAATGGACACTATCAAATCAAATATGTAAGAACAGAAAAAGGACTATAAGGAGAGCAATTGCAATTACAAGTAATTTTAAAACAAAAATATTTTTAAACTAGCATACCCTGGGGAATTTTTTTTTAAGTCCCTTTGTTAAGGGAAATCGACTCTCTGAGGTCTGGAGCTCATGATTAAAAGGTGACATGATAGAGAATCAAATTCCAAAATGCCTCTTCTAGCTTTAATACCTTGTCTTAGTAGGAGGATTCAGTACATGTAACTTTCCAAAAACATGGTTAAATCAAATTTTAAAATAATTTTTTTTAAAGATTTATTTTATTTATACAAGAGCCAGTGTACATGCCAGATGCGTGGGAGGGTGAGAGGATTCACCAGAGACAGAGTGGGGAGCAGAACAAGCAGACTGACGAAATTCACTGCTGAGGGGAGCAGCGGGTGAGACAGGAGAGGTCTACTTGACATGTGGGTTGCTCTGAGGCTGGCGGGGATCGAACCGGCACTGCAGAAGCTGTTGACAGCTTCACAGCGCTGTACTCAACCACCTGCGCCACCAGGGAGGCCCCTTAAAATAATTTTCATTTATTTAATTAAATAGCCAATTCTCTTATACTGTTTAGCACTTTTGAATTTTTAATCACCATGTCACTCCTTTTCATGTGGCTGGAAATCATTTTCAAAACAGATTTCTGAGACAAAGGTGTGATTTGAAGAAGACTACAGCCAGCTTCTGAAAGGAGAGCTCACAGGTGGCAATCTAGGGGGAATCACGCCATTTGCAACCTGTCTGCCATCTCTTGGACAGTTGTCACCAGGATTTCTCTCTTTTTTTTTGTCTTTAACTTTCTCCTTCTTCCTGTATTCTCTATTTTCACCAGCATAGGGTAGAAAGAACCCAACCAGCCCATCTCAGAATCGTACACTTTATAACCAGACAGAGGGGCACTTACCAGGGAGGCTTTCGGGATTTCCATATCAGCTTTGGTTTTGATGCTTTTCTTGTGGTTTCCTTGAGTGCTGACAGAGCTGCTGGTGAGACAGGAGCCCTGGGAGCTGCCCTTTAACATGCTCCTGCAGGAAACATTATTTGATCCACTTTCTGTCTGTTGAGCTGCTTTCTTATCAACTCTGCAGGTAGAAAGTGATTCCTCTGATAAATTACATTGCTCTTCTTCAATCACTCTACTTTTCCCAGTCTTTTAATGTTTAAAGTAACCTCCATGTATCTCTTTGTCCTGCAACCTTTGAGTGGTAAGTGTTTCTCATGGGCCTCGATCAAATCTTCATCTGATATTCCAGCTGTGTGTCAATTTAGATTTGATAATATACTAATTAATTTTTATTTTTATGACAATTTGTAAGATTGGGGGTGGGGACAAAAATGATAACCTCTGAAGAGTGATTGCTAAGTACATTCTGGGTTAAGAGCAGCAGGAAGTGCAATTACCTCTTCAAAGTTTCTAAGTATACATTTGCTTGGTACAATCAATGAGATCGGCGTACTTTAAAATGTATGTATAATTTTCTTTCATTTCATGCCATGTGGGTACATTCATAGTTCTTAGTGTGGGATGAATTTCTATCAACCTTGATAAAACTTACTGTTCTTTAATTTCAAAGACCATTGGTTTGGTTAACAATGTAACATGGACTAAATTATCATTTTATTGCTAACTTTTATTTCATTGTTTAAGTTCTGGCTAGTGCATAAAAGACTGCTACCCTGTTGCTCTGTTTGTCTGAAAGGCATGTTTGACTGATATTTAATGTGTAGGAAGCAAACAACTCTCCCCTTTTGGTGGGGCAGCCCTCAATATTACCACCCTCCTTGTCAAAATTAGTTACCTGTTCAAAAGTTCGGTCATAAAGGTATCTTTTGTTGAACGTGTAACAGGACTGAGTCTATTTCTTGGTTCAAACTTCATCTGGTTGTAAATGTCTTGTGGTGCTCTCATATCACTTCTGCTCTGTAAGCCACTGTCTGGACCGTCTGCCAACTCCATGTCCCCGTGAAGCTCGCTGTCTGTCTCACACAGGAGCTCCGGCTTCTTTTTCTCTTTTTTCCTCTCTGATTTTAGTTGTTTGTTTCCAAACCCCAAGCCTTTTGTATCTTTTTTGTCCACTTTGGTTTTGGAGACATCCATTTTCCTGCTACTGAGAGCTGGAAGTCTACTCCTTCGAAAACCAAACCAGCTGGCAAAAGAAGGCCCCGGCTTTGGCTTTGCTTCCATAGAGCTGGACTTTGTTTGCACTTGGCCCTTCTCCACATTTTCCTGAATGCACAACATGACCTTTTCTTCAATTGTGGGTGAGAGGGGGGCTTCTGGGCTCACAGCACCAGCCCTAGTTGGAGAAATCTCTGGACACCTTCCAGAAGTTTCTGCCTTGGAGGTCCTGCTTGTTTCAAAATTGCTTGGACACTGTGTCCTCCCTGGGCTTTGCAGGGCTCGTGGGCAGTCTGTTGGAGTGAGTGGGCATCTACAGTGGTCGCTGCCTGGTTCCTCAGGGACTGCCACATTGGGGCATCCACCCTGGGTGATGGCCTGGTGTTCTTCCGTCCCAGGGGGGCCGAGGAGCTCTTCAGACTTTGGAGGAATCCTCAAAGGCAGCTTTCTTGGGCTCCCATGTTGGCTGCTGGAACTGCCTGTGCTCCCCAGAGAGCCTTGCCTGGAGGAAGAATGCCCCAAAGCCCTGCCAGCACTGGGGAGACTGTCAGGCATGGGGGCAGATGGTGTCTTATTGGGAGAGCCTTCTGTGGAGGAGCTCTGCCGGGTGAGAGAGTTGCCTCTCTCAGCAGTGTTGGTAATGATTTGAGTTCGAACTTTGCCTGGCCCTTCCGTGGCAGGTGTGCAGGGCTTATCTCCTGAGTGGGCACTGAAGCTCTGGCTACGGGCTTTGGCCCCATTCATGCCTAGAGCTGGTTTCAGGTGTGGCTTGTTACAGGAAAGGGATTTTTTCACAGACCTGTTTTCCACCCCATCTTTTCCATCAGCCCCAGGGGTACTACTTTCCAATGGCTCTGGTATTACTGTGTTCAGGGGAATCCCTTCAGCCAAATTGTCCGGTGCTTGCAAACCCAGTGGAATACTATTTCGCTCAGCACCTTTGGTCTCAAGGCGAGGTAGGTCCCCAGAGTCCACTGCCTTCAACTTGGTCGCAGCCACAGAACTCTTAGAGGCCTCATTTAAACTGTCTTTTTCCTGTTTCCCTGGTACCGTGGAACTTTTCCTGAGCAATTGGGGAGACTTCATGAGAACTTTGAGTCCAACTGGGAGGCGAGTTTTCAGTCCATTCTCATGAGTGCTCTGACAACCAGGTGGGGTGTCATGGCTTCTGGGAGATGGTGCTGACGAGGGGCTATTAACCTGAGATGATGGTGGCTCACTTATCCTTTGGAAGGAAGACTTGGGTGATGTGGAGACACTATCACTCAGCTGTCCTTTCCTTCCCGGAGGTACACTTTTAGAGGATGCTACTTCCAGTGGCTCATGGGTTGAAGGATAATTCTTAGGAGTTCGTAACCCTGTGTCTGTCTGCATGGTCCCAAGTGTTTGGTGAGATGGGGTTTTGGGGGCACTTCTCTTTGGAGAGACCTTTGGGGGTGCTGGGGTCACCATAGCAAATGAACTGGAGGGGGAATGAGCAGAACATTTGATTTGGTTCACTGTTTCTGTGGAGGGCAGAGAGTGAGGGAAGGCAGATTTTTTGAAGGCCATGGAAGGTTTCTTCCCCTGTACTTCTGCCATAGTCTGATTAGAAGAAATAACAGGAACAGAAGATCCTTTTGGAGGGGAAGACTTGAATACTGTCCTTGCTGTTTCACTGGAGACCCTGGTCTCGGGCTTGGTAGAAAAAGGTGGTGACACACAGTCGTAACTGGACCTGATGAGCAGGGAGACTGACCTGCCTGGAGGGGGAGGGGGAGAGGGTGATTTCACCCGGGGCTCTGGCCCAGAGTCAGAACATTTACCCCTTGCAGGGGCTTCTCCATCATCACTAGGCTCAGGGACGGACCTTGACAGCAGCTGTGATGTTGGAATCTGACTCTTGGGGCACTGAACCCAGTCTCTTCTGCTAGCCATTTTGGAGCCGGTAGGAAGTTGGGTGAGGTGTTTCGGAATGTGTGAATCTGGCTGCAAATCAAAGAGGGAGGCTGGGCCCTCTGTCTTCTTGAACCGTGAGAGTTTCTCAGGAGCTAAGGCTGTTGATTTTTCAAGAGACACTGGGTCACATAAAGGAATTCTCATGGTGGCTTCAGGTTCTATTATTTTTGATTTCTGAGGGGAAGACTTGCCCCTGGCAGGTATTTTTGTCAGACTGTGCTTCTGATAGCTACCAACAGGTCCTGAAGACCTAACATGACTCTTGCAAGACAAATTGCGTGTTGGTTTGGCCAGTTTTTGTCGCTGAGTATTTTGTGCCATTTTTCTAGGGCTGAAAGCTTCAACGGGTGCCTCAGCAACATTATCTAAGTCACCTTTTGGAATGTTTTTCTCAGTTTCCTCTTCAGACCTCTTTAAGAAAGTGTAGTCTCTGGCAGTAGCTTCTAACTGCAAGTGAGCAATTCCCTGAGGTAAAAATTCAGTGTTTTCTGCTTTGGGTCCAGTAGGGGTCTGATTGATGGAAATTTCATTTCTGGTAAGAGTAACAACACCAGTCTGGTGAGAGCTGAATTCAATGGGTTCACCATCTTCCGCATCAAACACTACAGTAATACATTCTTCGGAAGAAGTTCTTTTCACAACCCTTTGCTGCTTAATGAAACCAAATGTCTTTGGCCTATTCTCTAAGTGGATGGGAGCTTGCTTTTCCTCCTCATTGGGAGACCCAAGTTGAGATTTGCCAAATTCCACAAGGACACCCAGGTTCTCCATGGACTTGTCAGTGTCAGCAGTCAGTGACAAGTCTGAAGGGCTTTTCTCATCACTGCTCTCTATGTGCAACTCGTCAAGCGTTTCATTGTCATCAGTATCTGAAAGAGGGAGACTGACAGCCATGCAGCCCTGGCTGTGTGGGCCCCTCTCTCTCTGCCTCTGAGGAGTCTGCATACTTGGGTACACTTTCCTCTCCAAGGGACAGTTGCTGACACAACGGGTCAGCTTTTCAGGCCTTTCCCTGGGGTAAATTGAGGAGGTGTCTTCTAAAAAGTGTTTCCCATTCAGCTCCAGGCCAATTAGACTGTCAGAAACACTGTGGGTTAATTTACAAGCGTGCAGCCTGCAGCCCTGGTTGGATACTGCTTGAAGCCAAGCTAGGGAGGAAGAGTCTTCGTCAGCATCATCATGGGAATCTGTGTCATAAACAAATGCCTTGTGTGGCTCCTTGTAGGGGCTCCCCAGCTCAGTTGGTTTGCTGGGTACATAGTCCTTGAGGCTACTGCTCTTAATTCCTGGAGAATATATTCCTTCATTTGAGTTCATGCAATCTTTATAACCCCATTTGGTTATCACGGATGGGGGTTCAAGGAACACTTTTCGCTTTTGTAGCTTTCGTAGTCCTTCCAAAATGTGACTTTCCTTGATACGAGTTGGAGGTAGTTCATCTGTAGGACTCGCAAAGCCACTTGGGAGTGAAGAGTCAATACTTAGCCTTTTATCCCAGTTTTGTGATGACTGCTAGGAAAGAAAAGTAGATGTAAGAAAAGATTGGATCACATGAATCACAGATACATGAAAGCAAAAGTTTCTCATTGGACTTAATTTGTTTTGGCAGTTAAATATTAAACAATAAATGCAGGTATTAACTAGTGCAGGTTAATTTATTAACTAGGTAGCAAATCTCGACTTTGCCAGGTCCTAAACTAAGAAGCACAAGGCAGAAGACCCCTGTCTTCAAGGAATATAAAACTCAGCAAGGGAGAGTAAGTCAAGAGGGAAATGATAAGCATAGATACAGGTACTTTAGAAATTCAGAAAAAAAACTGTTTGGAAATTTTTTTTAAAAAAAACACAAAAATATCAAATCCACGTCATTTTGAATGATGGGTACTTTTGCCTTAATTTAAAGATGGGGGAAATGATTTGTAGGTAGAAGGAACATGACAGCAAAGACCTAAATTGGTAAGCTATGTTCCAGATACACAGAGGCAATAATCAGAAGATACTAGGACCCCACCGTACAGCGTAGATGAGAGGTAGAAGGTAAATACTGATAGAAAAGTAAATTGATTCCAGTCTTTGTTTCCTTCCTTTCTAACATTTGACAGTACTGTGACTTCATGTCCTTAATTGTTAGGCAGTATATTTATGTGAGATGTATACATGCCTATAGTAGCTAGGCATTTGCTAATAGAAACCACAGTAATGATTCACCTAACTTAGGAAAGTCAATTTCCATCCTTTATATCCCCTCAAATACTAATATTAGTATTAGTTTTGGACAAGTGACCAAGAAGACCAAAAAATGACATAGAAGAGACAATGCATTCGACATAGACATTCATATGTTTCATAGTATCAGTGACAAGAAACAGAAGGACAGATGGAAGGACAGATGGAAGGAACTAATGTTGACTAAGCATCTGTTATATACTGGCCACTTACATAGAACTATGATTTAATTTTCATAGCACCGTGGGGGAAACATTATCAGCCCAACTTTACTAGGCAGGACTGGCAATATGTTAGAGATCACACAGTTGAAGAACTGGAGAAAGGCGCTGAACTCTGTTTTTTTGAGTTCTGGCTTTTATGAATGGCTTTGTGGGAATTTGAATCCAGACTGTCTGGCTCTAAGTCAGACGTGATCTCCGTCATAGGTTTTCCCCACACCTCTACCTCTCTTGCAGAGTTTCATCACAAATGAACACTCAGAAATTTGTGGGATGTGAGTGCTGTATGACTAATGGTGAAGATCTTCAGTGAATGAATATGATGGTTTCAGATGTGTACTTTCTATCAATCTGGGCAGTTTCCACTGGCACCTCCATGCCAGCTTCCTCCCACCCCCAACCCCGCATCCCATAACTCTGTGTCCATCACCATGTGCTTATATGCTGAGGTGGAAAAGTGTCAGAAAATCCCCTTAGCATCGTCACATTTTAATAAGCCATGGATGTTTGCTTACATCTAAGATAGTTCCATAAAAATTACTCTCGCTTGTTTAATTTTTGTTCTTTGTTGGGGTTAGAAGTTGCTTCAGACAGATACTACTTGGTTTTGCTTCCCCTCCTCCCTCAGTACCATTAAAAAGCCCTTCAGAAATCAGAAGAAATTCCATTAATGAGTGTGAGTATTATATGTCGACCATGAGTGGGTTGCCACAGTTTGGTTCTATAAAATTTCCATGACCCCAATGGCCACAATCACAATAAAGAAGAGAAGCCAGCAAAAGTGTCCCACAAGAGTAGGAAAAACTCAAATTTGTTCAGCCCACAGAAGCTATGCTCAATGTTGCCCACCCACCACCTTTGCACCTTCTGAGAACCTGCCCATACTGTGGTGTGATCCATCCCAGAGCCTGCAGTTAAAATCTTCCCAGGACCCAGAATCTCTGTCCAGTGACATGAGCCACATTCCTTAATCAGTTCAACAGGATGCTATGGCATTTAATAATTTATGTAAAGTTTAGAACAATCTTGAAAGTTGAAAAAAGAAAAACAAACAAACATGAATTCCTTGTGGGAGAGACATGGGGAAGTACTGGCATTTCACATAGGTAGCTTCCTCCTTTGCTGGGAAGAGTTGGTGGGGAGCAGTGTGGCTGACTAAAAGATGCTGTTGATAAGGTAGGGGCCTGGGTTTAATGTCCATGGTCCTTTTCTGTTTCTTGACTGGACAAGAATTTTACACAATTGTTTTAAATGAAATTTTTGCTCTTAATGGGAACTTATCCATTCTAACAACTGGAGCCCCTCCAAATTTTAGGCTGATTCAAAAAGGTTGGTATAGCTGAAAAGTTATGAGTGAAAGTTCTGGAGCTAACTGCTCAGCTCTGTCACATAGTGATCATGAGACCTTGGGCTTGTTACTTAATTTCTCGGTACCTCAGGTCCCTCAGCTGTAAAACAAGGGAATAGGAAAATCTATCTAATAGGCTATCATGAGCATTAAATGGATGGACTAACACTTAAGAAGTGCTAACAATGCTGTGCAGCACAGGGAAATTATTCCCTAGTCAGATTTTTCCCTTTAGGGCAGGGTAATGCACTTTAGGCAGGTTCTCCTTTTGTATCCATACATAACAATTAAAAAAAAAAAACTGAAATACTAAAGAATCACTGGATATAGTTGAATTATAGTCACATTCAAATTGATATCATATGAGCTTGTTATGTAAGTTAGTACTCAACACGTACTTGTTACATGACAAAAACTGTAAAAGTTCCTTAAATAATACAAATTTATAATGTCTTTCCAGGACTGGGTGTAGCTTGCTTGGTCTCTAAGAACTGGGAATTTTCTCTGTGAGATGTGAGGGGTGTGCCCCATGACCATGCTAAGCCAATACCTGTTAAATCTCCAGATGACTGCCACCTAAGTGGATCTGGAGTGTTTTAAGAATCTTATCTCCCCTCTTTTAGGAAAGAAGTCCAAGGATTATTCTAATTAGAAGAATTTCAGCTAAAAAAGAAGAAAGAAAAAAAAAAAAAAGCAAGAGACTCTGAGAGGGAAAAAGGTGAAGAGTTAAGAGTGAAAATGGCTGAGCCAGGGGCATTCTAAGACAAAGAGAGGGGACATCCCTGACCATCTTCCCTGTTAAGAGCCAGCTCCCTAATGGTCATTATTAAAACTAAAATCTCCTTAAAAAAAGGAACAATTTTGATAATGCACCAATCTCTATACCTTGCATTAGGAGTCTGAATCAAGGGAATATGTTTTAAATTCAAGCTTGAAATCTTTTTCTGAGTTCTGATTCAGGGTATTACAAAGGCACACCCTCACCAATATTTTCTGGTAGTTTTATACTTTTCCTGGTTTTCATATTTCCAGCATCATAAATTAATGATACAAATGAATGATTATGGGTTTCCATTTTTGTGTACTCTTTGCTTCTCTTCAACAACAGGAAACTGTAAAGACAGGTATTCCAAATATTTGGCTTAGATAAGTGTGCAAAGATGCTTGCTCAAATCAGGAGGGAGCTACAGTTGTGAGTCCACTTTGCAGGACAGAGTAATTCTAGTACTAAAACACCTGGTAATGGAGCTCCTGGCATATAAGTAGGGATATGCTTACCTGCACCTAAGCTGTGGTGCCTGCCGTCACTATAGTGTTTTCTCCCTGTACTATACTATTCTCCAATATAGAGTCAATTAGTTTTTATTGGGTTATAGCTTTGATTAGAGGAGATCAATTTGATATATGTTATTTCTGAGAAGTCAATTCCTACAAAGCTAATGATACCTCTAAATTTTTGGCCATTTATTCTGAGATAACACACTCCTTTTTTTGTCTAGAAAAAAGCTTTTCCTGGAGTTTTCTTGGGATGCTCAGTCTGGAACAGCTTGGCACAAGGCCTTGCTCACTTTCATTTGTAGGGTGCATTCACAAGTCTCCCTGAGCATCACAGCGACAGAGGATGTCCATAACACTAATTGGAAATGTCTGACTTGGTGTGAACACGGTCAGTTCTATTAGACTGGGGCTCCAGGATACAGTTTGGTATCAATCTGGGAAGTTGGTAGGGATTTTCTAAAGTACAGAAGGGAAATGTCTTCTTTTTCCAGGCAATCTCCCCTGATGTTTAAGTCATGTATATCAACACATCATTCCTCTCCTCACTTGCTGGGGTGACTTCTAACTAGTAACCTTTTTGAGCTGGTTTCCTCTATTAAATACTGAGAGAATAACATCTCCTGAGCTAGTTTTTGTTAGACTATAGAAGCAGGAATTCAGTAAGTGGTCATCTCCTTACTAATGTTCCCTCTCACCTTCTACCTTCCTACCAGAAAGGATGATTTTCTGGCTCACTCTGATGCTGAAATGCCTTGAGAGGAGGCCTTACCCTTTTTATGAGGTTCTTCCCATCATGCCACGTGTAGGAGGAGCCACTGGAGTACTCGCTGCAGGTGCTTGAAAGAGACAGTTCACTGCTGCTGCAGCTATTTCGAGGATAGAGATGACCAGGAATGACAACCCCAAAGCCAGGGCATTTCAAAGCAGGGGCTCCTGATTTGGCATTCAGCTGGCATTCCTGAAAAGGCAGGACAGCTCTGAGCTAGGACTTTGCTTAGGGGAGAGTAAATACCAACTCAACCTCATAGTGAGGTAGGGAATGCTGTACAGTGATTAGAAGCACAGACATTGGATTCAGACAGGGTTCAAATCTTTGTGCTACCTTTTACTAACTAACTAAGGGATATTATTTAAATTATGAGGCTACATTTTCCATTTTAAAAGGGAATTGTGATAATACTGCCTACCTACAGGTGACTACAAGGGTCCAGTGAGCTTCTGGGTACAATGCATATGGCCCAGTAGCTGGCTACATAATTGCTTAGTTATTACAAGCTACCTTCATCGTTAAGCAGAATTATCAGTATTACCATGGGAATTTCTCATTTTACCCAGTTTAGCTGCTTAAAGAATCAGATCAACATCAATATGACTGTAAAGCTACAAATGGATGAAGATAGAGTAGCATCTTTGAATGTAAGAACATGAACATGGGACTGAGAATCTGGTGACCTGTATCTCTGGTTACACCTGGCACTGAATCTGAGATCTTGAGCCAAGGAAGCATTTAACTGCCATGGACTTTAATGGTCTCATCTGTAGAGTGGGGCAGCTCTACCACATCACTCCTCTGGTGAACCCCTACAGGGTTCTGACAGCATCATTCTAAGTCAGAAATCAAATATCTGGGAAGCCATGTACAGCAGAACACTATTTAGGAACCATGAGGCTCTGCTGTCAAAGAAAACAGGACTTTTCTTATTAGCTGGCTGTCCAAACCAGAAAGACTCTCAAATCAGATAGGTCAGGGTCCCACATGGAAGACTCAGGCACTTAGAATTCTAATGAGTCTGTGAAAGGCATGTGAGAAAGTTACAAGCATTCCTGCACATCTCGACAGCTACATCATAGGCCCTAAAATAACAGGTGAAGCTCCACAAACTGGACAGGGTAAATTAATTTAGCACCCCAACCACTAGATTGCAATCTCTCCATTACCATCTCCGGCTAGTCTCCTATCTCTAGAAAGCTCTGCCTCAGAAACCCTTTGATGTGGACCCATCTGTCTTTATGTCATTTGCAGAATGGCACAGCCTCTTACTTATGCAATTCATTGACACTTTAAGGTGCTGTTAGTACCTGAGTACTTATCACTGTTCTCCAAATGCAATTCCAGCTGATGGTGACTAAACACCAGCTTGAGGAAGGAAGATAATGCTATTCTGGGAGTACTTGTGGTAAATGCTAGGCCTATGTATGGACTGAGACCTGTTTAATTTGCTTTCTAATCAATATCCATAATGCTTACTAATGTTAGTTTCAGTATCAGGCAACTGCCTTGCTATAGATAGCTCAATTTCTGCAGCATAAGAGTGATCTAGAAATGCCAAGAATTTTTACTACACTATTTCCTCCATGTCCCCCTGAAATTTGGTGTCAATATCATGAAGGGAAAAACTGTCTTAAAATCCAGCTTTCCACAATATTCATTGATTTGTGACCTTGTTTATTGCCTGAGTTTAGGGCACTTCATATTTGTCTCTGAACAGCTGCCTACAAGCACTGATCCTGTCGCCCAGGGCACCTGGCATTTGTGCTCGTCGTACACGTCTGCACTGTGCCTTGAACAAATGTTAAACATCACAGGAAGCTCTACTTCTACTTGTATGCTTTCCATGTCCTCCACCCCATTCTCTCATATTTTGTTGCTTGAGTAAGCAGAGGGGTAGTCTTTATTTAGGATGATTTCTGCTCTGACAGATATGTTTACTCTCCAGAGACAAGCTTGTCTGTGTCCTGAGAGATCATCCAGGCCTAAACTTCTCCAGTGATCCCTTTACACTGCACAGCTTTTGGTTAGGGCTTATATTCTGACTTTCCCAAGATACTGAAGTTTATACATGAGTTCTGTCTTTTGCACTCATCCCTTTCCACGACACCTATCAAAACTACACCTATTTTTATGACTCAGTTCATTTCCCAGGCCTATTTTAATAAATAAGCACACTCGTCCAGTTGCCACCCATGTATACAGATGTTGGAGTCAAATGATTGGAAACTAGAATAGGAAGATGAACAGGAGGAGGAAGAAACTGCTGTCACTCCCCTATCCTTGAACTTGACTTGCCCAGCTGTGATGAGGGACACAGCATACCAGGATGCTGGGGAAGGCTCATCACTGTCATTGGAAGCATGTGGGTGTGGGGATAGTTAAGCAGAGAAACTTCTCTAGTACAGGTTTTCACACTTTAATGTACATGTGAATCACTGGGATCTTGTCAAATGCAGTCTCTGATTTAGTAATTATAAGGTGGGACCTAAGATGCAGTCTTCTTAACAAATTCAGGGAGTTTGCTAAACGCTGGTGCAGGTACTGTGCTTTGCATAGGAAGGCTGTTGGAGAAGCTGTGAGAGAAGCTAACCTCTTGTGTGGGTGACCTGGTGATTGTTGTACCATCTGACAGTCTGATCTGGGTAGTGCAGAGCAGGATGAAGGGAATGGTGAGCCAACCCTTCCTACTGGGAAATTCTCCTCCCTCTCCTCCACCTTGGATGATTAATGTTTGATTTTAATTAGGGAACCAGAATCTCTGATACCCCCTTTTCCTGGAGTTCCCTTCATCAGCACATGGTTATCATGTAGGATTATCTATGCCCGTGAATCTACCTAAGTTTTGTGGTTGAACACTTAATCTCCAAGGTCATTTATTATCTTTGAATCCTGGATGTTTCAGTTACAAACTCTTTGACCTTAGGAAAACTGCCTAACTCCTCCATGCCTCAGTTTCTTTGTAAGTAGAAATAATGAAAGCACCTACCATATAAGATCATTGTGAAGATAGGGCAGCCTCTATCTATTATTATTATTGAAATGTTGCTATTATTGAAAATGTTTTTTATGTACATTTGTCTTAATGTTTCAACTAAATCCTAAGTTTCCACTTTCCCAAAGGGCCTGGGTATTATACTTCTTGACAGTCTGTTAAAAATGGCTGGAGGCTTACACATTGGGACTGCACAGAGCAAAAGCCAAGTGGGCACATTTTGTTTCTGGCGATTATTACTGTGAGTTTTCAGAGTGACATACCAGAAGATAGCCCTTTCAGTTATCATTCTAGCCAAGAGATGTTCTCAAAAGTTGTTTCTTGACACCAAAAGAGTACATGGTCTTGGCCTTCTGGGTAGATACCTAGGATCATGAAGTGTCTTTTCTCATTGGACTCCTTAAACATTCTTTGCCATGCTTTTCTGTGGTTGTGGTCTGCTGCTACATAGTTAAGAAGACAGCTAAAGCAACAGAGTTCTTCATATTGCCCTAATATTGTTAGTGGATAATGTGTTACCCACATTTCATTTATAATCTCATTTAATTCTCAGAAATAGAAAAGTAACAGCATTATACTCATTTTTCAGATGGAGAAATTGAGGCATGAAAATGTCTCTTTCTTGCCTATGGTGTTCTGCCAACACGGCATTCTGATACCCAGCTCAGGTCCTGTCACTGTGGCCCCAAATGAGGCTTCTGATAATGTCCTAAGAACTCGGGGACATTTAAAGAGCACCTAGGATACTACTGAGAAGAACTGTAATTAGTAATAGATAATGATTATTATTAAAAGCCTTCTTTGCCAAAAATTGTATTTTGGCTTTCATTGCAATTAATTATGTTGACTCAATGAGAAAAATACATTTTGGATAGGGCAAAGAAGGATTATTAATGTGAGTTCCCTGTTTGCACTATCCAAAATGTATTTTTCTCATTGTATGGTTTAGATTGCCACCTGGAATGACATCTGCTTTAACATCCTTACTGTGAGCTATCCAATTCAAAAATCCGTAAGTTTATTTAAAAAAAAAATACAGTGATAGAGAATGAAGGCAAACTTTCTTGGATAAAAACTTCACATGTGAAAAAATTCCTGACCTTCAGGCCATATTATACATTGGCTGCCACTAAGGTTGTTATGAACATCTAAAGTGCCAGCATTCCCACTAAAATTGAATTCCAATCTAACTTTATAGTATTTACCTTTGATATAGACTATTCTATCTACCCTGATACAATTATACAGTAAAATAAAAAGCTAGTTTATCCACAGATGTTCATCTGTCATTGTTTTAAGCTTAACAGTTCTTTCATATATTTATTTAGCTCCTGTGTTTTTGAAGTAACTCTTTTTATGTCAATGAAATTTAAAAGCCATGTTGGTAAAAGTTTTGCCAAATAAGCACAAAGCTCACCCAAGCTAAAGGAAAAAATGCACAGCCCATGAATTTTTAAAAGTTCATACATAATATATCATAAAAGTAGGATGAATAATATGGGACATGGGCTTTAATAAAAAGCTCCTTGACCATTTCTCAGGGACTTTGAGATGTAATCAATACCCAAAAATGTATCTTGGGGACAAAGTCAAGATTTATGATATTTTTGCCGAGAGTGACACTTTTTGCTTACTTTATCAGCTGGGGGACATGATATTGAATTTCAGGAAACACAAGAAAGGGAAGTATTTTTATCTGCCTGACAATGCTTCAAGGATGCACTTTATGGTTCACTTGTGACATCATATTTGATGGAAGGAAAATAACAACTTAAACAAGTGTTCTGAAGGCAACAGGAAAACTCACGTGCATCTCAACATCAGTTTGTGGCTGCGTGAGACTTCGACTTCTTTCCGCTTCTGAAAGCAAATCTCCGGATGAAATATCTAAGATTCGGGAGTGAAGTTTCTAGGTAAAAATAAGTAGAAACACTGAATAATAATGATTTAATTGTTTCAAAATCCTGACTTGGATAACTAAATGTCAAAAGAGTTGATATTTCTAGATTAGATAATACACACCATATGAGAAAGTTTATTCTAATTTAACAAAATCCCATAAATATGTGTGCAAACTAGTTTAAAAGCAATTATCACACTTCTATAATCTTTCAGCCTGTGTTTGAAATTAAGAAATACTAAACAGTAAATACTAGAAAAATTGTGAATATATCAGTATGACTATTGGCTAGTATTAAAAGTAACTTTTGATATTCACATTAAAGATCAATCACCATGTTAGCCTTATAATGCTGAACAGTGGTTAAAATCTGAGTGAATAATTATAAAAGTGATGACCTTATTTTTAAACAGCACTGATCTTGTGAAACCTTCCCTTGGACACACTTTAACTCAAAGTCATTAATGTCATCTGTTAGGAACAATTAATGTGAATAGGAAATAATTGCATCAGGGACCTGGGGACTTAGAGGATTTTGTGCATTAATATTCACATGCTATTAGATTATATACTCAGTTCTTCAGTTTTGCTTGGGAGACCTGATGAACCAGGGGCATTTCACTATATTAATCTTTATACTAATTACTAAGGCTTTTCTGTGAACATTAAATTTGATCTGTTTAATTGCAGATACAATAAAGCCTGCGATTTATGTCAAGTGTTTCGGCTATACTGATGACATTTAAAAATGGTACTTGTAGCTTGGTTTGTCTTGGGTACAACTTTTTTGACTTCAGACACTGAAAAATCAAATCAAGTAAGTAAATAATGAGGCTAAACATTCCTCTCACCTCTGAAAACTTTTTCTGTTACTGTCCCTCCTGGAAGGCCTTGCTGCATACTAATGTTGATCTGGAAATATCTGATATTGTCTCCCACTAATTAATGTTAGGATCATCTTCTCGTGTAGGGGTAGCCTCACAGTTACTATATCCCACCTCTGCCAGCAGGGATTGCAAACTGCGATGAAATGAGTCACATTCACTCTGATCCCTATTTGACTTCCTTAAACTTGGGAGAGAACTCCTTGTACTCAGTTGGTCACTCAACAAACACCTATTCAGTATCATTTTAAGGGTGAGAACTGAAGCAGGTCTGTGGCCACCCTTCCGCAGGAGTGAAGGTTTGCTTCTGTTTTGGATCAATTCTCCTCCTCAGTGGTGGAATTTCAAATAACTATTTGTCTCAAACTTATACTTTTGCTTCTCTTGATTCATGTTTGTGGGGACACTTTCACAAGAAGGGGAATGAATCCTAAACTAGCTGACTGTTATTCTTAAAATTTTAATTTCTCCAAATAAATCAAGACAACAATAGTAGCTAGAACCCAGATGTTGTTTCTGTGCAATTTTTATAATCCTTCCCTTTTCAAACAGAGTTTCCTGATGGTAAAGATCATTTAATCCCCAGGACATGTACCCAATTGATGTTGGTTGTAGCCTATAAAGATATCTTTATGTTTTTCCCAACCATATATAGGTTTTAGAGATTGAGAGAGTGCCAAAAGAATTAGAACATTCTGAGAACTAAGAATGCATTTATCAATATGCAAGCAGTCTAAGGAGCTGTGGGAAATGACATTCAACAAAAGAAATGATGATTTTGAGTGGTATGTCATGTGATTTTGGAGAAGAGTTCTTATAAATCAGAGATCTGATTTATTATTACATGGTTCATGGTTACACTTCACTCCTTATCAGCCTCCTATTTTCTGCTTACGTGGGTGTATGTAAAAGTAATTCTTTTAAATGATGTTATATTTTAGTGATTTTTTTTTTTTTTTTTTTTTTTTTTGTGTGGGACCCTCGCCGGCGGCCTGGGAATGAACCGGCACTGCAGAGGCTGTGGGCACCAGGGGAGGCCCAATTTTAGTGATTTTTTTACCCCAGTGGTCAGTTACCGCCAATGAAATTAGTAAGGTTGTGTGGGAGAGTGTTCAGGTCCTACGTTAAAGAGGTCTGAATTCCAGCCCTCACTAAGGTACAGGTTGTACCAACTCTTGGGGAATATAATTGAACTTCTAGGCCTTAGATTCATCATTTGTTACTAAGGGACAGAGGTGGCTACTTAGCCTACTTTACAGAGAGAGAGATATTGCTAGTCATAAAGGTCAATAAATAAGATAATAAGCTAAAATTCCAGCAAATGGAATTAACTGTCTTAACTGAGAGTTGGTGGAAGGAAATTTCTTAAATGCTAAGGTACAAATGAGCCATTTCTTATTACGGTTTCCACACACGTAAGGCAGGTAAAAATTAACTTGGAGGAAAGTAAGATCTACTGTGGTAGGTCGTGGGCAAGAAAATGGTAAGTAAATCATCCTTCTGCACAATTTCCCTTAAATAACCTCAAAAGTTTGAGAGTCCAGAGATGTTACACTTTTTATAAGAATTTTTATGAAAGGTTTATATTTTCACATTAATATGTATGTATTTAATATTAAACATATTTTGGAGAGAAATAAAATGAAAATCACTTTTCAAACTGTTATCTTGCCTATCTGTCATTTGTGTTTAATTCAGATTAAAGAAAAAAGGGTAGGTAGAATGTATACATGGAAAATTCAATTCGGTCCTTGTGAGCAAGGTCTAACTGACAGGAGAATACCACGGCCTCTTAAAAGGCCACTTGTTTAGTTAAAGGGGGATTCACTATCACATACCCATCCACAGTTCCTGTTTAATGTTAGTGTCCACCTGGATGAACTATCTCACCTGAAATACTTGTGACTTGAAATCTATAATCTGAAAATTCAGATGATACCTGGATTTATCTATATTCTTTTATGATTTAGACATGAGAAGTAGCAAGATCATTCAGTACAGGTTTGAAATGGACCTCATATCCTCTCTTACATTATATCAGTAGCTGAGATGCTACATGGCATAGAAATTGACTGTTACCTCACAGTTCTCCTACTCAGAGGTCAGTGAGAACTTTTCACTGAAATGCTTGAAGGTAATATCTTTCTTCTGCCAGACTGGGTTCATTGTCTCTGGAATGGGTTCTTCTGGATTCTGAGCTGATGCTTTTGTCTTTTTCTCCACAGCATACTCTCTTTACTCTTGTACACCTATCTAGAACTTCCCCACTATTCAGAACTGCACTAAATCCTGTCTGTAAGCTTGTCATCTCTAGCCCACAGTGAATGCCCTGCCCAGCCAGATTGTATCACTCCCCATTTTGGCCCTCTCTCTGAAGTACACATGACTGAATTGCTCTTGTGTGTAGGGTCTGTTTTCCTAACAGAATGATCAGCTCTATGAGAATGTAAGAAGTGGCCTTATGTTTCTGCTCTGTCCCTGCGGCAAGCACAGTCTAAGTATCACTGGACCTGTTCTCTTTTCTTTCTGGGCACACAGCTGACTGTATTTCCTGGCTTCCTTTAAAGTTAAGTGAAGTCATGTGACATGGTGGCTTTCACCCTGTGGAATATGAGTGCAGGTGACATCTGTCCAGGCCCAGGACTACCTCCCCCATGAGGTGCTCCAAGCTCTTTCCCCTTTTGCCAGTTTGGCGCAGTCCACTCAGCACCGAAATCTCAGAGGCCATGTGTGAAAAATGGAGCCACAAAGTGGAAGAAGTTGGGTTCCTGAACTGGCAGCTGGAGGAGAGCCACTGTGGAACCAGAGATACTTCTTTTGGACTTTCCACAAGAAAGAAATAAACTTACACTGGACTTGAGCTGTCATTCCAGGGGTTGGTTTGTTTTCATGACTAACATTAATCTGATGGATATTGTCCCCATCCCACAAGACTGTACTCTGTAACATGCAGGACTGTACTCTGTAACATACACACACACATTATCTATATCTACACACACACACATACTCATTATCTATATATGCACACATACATACACACATGCATATATAATGGTTATGTCAGCAGACCTAGGTGACTTTCCAAACTGAGGATTTTTAGCTTCTTAGGGTAGAGGCCTATCTTCTGTTACCATTCAGGAGCAGGTCTGGGCAGTTCTGCATGATGAGCTGAAGTAAATAACAATCCACAAGACTATACCATATACCAGTATAAAATGCCAGGCTCAGCTATGGAGACCTGGTAATGTCACAGCAACTGAAGCACACACTGGTCAGTAATACTTCCTAGATGGTCCTGCCCTCACAGCCAGCTCTGTGTTCTCTGCATGGTTCTGTATCCATAATTTAGAGCAGAGAAACATCCTCCTGGACAGACCATCAAAGATTGTCTATTCTTGTCAGGGTGGGGAGTAAAGGTGGAGTGGCTCATTCAGAGGAGCAGTAACTAGTTTGGCAGCTCTGAAGCTAACATTGCAGTAAGACCAGAGACCAGGTGTGATGGGCCCTTCAGAGCTGGACCAGCAGGATGATTTTACATTCTGTTTCTCTCTTCACTCACAGAACAGCAGGTTGTCTAATGTCCAGTGAAGACTTGTTGCATTTAGCAGAATACTGCCTCTGGGTTTTGCTCAGTACCACACTGTTATCTTAATTTTAAGGTAGTGATTGCAGAGGCCAGGAAGACACATGGTAAGGTGACAAAGCAGATCTTTATCTGAGTAATTTGGGTAGCATGGAAAAACATGCTGGGAAAATCAAGTAAAATGGCATGAAGAGAAGTTTTTGCATGTACTGATGTGATGTTCCTTCCAAACTTTGAAATGGCAAGTGTGAATTTTTTGGTCAGGATTTCAGAAGTTATTAAGCTTATTAAACTTTACATCAGCTTAAGATGCAAAGAAGAAAATACAAGCGAGATTGTTTAACCATCACTCCCTTTTCTTCATTCAGATTTGGCAAAAGAATTAATCTAATACCATAATCATGTATCTCATTATTCTTCCCTCTATTAAAAGTGAAATATCTGAATAAAAGAGAAGTTATGAGAGTGGCTATGACATATATCTGATTAATGAACTCTCCCTAACACGAGTAATTTAGGTTGAACAACAGAAGGTGGATGTGAATTAGTGTTTTTAATCTAGTCTGCTTCCATCCTCTGAATTTATTTAGCCTTGGTGGATACTTCAGTACTGATAGCATGGATCCTACCCCACCCTGGTTTATGTCCTCCAGACTTGCTTTTTCCCTTTCTTGGGAAATAACCTCTCAGTTGAAGGGTAATGGCTTTTATGTCCACAATTCTTGAATTCCTTTTATTTATGAAGTGAGAAGTTCCAGTATTGCTAGCTGATGTGGTGCCAAACATTCACTACTACCCACATTTCCCCTGAATTCGATTCACCAGATACCCCACTTATTAGAGAGTACTTTTTCCATTCTCTGAAGTCCTTGGTAGAACATTCAAAGGAGTGAAGAATTTCTCAGAATATGCCTCCACACCTCTGGTATCTTTATTCCTGTCAGCCCCTTCCTGCTTATCTCAGTGCCTGCTCCCGTCTGCTCCCTGCCTCAGTGCTGTTGCTCTCACCAGCTTGGCTGGTTGTTCATTTGGAGTTGGCCTTGTTTAGGGATCACTTCCTCTCACAAATCTAGTGGCCTGGATCTTGAGCTGATTTCTTGGATGAAGAACTTATTGCTTCCTCATCTTTATCCTTGTCTCCAAGGAGACAAGAGAGTTGATGTTACTTCATGGCTTCCAGAAAGCTTCCTGGAACCCCACTTGGCTCCCTCAACTCAGCTTTAGGCTGGCCCCGGGTCTATGTTTCAGCCTTTTTAATTTCACCACAAGTAGGAAATTCTAGAGTGGGTTATCATGACATCCTCTGAGTATCTTTTGATATTGTGTATGTTCATCAAGATTTGATCTCACTTTCCTAGGTATTCTCTGTTACAGGAGTAGAATTGGTAGGTGTTTAAGAGATTTGTTCTAAATATGGTCCTGGATTAGACAAAAACCATGTGAATAAGCCATATTACTTTTGGTGGGTAATAAATTAGGCAATTTTCAGAGGTATGTGAAAGGCTGTGAGAAGAAGTTCAAGGAAATAACGCAGGACTCTGAGGAAAGTAAGTTCTCTTTGGAACCTTTTTGGAAGCTTTCTCCACAAATGATCATCCAAATCCCCCCAAATTTTACCTCATTTACACCTAAGACTTGCATTTTTGCCATACTCAGAAATGTGTTTTTTTATCAGCCCTTCTAAATCCCATCAAGAGATAGTATAGCAGACCCCTGGTTCACATTTCGTAGGTTTCATTCTGTTCCATTAAGAATTTATTATAAAACTGATCATTATGTAACTATATATTACATAACTGAGTATTATGTGGTTATTTCTTATATTCACAAAAATTTGAGCCTAGGACAAAATCTTTATAGATAAAAGGCTGATGTTTAATTAATTATGCCATTATTTCTATTTTGGGATATAAAGATATAACATAATCTCTGCTTTCCTCTATCATGCTGATGCGACAAAGTGTGCCTTTTGAATGTTCTCCTAGAGACCCTTTAAAAAATATGTCCATCAAGATTTGATCTCCCTTCAGAGTCAGAAATTTTTATGGCTAATTATTTTTTTAGCCATCTACAACAGTCTTCGCTGCAATTATTATTTTCCCTGACAACTTTTAGACTTGCCTTGCATATCAATCTTTAAGTGCCTGAGTGCATTCTGCTTTACTCTGGATGGCGTTTGTGCAAATGACACGGTTCTACATTGGTTATAAAATGCTTTTGAAACAATTATTCCACAGCTATATTCAAAACCTTGTTCAAGGGTCCCTGCTACCATGACAACCTGATTATCCAGTGGCTGCCTAAGGGAGCCGTGTTTGGTTTGGTGACTAGGAAGTTTATTTGGGGTCTCTGTAGCTTAGACTGACGACTGGAATATCTCAAATCTGTCCTGACTTCTGAAAATCCATTATTAGTGCCCTGAGGCCCTGCAGGGTGAGGACCAGTGAGAAGATGGATGAGGATGCGAACAGCAGACCTTGCCCTTGGGAGCCTCCACTCTAATTAGTTCAACAAGAAGCATTTAGGAAGCATCTACTATGTACAGAATCCTGATTATGAGCTATGAACAGACTGGAAGAAGCTCATTAGTGGAGCCTATGTTATCAAACACAGATGAAAAAAACGAAACAGTGCTTAGAGTAGAATATGCAAAAGAGATTGTGGTAAAGCTGATATAGGGGTGGGGATGGAGGTGCGGGTCAGAGTAGTGACACAGTTAAATATATACAAGCTAATAATCGTGCGACAAATGCTCAGTAATATGAGCTTAGCCCTCACTCTGAAACTCCCAAACCTTCTGGTCTTTTCACACATAACAACCACCAAAGAGAATCAGAAAGATTTATTATATAACAACAAAGTGACAGAATGTTGGGGAACAGGAAGTAGGGTTAGGGCTTCCAGTACAGGTCAATCAGACCCAAGAGAGTCAGTTCCTAAAATGATTCACACTTGCTTGACAATCTTAAAACTCCCTGAAACTTCCCCTTTGTCTTTGTCCATGACTGATCTGAGAGAGGAAGTGATTCAGCACAGCCTGAGCCTATTTTGGGATATAAGAGATACAGAAGTACCTTGAAATTTCCATTTTTATCACTAATTATTTTAACAGGTACTTTAATAAGTGCTTTCCAATTGCCCCTGCTGTTTTGTAAAATTATCTGCATTTTACATTTTTAATCAAGAGTTCTTTTTTTTGAAAAGTCTTTTGGATTTTTGAAGCCCTTTGCTTTTTCCATGTAGGGGAACACGTTTTCTTTCTGATTTCAGAGATCTAAAGGGATTGGGGGGGGGAACAACTTGACCTTCTATTTTACCAGACCTATTGGAAATTGCATCATTGGTCTCTGGAGTCCAGCAAACCATTTATTAGGAAGGAATGAATCCTGCCCTGTGGAGAAGGAGGCAATGCAAAGCCTCTTTCTTAATCTTACCTCACAAATGCTCAAGTTACTGTGTAGAAAAAGCTATTTTCTTAATTTTTAGGGTGAAGAACTCAAGATCACCAAAACTAGGGAAGGCATGCAAAGTCACAAGACTCTTCCAGAAAGAGGTAGAGGATTCTCACCCAGATCTGCCTTCCTTCTAAGTTCAAACTCTTTCTACTACATTCTGTTTTCCCCATAATGGAGGGGACCCTTAACCTCATTGGTCTCTTTGCAAAATGAGTGGCTTATTTCTGCCTGAGTGCTAAACCCATTTGATGGATCACTACTATCAAGTGAACTATGCTGTTTTGGGAATTTCCCTGCCCAGTTCTTTTTTTAGAAGTCGGTAATTGTAACTGGGGGGAAAAATAATATTAATAGCTTTGAACAATTATTGAGTATTCTTTTTAAACATTAAGTATATATTTCACATACAGTATTCTTTTAGATACTTATTATAAGCCATAGTAAAAGCCATTATGATCCCCATTTTATAAGTGAAGAAAATGAAATGCAGAATTAAAAATCTAAGGTTACATAAATAGTATTTAAATACCAGGTAGCTGACTGCAGAGTTCATACTCTTATCTCTACAATGAAATCTACTTAATGATAGTCTGTTATAAATAATTAATTAAAATAGCAATATAAATTAGGCATTATGAACTACATAGGATTAAAAAAGAAAAATACCTTTAAGTGATACCTTCACTTACTGAACTGAAATATAATTCAGTCACCTCTTCTAAAACTTACTTTCCTTATTATTATTGTTTAATTGAGATAATTGTCAATACTGTTGATACTGGTGAAGTCATTTCTTTCTTAAGCTCTACTTTGTTCCTGAGGAAACACAATTTTTTAATATCGATTCTAACTGAAAAGTTAAACTAAGGAGAAAACTAGCAAATATTCATACAGGACTCACTGTATTACAGTTGGTATGCTGAGTGCTTAATCATTTTTTTCTTATTTAATCCTTGCAATCACCTAGCAAGGAAGGAACTGTAAAGACTTCCATTTTTTCAGATGTAACAGGAGTTAAATCACTTTTCAGTGAGAGATCACACCTGGACACAGTCTTCAGGGCCGCCTCTATGACACCCCATTCACTAGTCCCTACACCAAGGGCCTTAGAAAAGGACAAGTCAGGAGGCACCCCCACTATCAGGCACTACTATGGACCCCAGCGGGGGCTCTGGGAGGGCTTTATCCTAGACGCAACATCTAAGTTGAGATTTTATGAAAAAGAAATGATTACTCAGGTGAAGAATCCAAAACAGAAAGGTAGAAAGACCTTTCAGGCAAGGCATAGGCAAAGATCCAGAGATGAAAAAGTGTGACATTTTTCTACAAATAGTTCAGCAAGACCACAGAGTCAAACTGAAGCAGGAAATGGTAGGAGAGATGTCTCAGCAATAAGGTATGAAGGGCAAGTCACATAGTAAGTAAGTAGCTGGGCTGGAATGTGAATCCTTTACTTTATCTAAAATTCTTGTGTTCTTCCTTACTCGTTTGCCCACCCACATTGTTTTCTAAAGCTGAACTTGGCTATGAGTCTCTAGTACCTTTACCTCTGTAAACAAACAAAAAATTTTCTGGAAGAAGAGACTAGATGCAATCTGGGAGGAATGTAGATGCAGTGGTTAGACACACACTCATATACAAGAACACACACCTCCTATGTTTTCCTGGTATGTTTTGTCCTTGAAAGGATGGCTAGGGCTTCAATCTAGGGTCCTCACTTAGACTGCAGGTTGGAACTGTGCAAAGAGTTGCCAGCAGCGCCAGATCTCTAATATCTAATCCTGAAGAGACACAGTGACTTCCACACCTGGATCCTGCTGTGCTCTTGTAACTACAATGAGGAGACATTAAGATCAAATGATTGTCGCTTAATACTAGAGAAAATGCCTTGTCAGCATTTTGGGGAACCAGAAAAAAATTTATTCAGAATTATTTATAAGATGGGTTCCCCCTTACATGATTAAAAGAAAGATAAGAACAAAGGGAAGTCAGAGTTGGGAAGATTATATAACCACTGGGTCCTTAACAGGCTGCGAGATATACTCTCATTGCCTTTTCCTGCTGAAACATGTGTAGGAGCCTTATAGATCAGAGTGTGGAGGACAATGACTTTGTGATATGCACTCATCTGCCTTTCACAGCCCAATGTCCTGGTTCTAGCAGGACCAATGCTGAAGTCCCATTCATTTTTATAACATCTGTGAAGACATAGTAAGCAAATGCATTTGGGAGCAGGATGTTCAAGACCCATTGTCTCTCACTTCTCTTATTAGGTGACACTAATTGTACATTATCAGGATAGCAGACGTATTACTTCAGTTTGTGTTGCAGACTTTGCTGCTACAGATCCGCATCATAGTTTCCCTGTGGCTTTATCCCCATGGCAGTTTTTTAAATCCACTGTAACTTTACCCCATGGTAAGAAATGCCTCACAGTATTATAAACAAGCAGTTGAAAATTGTTATTTATGTGGCTTCCTAATAGCAATTTGAAATATAGGGCATAAAATTACTAGCTTACAATATTGTTCAATATTAACAGTGGGTAGGGTAATATGTAAAACAGACATTAAAGGATTAGCTGTAAAATGCGTTTCACTAAGCTAAATCATTTCTTGGTAAATGGCAGTTTCCAGCTATTAATGCAGGATTTATCAAGTCAAGTGGATTTATTTTTATTTTTCTATTAGTTTGCTAAATATGTTATTTATTTAAATTTCAATTTTGAAGATTTTTTTCAGGCATTGTAGGAGAAGCTGTGGAAAGCTAAATCTGGCATAGAAATTATGCCAGATTTTCAAATCAAAATTGTTCCTACATTTCCCTAGCCAATCCTCCAGCGAGATGACTAAAAACTCAATTGTAACATCCAAGATATGTTTGATATGGTATTACAAACATTTCTTTGACAGATTATGGAGTTACAAATGCATATAACAATTCAGTGAAAAGGCATATCCTCTACAAGACATAAAACAATATTTCCACTATTTCTGCTTCAGACCCTACAGGCACCAACACTTTGTCCTAATCAAGCATGATCAGTAAACACTGAATTTATGAGCCAGGCACAAAGAAAGAAGGTGGAAAGAGAAATATGAATCTCCTATGGTCTAAATTGTGAAGTATTCAATGGATATTTGGTGCATAAATATGAATAACATAATCTCTCTATTTTCATCTGATGCAGTCACCCTAATCCTAAAATCATTCTGTCTTCTCAAATCCCTAAAGATTTATTAATTTTCATAAACTGCTTTGATGGAAACTTTCTTAAAAGAGGCAATGAAAATGAAAGAGCATCCCTTTCATTTTAAATCATATGCAACAGAGAATACCAAAAGTGAGTTTTTATTTTTCAAAGGAGTTGGTTATGGATCTATAAATAACTGTTAAAAGAAATGAGCATTATAGAGAAAAGAAACTGTTCATAGACCCATTTTACCAACTATGGGGAAATTCAAATTCCCAAGAAGTAATAATTATTGTAAAATTAAAGATCTGCTTGAGCGCTTATTAGTAAGCACCTGGTTTTGTTTTTTTTTTAAAGATTTATTTATTTATGCATATAAGAACTGGGGTACAGGCCAGAGATGTGGGTTGTGAGCAGATTCACCAGAGACAGAGAGGGGAACAGAACAGGCAGATCAACCAAAATCCACTGCTGAGGGGAGCAGCGGGTGAGTCAGGAGAGGTCTGCTGCGCCATGGGGGTAGCTCCCTGGCTGGGGATCGAACTCGAGCTGCAGAGGCTGCAGACAGCTTTATAGGCTGTGTCTTAACCCCTTGCGCCAGCAGGGAGGCCCAGTAAACACCTCGTTTTACACACATTTTTTCTTAGACTGTGAGTTGAAGACTATGATATCTCTCCTCAAATGCTCCATGTAATAATTCCATGGGGTTCAAACAGCTTTAGCTGTTTTATTTGGGATGTTAAGTTTCTTCTTACAAGTATTTTTCTAGTGATTGAAAACTAGTAAGATTCCCTCTAACCTGAGCACAGAGATATAGTAATTATATAAATGAGAATCACTTATTCAGAAAGCCAAATGTTGAGTTCCAGAAAAAGTCATCTAGCTGGGTATATTACCAAATTGTACCCTAGAGGAAGTCAGGTGCACAAGCTATGGGCATGTTCATTGTGTTATCAAAACAAACGTGGAATCCAGTGGACCCAAACCCTTCATTAGCTGACACATCTAAAACAAAAAAAGATAGTAACTACAAAACAAGCTTTGAACCATTCAGGCTAAGTCCTGGGTTCATCTTCAGAGTTAGCTAACCTCCCCATTTGCTATATCTGTAACAAGCAAGGCAGTATAGCCTATGGTTACATGACTCCAGTTAAAATCTTGGTTTTGTGTGACTTGAGACAAGTAACTGTATCTTTTGTGACTTAGTTGCCTTTAGGAATAGCAATGACAAAACTAGCTCATAGAATCTTATTAAAGAGTTGCTATTTAAGAGCAGGAACTCCTGAATTTATAAGGTTGTGATGAGGATTCAATCTGTTAAGATGGTTGGGGCACATGAAATGCTCAATAACATAATGTGGGTCCCAGTGTAGGAGGCCCTTTGTAGAAAAGGAATTAAAACTTTCAAGGCAGTGATACAACATCATCAAACACAGGACCTTTCTAAGTCCCTCTGTGACCACACAGGCTCACCCCCCAGGAAGCTGACCCTGGCTATTACCTCTTCTTATTGCCACTAAACTCTGAAAGACAGTCCATAATCAACAAGGATCTGGTTATATACCCTTTCCTAAACTTACTGGGTAAGAATGAACCTTTGAATTATAACAAAATTTTTCAATAACAGAATAGGATGTTTCTCACCTCCCCCAACCCACCCTCTCCACCCCTGTCTATTTTTAGTTAATGATAGGCCTGTAGCAATTTTACCTGACACTGCAAACCAAAAATAAGTCTGGAAATAGTTCCTTAATATGAGAAATAACTTCCACTGAAGAAAACCTTTTGGTGGCAAATAAGTGAGGATGAACATTTGTAACACAAACCCCAAATGGCAGGAAGTATCAAGAGCAGGACATTTGCCTGAGGCAGGACAAATATGAACAGCAAGGGAAAGGGAGGCAAATATTTCCCAGAAAGTCAGTTTTGTCAATTTTGAGTCTTAGTTGCTTGTGAGGAGAGGCTTGTTCTAAGCTCCTGTTTCCATTTATTTCCTTTCTCGTTCCCACAGGAGGGATGTCCATGTCCTGGAAGATGTTCCTGCCTACACAGAAAATATGGGAGCGATTCCTCACTGAGGTAGTGAGGTAGTGAGTGATTCCTCACTGAGGTAGTAGAGGTCCCAGGTGAAAGTAAGTTAAACTGGCTCTTATATTCACATCCTTATTTCTATGCCTCCCCACCTGATATCCTCGCTCTGCTTTTTAGCAAACCCCAAGCCTTAATGCTCCCTGTTTTCCTGATCCTTAAGTTAACTCACTGACGCTCATTCTGATTCTACTCATAGTCCCTATCATGACATAGAGCTGAGGAACTGTTCTTAGTACAACTGCCCGGAAGACAATCCATGAAGGTGCATAAAATAATAAACAAGGACTTCAGAATTCTACTCCTGACTGATATCTGAGAACTGACAGTCTACTTTGATACTATTCTCTTTAGACATAGCCTCCCAAAGACACACATAAAAAAGAATCTAACTTTTATCCTTTTCTCCCTCCTAAACCCCAAGTCTAACTGTAACTACTAACTCCAGTGACTGTTATAATATTACACACATGGTCCTGTACCACATCTCTGACAACATGAAAATCCTTTAACAATTTCTCTTGAATTAATTTTCCCCTGCACCCAAGACAGATTGTCATGTGCTAGTGAAGGGCCATATAGCCTGCTGCAGGCCAATGAAGTGGTTGTTAGAGCCTTAAATTCCTTTTCACATTTACTTCTTGAATCTACCACCAGACTTCAGAATCATCTGAAGGAATTAGGCAGTTCTCAATACGATCTCATTATTGACATTTATGTTGATCGATGTTGGCTCTTACAGAATTGGAATCTGCAGATCAATTCCCTTATTAGATTCTTTCTCACTGCTGCCATAATCACTTTATCACACAGGCTGCTGCTATCAAATACTGCTTTATCACTATGTAATGGGACAAGCTGAGCCAGTTTCTCTAGCATGCTACCAGAAATAAAAAATTCGGTAGGTGCTGAACCTTAGTTTTGTCACATTTTAAGAAATTCCCTGGTGATTACATTCATATAGTGGTGAATATGAACTTACTTTCCCTAAAAACTATGTCACACAGGAGAACCAATGTAGAATCCTAAGGAAAATGTACAAAGTACTTCACGAAACCACTTCTTCTTTCCTGTCAGAGAGTTTCACATATCAGGTTATTATAAAACAGGTACTGTCCACTTGATGACCTTGGCCAGCTGGACAGAGCAGGTGATATGGTCAGTATCTCTGGTAAAGTCCCTGTACCTGGCCAGGTAGCTTTGCAGAATGAGTGAGAAATGACACGTCTAAGACTCCATTCAGTCCCACACTGGCCGTTAGTTCTAAGAGGCCAAGGAAAAAAACCAGTGTTGTATTCTTCAGAGAACTCAGCTAATGGTCCACACTCCACTAAGAAATGATTAGAACTGATATTAAATAGTTATCCCAATATTTTCTAAAGTCTATATTAAATTTTGCATGGGAGAATAATAGATATAATTTTCCTTGTATCTATCCAGACTTGCAATTTCTAGGAAATGGAAAATACAAACTCTGAAGGCTTCTTAATATAAGACCCCAGGAATTCATAGATAGAATACAGGGCACTTTTACACTTGGAAGAAGAAAATGAATTTTAAATATCACAATCTTGAACAATTATGTAGCACTTCTATCAATTAGAAATGTAGTTAAACTACAGCTGTATAAACTGGTGACTGTCACCAACAGAATTCACAGACATCTTCATGTCACATCAAAGTTGATGAAAATATTTCAAAAATACTATATATAGGAATCACTACTTAAAAACTAAGTTAGATCTGCCATTTGAGTTATTTTATGCTTTAGAAATGAAGTATACATATGACTAGGTCATACATATTTCTAATATTTTAGTAAATATTAGATATATATAATTCAATATAATTCATTTCTTTTATAATCCTATGTCTTTTATACACTTGAAAGCAAAGCAATTTGCTGGGAAGGGGGTCATTTTTTTTTCTGATCAGAAAAAATGGTCCATGAATAAGAAGTGGCTCTGCACCCCAATTACCCCACGGCTCCCACTCTCCACCTCATGTGCATGTGGCCTGGAGACATACCATGGCTCTGCCTTTCTCCACGTGGGAACAGGATGGGTGTCTTTCATCATCCCAAGTCCTGCCATTTACCTCCGGGTCCTGGAGGCATGACCCTGTTCGGGCAAGGCACTTACATTATTTTGAAACTCCACTAAAATAAATGAGCTTTCTTTTCATTGCTAAGTCAAGCTCTACCACGATGATTGTTATGTATTGTTGCAATCTAGACCTTAATGATATTTTAGCCCTGTGGTGGGCTCGCAGAGAAACTATTTTCAAACTTCGAAAGGCCATTAAAACATGTGCAGATGTCTGGAAAATTAATACTATTATCTAACTCTTACCCTTTGCCTGTAGGAGGTAAAGAAGAGACAAGGCTCGATAAAGATATTAGAGATCAATACAGAGTCATAAAGCAAAGTGCTGTCCTTTGAGAGAGTGGAGGTAGTGACAAGTAAGGAATCACACAGTGCTTTTAAAGGGACTTTCTCATTAGATTTTTTTTGTTGTTGAAGTCATTCACTTAATCTGTTAAAAAATTAAAGAGAGAATGGGGATGGGATAGAAGATGGAAGGAGAAAGATAAAGATAATTTTCTGCTGCTCTACTTCCATTTGGACGCTCAAGGTGCTGAAATCTGAAGTAGAAGCATTCATTCTTTCCCACGACAGAACCTGGATTTGTCAAGGTTAATGTTGAACAAGGTACAGTTTCTTTTCTAAAGGGTTTTCCATTTTGAAAGACTTCAGCCTCATTCTGTAAAATTCTCAGGTTAGGGAGCTTTCCTTGCAGCTCATATCAAGGCTTTTATAAGGTTTCTAGAACCATATTACATTATCTCTCCTTCCTTAGTTTTATTTCTAACATTTTTTATTTTGAGAGTATTTCAGTTACTCCAGTAAGACACAAAAAATAACATTGTTTTCCATCACAAAGCATATTTATATTTTTAATGAAATTATTTCTTTTAGAAAGTTATCCAATTTAGAAAGAGCACAGAGGATGGAAAATATTATAAAAGATATTTTTAGCATTTTTTATATATGGATGGAACAGTTGATAGGAAATACACTTGGAAGTCCTTAACAGAGTATTACATGGAATGATCTCTAAATAGTCCTTCTTAAGAAAACCTGAAATTAGTAGATTGTGGGTAACACATCTTTTAAAAAATCAAGAAAAGCAAGACCATATTAGTCAAAATTGCACCTACCTCTGTGAAAGAAAAATTAACAGTCAAGGTGGCTTAACATACAGGTTTATTCTCTCACATGGCAAGACCTCCAGAGGTGGCTGATTACTAAGATTTTGAGGGGTATCTGTCACTACATCACAACCCAACTTTCCTGACTGATAAACTGAGCCACCAATGAGTGTCAGCCAAGAGGACCAGGTAGCAATGGTAGGCTAAAGCAGGATCATCCAAATACCAGCTGGTGTCACTTAGATGTAGAATACAGAGAAGCACAAAGGGTCAGATAAAACCAAATAAATAATAAGCTCTAGAAATCTAACTAGAATTGAGGCTACAGAGAGGGAGGGAAGAGTAGGTAGGGATGGGGCACAATGGACTATGGTAGAGGATTATGGGAGATTTGGTGGTGAGTGTAGTGCGGTAACACACCCCGAAGGGTGTGATCCTGTACCTCTGAGTCACATATGGTGTTGTAAGCCAACGTTGTTCACTTAAAAAAAAAACAAACAAACAGAACAAACAGGGTTGTGTACTAAAAATTTCTGAACTCTAATTTTATTGAAGGTAATGTAGATAGCATCCTTCTAAAAGGAATATTGCAGGTCTCCCCGGTGGCGCAGCGGTTGAGCGCTGGGTTGCGAAGCTGCCCGCGGCCTCTGCGGCGCCGGTTCGATCCCCGGCTGCTCCCCGGCCACCGGAGGAGGGTCCCACATGGCGCGCAGACCTCTCCTGCCGCCCGCTGCTCCCCTCAGCAGTGTACTTCGGTCCTTCTGGCTACTCTGCTCCCCGCTCTGGCTCTGGTGAATTCTCTCACCCTCCCGCGCTTCTGACTGTACCCAGTGCATGTATAAACAAACAAATAAATAAATAAAACATGCCTCTATAAAAATAAATAAATAAACAAACAAATAAAAAATAAAAAAAAAAAAAGGAATATTGCCCTTTTAAAGTTCAAAGAAGGGCCTCCCCTGGTGGCACAGTGGTTGAGTTCTGGGCTGCGAAGCTGCCCACAGACTCTGCAGCACCGGTTCGATCTCTGGCCGCCGGCGATCTCTCCTGCTGCACCCACTGCTCCCCTCAGCAGTGTATTTCGTCGGTCTGCCTGTTTTGTTCCCCACTCTGGCTCTGGTGAATTCTCTCACCCTCCCATGTTTCTGACTGTACCCAGTGCTTGTATAAATAAATAAATAAATCTTAAAAAAAAAAACACACACACAAAAAAAGTTCAAAGTAATAGTATCTCAGGATAGTATTTAATGGCAAAACCAAACCCCAGAAAGGCTGATTTACTGTGTCTTACACTATTTCTTACATAGAAGATGTCCAAGTAGTAGTTCATTTACTTTACTAAAGAACCAAATTTTCCCCATCTTTCTGTGTCGCTCTGCCATCTTTTAAGTGGGGGCTCATGCCAAGATCAACACTACTTATCCCGGCATTGCCTCCAGTTTCCAGAGAGGAAGAAAGGGTAAGTGTGAGTAAAGAATACCATAGCTGACCCCTTAATCAGGAAAGTGGAAGTTTTCTCCTCAACTCACATAGCAGATTTCACTGTAGGTCACATAGGCGAGAACCAGTCATGTGGGTCCTCCTAGGTTAAATGAAAGATGAGAAACCATGTATTTGACTTTCTAATTTCTTCATTTTAAAGCTCTAATGTGCAGCTTCCCAAGTCGCAAGTAGAAGACAGCGTCAAGGCGCTACAGAAAGTGAAAGGCTTTTTTTGTATATTTATATATATTCTTAAAATTTTAAGTGAAATTTAATTTTTTAAATTGGGGTAACACTGGTGTATACATCACTGTAGAGCACTGTATGTGATCCAGAGGTATGGGATCGCACCTCTTCAGAGGCATGTTACTGAAGCAGAGGAGAGAGGCAGAAGAGTGCTGACTGGGTATGGTAGTCCTCAGTGATCCTTACCAACAGGAACTAATTCTCTTTCCTTCTGAGAATATGTCTGTTTTTGTTTCCCGACCACGTTGGGGTTGAGTAGGTTCATGCAACTAGTTGTGGCCAATGAATGCTGGAGGAACACTCCAGAGCAGAGCACTCTGACAGTGAAGTGAGCTCACTCAGCATGCTCCCCTGCCTGGCCCGGTGACTGGCACCATCAGAAGTGGTGGCTGCTCTATTAGTCCTGTCCCCTGAGTAGCCACTATGCGCAGCATGCCCCTGCTGACCAACTCAACCCTGCAGCATGAGCGATAATAAATCTTTGTATTTAAAGCAATGAAGATTTTGTAGTTGTTTATTATCACAGCATAACCTAGTCTATCCCAACTGATTCAATGAATCAACTCGGGTCATCAGCCAGAAGGAAGAGGTTTGTGAGGCAGAAGTGATCAGGCAGACTAATATAGAGAGATCTCTGGGCCAATATTGTTTTCAATGGGAAGAGACCCTGAAGCCAACTTTAAGTGGCTTTAATTCAAAATGTTATAGCTGTCCTTGTATGCCCACAGGACACTGACAAATTACCCCTCTCTGTTGTGTCTCTATATAGAGGCGAGTGGCTAATGAAACATAGCATGTTCAAGGCAAGCCACCTAATTTGATATGAACTTCCAGGATGACCATCCACACAAATGTAATACACGATAACTACGGATGGCATAGTTTAAGGACAAGCCTCATTAATGACATAGTTCACATGTCTATATTGCTGAACCTGTTTTCAAGAGAAAGATAAAAATTCAGAGGGGATTGAGGAGGTGACTAAGAGTTAAAGCATTATTGGCCTCTTTAGTTACATTACATCTCTGATTTTATCTCTAAATATAGTATTTCACATCCTGAGCTAAGTCAATAGAAATTCATTCAATAGTGACAGGGCTTTCCCATAAGGACCCAAAGCTAGCAGTGTCAAACCATTATAATAGAGGACAAATCACATGGGAGAGGAAGGGAACACTAGTAGGATTCAGTACAAAGGAGGCGCTTTGCTTCACCACTGTGTCAATTTTCACTTGATTGCAGCTCATTTTAACTACTATCCCTGGTCTCATCATGGAGACAGGCTAGGCAAGCCATATGGATTTATGCCAGAAAAACGGTTGGTTCCACAACAGATGGTAATACAGACTTTTACACAACATACTTATGTGCTAAAAATCACTTAACATAACTTTAGTTAGGTTCGTCTGGCTTGAAATGTGTGCAGGATGGGGTGTGCAGCCAAGACGTTACTAAATGACTGCAACTGTAATTGCTGATTCGGTTCCTTCTAGGCAGTTATGCTCTAGTTTTCGCTTGCAAAGGTCAAGGCTAGTTTGAGAATAGCAATGGGAAAACAGAAGACCATTGTTGCATAAGGCTACACTTCTGAGGCGTTTTCAATTGCTCACTTAACAGGAGGCCCAAGACAATGAATGTTTTCCTTTTATAAAATCCAAGTATGGCTTGCTTTACTCTGTGTACACACCTCACCTGTTGCAGATGTCATATTCATTTCAAGTCCACTTTTTTTAAAAAAATAAATTATTATGAATAAATTAAAAATAAACTTACCCATTTAAGGGCATTAATAGTAATAGTTTTAGTTCCTTTTAAAGATTTCAATGGATTGCCAGTCTAGAAAAACCCTTTAATTCTTTGAATCATTTAATTTTATGTATTCTTTTGGTATTTAATTTGGGAGTTATGGGGTGTAAAATATGCATCATGATGAGAAAACAATTAACCAGCACACCTGTTGTTTATGTAGATTGTATTCAGGAAGAACCTGCTGGAACTATTATTTTAATCCACAGCATGGTGTCAACCATGAGGCTATCCGAGGTGACCTGATGACACTGAATTATACTTTTATTTGTATTTTAAGTCTTACACTTTACCCTGATGTTGGCATCATACCAGCTTCTTAAGTCAAAAAAATTTTTATAAAGTTCGTAATATCAGCAAGATGTTAAGGTTTAATAGAAAAACCAAAGTTCATATTTGCTACAAAAGGAATAAGTCTTAAGAGAATGGAAGAGGAGCAGAGGCAATTGCCATTCACTGAGTATGTACTATGCCCAGGTAAACGGGGAGTTTACAAAGAAATGGGGAAAAAAGGGCCATTCTGGGTTCGTTCACAATACAGAAGAAATGTTCCATTCACTGCCCTTTCATTAAAGGATTGTTGCTAGTAGAAGAAAGGGAGTAATAAATATTTTTAAAAATCTAGGCCTCTGCTTAAAAGTTAGATTTGTTGGCACATGAAGCCAATAACAAGAAACTGTAACATCGTAGTTGTGGTTAGCTCCCTGGCAGGTAAAGATGGGTATTAGGGAGTGGAGGCTCTTTGGTTTAAACAATGGCTCCTCATCTATCAGACCCACTGTCCTTAAAAGACATAATATTTGTAAATCCCCCATTTACCATCTACCCATGTTACTCTCAGAAAGTATTACTTACTATACAGAAGAGAATGAACATAGCAGGGCGGCCTGCTGTCTAACAGGTTTGGGTCTGGGCTGAAATCTGGATCTCAGAGCATGTCACCCACTCCAATGGATCAGAGTATCTCCTGGTGCCTAACCTCTGCAAATAATGTGATTTATGCTGAAGATAGGCTCTTCTTCTGGAAGTTCAGAGCTTTGGTATTTGCTAGGCAGAGGATGCTGTTGTGACCAGCTCCTCATAAAAACCCTAAGCAATGAGGTGCCAGTGAGCTTCTCTGAGAAGCAACAGCTTACACAGGCTGCACAGCCTGTTGCTGGGAAATTAAGACTGTCCTGTGAGATTATAATAGGGGAGCGCCTCTCCCCCACAGATCACCTGTTGCACCTTTTCCCTTGGCTTTGGATTCAGTTCCTGTAATCTTATAAATAGCAAACCTGGTGTTCTTGGTACCCCCTTCCATATATGCATATAGTGGTTAAAAATCCTATAACATATGAACTCACATGAAAGGAAAATTATATGCAACTTAGAGTAAGCTTTTCAGTATGTAAACACTCGGGCATCTCTCCCCTCCAGGACATATGTAGCAGAATTCTACACAGTGAAATCAGCGCAAATGATAGTCCTAAGTATCCACTCTTACAGATTTCTCATGCAAACAACAGAAATACTGTATCACCACAGTCAGTGGTGTGCTTTCCTAAAATACTGAGGAATTTCTGGTAAAATGCTAAGAATGGCAAAATTCAACGCTTCTCTTGAAGAATACCAAGAAAATTCAGCATATATTCAGACCATGCCTAGAATACATTATTCTAAAATGGTGTTAGATTTTTGGCTTAGAGGATGGGGAGCACTCATAAAGGCCTGGAGGGAATGTGAAATAATGAGGTGCGGGATAGTTTGGCACAAGGAACAAAACCTGGCCTCCTTGCCTCCTGTTCATGAAATATCAGAAGTACTTCCTATGTCAACCAATGATATGCTCCAAATATCCCCTTTCCAAGCTGTGACCCTCCCTGTCCAGAGCTAGCAGTCTTTGAGAACACATTAATGAAATTTTGGGGCCCAAAATCAAGTGTTGTAGAAAACTTTGGAACAGGCAAGTAGAGATAACAAAGTATTATAAGCACCAAGGAATACAGTAATAGAGAAACTAGGAGTTTCCCTTGTAGCTGACATCAGACTTCATTTCAACTTAGTCTGACAAACTCTTTTTGAGCATCCAGTGCTGTGAAAGGTAGGAAAGGACAAGAGAAGAGCAGAGGCCAGGGAGGGGAGGGGCAGATTGACACACTCTAAGTCCCCAGAGGTGCTGATAGATGAAACTGCTTTTCATGCAGGAGCTGGAAACTACATAGACAAGGCTGAAAACCTAAGTGTGTCTGTCATTTAGTTGGGGATAGCGTGTGAGGGCTCAGTCATTTAAAAATAATTACAAATGCAACAGTTGAAAGATTGTGCAGATGTTGTATATTAGGCTGGCTCAAATGCTTGTATGTTATTTCAATTCCTACAGCTTTCCTAGGAAGTGGATGTGATTATTGGTCTTACTTAACAGATGAGGAAATAGAGGCAGGGTACAAAATAGCTTGTTTTTTTTTTTTTTTTTTTTTTTTTTTTAAGGATTTATTTATTTATTTATATAAGCACTGGGTACAGTCAGAAGCACGGGAGGGTGAGAGAATTCACCAGAGCCAGAGCAGGGAGCAGAGCAGGCAGAAGGACCTAAGTACACTGCTGAGGGGAGCAGCGGGCGGCAGGAGAGGTCTGCGCGCCATGTGGGACCCTCCTCCGGTGGCCGAGGAGCTGCCGGGATCGAACCAGCGCTGCAGAGGCTGCGGGCAGCTTCGCAACCCGGCGCTCAACTGCTGCGCCACCGGGGAGGCCCCCAAAATAGCTTGTTCAAGTTAAAAATCTGGACATTCTGGCCGCGGTGTATGTATTCCTAGCATCTATGCTATGAACATTTAGTGAGAAGCAGTCAAGATCACACTAAAAAAATTCATTGCATTTTCTGAATCTGTGTTGACTCATAACCTTGAAGTCTGCTTATCTCTTGTTTTTGAATACAGGTCTCAAAGACGGACAGGTTTAAATGTGCTTCAGCTGAATTTCTGAGATCTGATGGACAACCACTAAGGCTCTACAAAGCCCATATAAGGTCCAAGGCTGACCCTGTACTTGTTTTTAGTTTGCTATGAAACAATGAAACACAGGCACTGAAGACAGACTCAAGTTCAAATCCAAGCTGAGGCATCTACCAGCTGTGTGATCTTCTTTACCATTTGCAAAACAAATGTTTTGTCACACTGTATTCTGTAATAAATGGGGTAACTGCAGGTAAGCACTTAGAGCAGTGTGATGCACAGGAGGTGCACAGTGAAGAGTTATTTACTTCAGAACTCACCCCACAGCACACACTGCACATGCCTGAGCCAGGCCCAGAAGGCCCAGTGACCTCTGGTCACCTCTCCCACAACCTTCTTTCTACATTAAATATGCTGGCTCAGCACATAACAAGACTGAAATAAGTGCTTCCTCTGGCATTTTCCTATCCTGACTCCCCTGGGTGAACTTTTGTGGGGGTCCAATGTGCCCATTATTTCTAGGGCCCCTTTCTGAGGACTTTGTATGCTCAGTCTGAGGAGAGCTCTGTATAACAAGCTTATCCTTCTCTGGCTTTGGTTTGATGCAGTGTCTATGATGCTGTGATGCAATGTCTTCACAACTATGAAGACATTGATGCAATGTCTATGATGCAATGTCTTCATAACTCTCAGCTAAGAGACTTTCCGTCTGACAAAGAAAATGGGACTGGAGACTGAGGTAATTAGTAACCAAAAAGGTGCTTAAGAATATTCCTTTGGAGCCTCCCTGGTGATGCAGGGGTTAAAGACATAGTGCTATCAAGCTATTGCCAGCCACTGTAGCATGAGTTCGATCCCCAGCCAGGGAGCAACCACATGGCAGAGACGACCTCTCCTGCCTCCCCCGCTGCTCCTCTCAGCAGTGTATTTCATTCCATCCATCTGTTCTGCTCCCCACTCTGTCTCTGGTGAATCTACTCACCCCCCGCATCTCTGATCTACATCCCAGTTCTTGTATGCATACATAAGTAAATCTTAAAAAAAATATTCCTTTATATTTACTCAAACAACAAAGTCAGTTAACACAATGAAGAAAATGTCAGTTATATTTTGCATATGTAATAGTAATAATAGGTAAAATGAAATTAATTTCCATGTATTTAAACAGAAAAGTACACAGTATGGCATTTGCTGTAAAAGGAGGTTTGAATTCTAGGCTTGTTAGCTGAATGCCTGTGGGAAACCCTGAAGTTTAATATAAGATGTGAGCAATAAGTCCACCTTACAGAACATGGGTAAAGAAATGATCTGATTTATAAAAAGCAATCCTACAGCTCTGCAGAGGATACTTAATAAATGGCAGCTACTTTTGTCAAGAAGAGGGATTTGTGAACCGCAACCTGTGGTTCAAATCCCTGGTTTTGTAAATACAATTGTACTGGAACCCAGACACGCACATTCATTTGCATATTGTCTATAGCTGCTTTTGCCCACAGTGGCAGAGTAGTTTAGACACATACATGACAGCCTTCAAAAACTAAATTATTTACCATCTGGTCCTGTATAGAAAAAGTTTTCTGACCCCTGATCTAGAGTAAAAGTCCTCAAATCCAACTTGTATCAGAATCACCTGGAGGGCTTGATAAACCTCACATTGCTAGGCTCCACTCCCAGCTTTCAGATCTAGTAGTTACATGGTGACCCTGAGAATTTGCATTTCTAACACTGCCGCCAGCTGATGTTGCTGCTGCTGGTACACGGATGGATCTCACATTAAGAACCACTGATCTGGAGAAATTTTTCAGATCCTTTTTATCATTTCAATGGGATATATAGCATGAGGTTTGCTTTGTAGTTGTTGATATACACACGAGAGGAATTTATTTATTCTATCTGGTGCTGTCACCAAATTCTCAGATTTCATGACTCCCTTCTAGTTCCTACAACACCCAGACAAAGCAGATGAAGTCCGAACTTCTGTTTCTCTTACACACACTAGGTCCCATGTCTTTCTGTTCACAGAAGCCAAAGAGCATTTGAAATGTCTTGTTTTCACTTTTCTCCAGCTTTCTTCAGCCCTCCTCCAAGGCACTACTGAAAAAATTCCACTCACGTACTACCTTTATTTTTCAGAAAAAACTCCTTTCCAAGATTTAAAAATTACTTTCTACAAGATGCACAGAAGTAAAAACAAATAAGAGAGAGCTCCTGTTAATTGAGACTCTCAGTTTGTTTGCTTTTTTTGTTTTTTGAAGGGGTGATGGGAGGTGGTTGAGAAACCAAATTGACTTATTGGTATTTCTGTTAATTATGCTAAGATGCTAAGGACAGATAATTGCTTACAATTTCCCCCCTTATGGTGCTACCAGGAATTCGGGAGAGTAAACAGCATTTCAATCCAGGGAACAAAGACCAAGGGGGGATGTGGGCTCTGTAGCTAATAACACAAGAGATATTTTGAAGACATGAGTCATTCTCTAAATCCACCACAGAGATAACAGTACAAATAAGCTTATTCTACCTATCTATTGAGAATTTGAATATCCTTAATGCTGCTTTCGGCAGAAGAGAAAATAATAAAAAACAATACAATGCAACTCTTCTCTCATTGGGACTGACATATTCATTATCTGACCAATTTCTTTCTGAAGTTGTTTGGTGTTAGAAGAATAAAAGAGAGTAATTATCAAAAGAATATAAAGAAGATCAGTGGCATCAAAAGAGCACTTACTTTAAAAAATTACATATGAATATATTCTGACAATAAGCCTTATGGATTCAAAGTGTAAATCTTTATTATGTCCTCTCTCATTTTCCCCCATCAGTCCCATTCTCTTCCCCAGAAGTAACCGTTGTTTATATTATGGTGTGCATCCTTCCAGAACATTTCTGATGCAGACAATTTACAAACACCTACTGCATGAATCATCTTTTTTTTCATTTGTTTTTGTTTTATGCAATTCTGATGCTTTGGCACCTGGGGCCTTGCTGGCTCTGGGGAGACTAGTCCTCCCTGGGTTAGCCTTTTCCTAGATACAGAAAATAACTAACCTAGGAGGGCACCTTTCATATGCAAACTAATCAATCTAGAGCCAGATCCCTCAAACTCTTCTGCATTATCACCATGCTCTTGCACTCTGTTACTTTACCCCTGGCTTTATCCCATAGGGCCCAACATCTAGGGGTGATCACTGCACCCCCAGGAGCCTGCTGAAATTACACTACCTAAATTGCTTACCCTGCCTCATTGGTTCCTTCTATGGTCTCTTTTCCATATTCCACGCCCCCACCCCACTTATCCTAATTGCTATTAGAGTTCACAGACCCAACAGATAAAACCGAGACTTCAACCCTGGTGCTTTCTAAGCTGTCCCTGCAAGGCACAGTACCCCCCTCCTCTTGTGAACTGTAACAAGCCAGCTTTTCACAGCAATGTCTCCTATCTGTAGAGCTCACAAGATGTGGTACATATACACCATGGAATATTACTCAGCATTCAAAAAAGATAAACACATGCAATTTGCAGCAACATGGATGGCACTGGAAGGGATCATGCTCAGCGAAATAAGCCAGAAAGAAAAAGAAAAATACCGGATGGTCTCACTCATAGCAGGAATCTAGAAAACTTAAATAAGGGACCAGGAAAATGAATAACTATAAGAAAGTGAAAATCAAAATTAACAAAAAACTATGAACCAGAGACACTCTATGGGGGGTGGGGGGCGGGGAGGGGAGGGATTGGGGTCAAAATAAAGGGGTTGCAATTGTATGGGGAATATAAAAATAAAATTTATTTAAAAAAAAAGAAAAAAAAATGTAGATCTCACTATACCTAAATAATGACAAAACCTACATTTTTAAACACATACTAACACACATTTTTAAAAAACATAAATGAATGACACATACTACATATATTATCCTAGAGCTTTTTGTTTTTACAGAATAGTGTATTTTGCCAGTCTCTGTCAGCAGATATTGATACATCTTCCACATTTTCCTTGCATTGAGTTTCATCACATGGATGAACTATTATTTATTTATCCCTTTTCCACTAAGGGCTATTTTAGTTGTTTTCAAGTTACTGTTCTTCTTAACAATGTTGCAATAACATCCTAATGGATATACTGCAGTGTGCAAGCATTTCTGTGAAAGAGAAGCCAAGAACTGGTATCTCTGGAACCAAAAACATACCTAAATTTTTGTCATACATAGTCAAATAGCCTTCTAGAAAAACCTGTACCAATTTATATTCAATAACATTCACTCATCACATACCAAATTCTAGATACCATTTTCAAACTTTTTTATAAATCAATAATAGTATTTGATGACTTTTGTTTTCATTTCTGATTACCACTGTACTTCTTTATCGATATTTGTGAAATTTTTCTTATGAATTGGTTTTGATCACTTTAATCTTCAAAGGTTTTGATCATTTTCCTATTGGATAGTTTGCCCTTATAGATTTTTCCAGGGCTCTTTAGATGGCATGGCAATTAACACTGGGATTTTTCCTTTCTGTTGTTTGTCTCTTAACTTTATGATATCTTGCGTATATCTTTTGCTAGTTGTGGTGGTTTGGTTTGGTTTTGTATTTAAATAAGCAATCATTCCCTTTATGGCTTCTGGCTTTTATGTCTTGCTTAGGAATATCTTACCTATCAAAAGATTATAGAACTACTATGTACTTTATATTTAATACACTAAACTGAATTTTATTTCTCATATGTTATGATTAGAACTATAAATCAGTTTTTATACAAATATATAAGCGACTATCTTTTACTGACTGAAAAAATACAGTTACCATAATACTCTCTTTCAAACATTATTTCTGGAAATATTATTTTGCTCCTAATTTTCTACTTTTGAGCCAACACCTTATGGCCTTAGTTGTAGCTTTTTAATTTGTTTTGAAATTTGGTAGGCAAGACTCCCTACACACTTTAATTTTTTTCTCCAGTTCTCGTCAAAGTCTATAAAACAACCTTGTGGGATTTGATTTCATTTCCTTCAATTTGAGATTAATATTGTTATTTTTATATTGTTGAGTCTCCCAAACCATGGACTTTGTATCCTTCCATATTATCCATATTATATATCTCTTAGTGTCCAAAACAATTTTACAGGTTGTCTCACGTGTGATATACTCAACTCTCAATTAGACTTGCTTGTAGGTACTCTGTGATTGCTAGTCAATGAAACCTTAATGCATTTTCACCCATTAATTTTCTGAATAGTCATTGCTGGTATGTAAAAATAGTGCGGATTTTTTTTGTACTTTCATATTTCACAATAGAGAATTTTCTTAATTGTAAAGTTTCTAATAATATCCTTGGCATTCATAAGATCACATTATTCAGACATAATGACAGCTATGTGCCTTTCTTTTCACTGCATATGCCACTTATATTTTGACTTTTCTTATTGTGCTGATACATAAATGGTAAGCAGTCATCATAGATAAAAACATATTTGTACTTTTTATGATTTTAATATAAATGTTTCAACTGTCAACATTGAAAATAATGCCTGCCTTAGGATTCTAAAAGACAGCTATTATCAAGTATCATCCAGCTTGTTAAGATTTTATTTTTCTTTTTAACTAGGCAGTGATGTATAATTTCTTATAGCCATAGAGACAATCACATTAATTTTTTAATAGACAGGATTATACTAACGGAATTATTAAAGTTAGACCTCTGTATGACTGGAATAAACTTTGGTTGGTAATAATTTATCATGACTTTTAATACATCTCTGGATTTATGGAAATAATATGTTAAACTTTACAAGGACTGCATTGCAGGAGGGAAGCAGGAGAGATCTCACCCACCAAGGTCTTGAACTTCAATGCGTTTCTCAGGCATTAAAATCACAAAACTTCTTTTAATACTGAGTAGATACACTCTCCAGCTGGTTCCTACCTGCTGGAATAGCTTTCTAAGCTACAGAAGAGGGTAGGTCTTTTACTTGCAAATGTTTAAACTTGAACGTAAAAGAAATTGTACATTTGAAAAGGGGTCCAATATATGCTGAAATCAAGAGGACCCACAGAATTTGGTAAGTGGAATCAAAGAAAAAGAGATATGAACCTTTTCCAAAGTTTTGGTGGTTGTTGAAGGCAGCACACATTGAACCATTTTGTTTGCTTTTGCTTTTAATTTTTATCCTTTTGGAACATGTGACATGTTCTGTTAATTGGAGGGGGCTGGTTCACCCTTCATTCCCCTCTCTGAAGTGGGTATCAAAAGTCCTCAAAACAGACAACCCTAAAAATCTCAAAGCTGGCTTCCTCAGGATGCCCCACTCTGGCTTGCAAATTATGTTAAGATCATGAAGTACCTAGAGGCAAAGGAGAAGCTCTTGTCCTCCCCCTCACCTAGGGAGTGAGCCTGTTCCCTTTTACTATCTAGAAAAATGAAGACGGGGGTGGGGAAGCAAAAATCTGTCATCCCAAAATAGGTCTTTTCTGGCAACAGGTTGATTTCCTGGGAGAAATTCTGAAGGCTAGGGGGCCTTCCTGGTGGCCTAGGAGTTAAGTCTCAGCACTATCACCACTATGGCCTGAGTTCCATCCCTGGCCAGGGAGCTAACCTACCAGGTGCACCAGACAGCTCCTGTCTCACCCGCTGCTCCCCTTAGCAGTGTATTTCACTAAATCTCCTGTTCTGCTCCCCACTCTGTCTCTACAGGTGAATCCTTTCACACACTGCACTTCTGGTCTTTACCCCAGTTCTTCTATGCAGAAAATTTTTAAAAATTAAAAAAAATGCAATTTATCAAATAAATAAAATTTATTCATCAAGCTCTAAAGGCTAGCTGGAGGTTCCTTTTAAAAAAGACATTTATCAGCTTCACTCTACAAGGGTTTCTCCTTCATTGTACAGGGGAATAATCTCCTTACTCTTTAAATCTGCATATCTTTCTTTAACATTACTTCCTTGGTAGATTCCCTAAGCGGGACAATTATTCTTCCTGATTCGTTCCCTTTCTTTCCCCAACCTCTCTAGTCTTAGCTAAGCAATTTAAGATTGAAGATGTGTATGGGTAAGTTACTCAGTTTGCTGGGTCTCTCCCATGTGTACAGGTGGTATAAATATTATTATTAAACTTATTTTTGGCTTTTTTCTCTTAACAATCTCTCTGATGCTTGCTTGATTATTCATCAGCCTCGAAGAACCTGTACAGGATGATTTTCTTTGTTCTCCAAAAGGGGTATTATCTGTAGAAATGTCATTTCTATCTGAGAAATCCATCCTTATTTTCAGAGCAAACATGAAGTCATCCTTGTCAGGTGAATCCTCCTCCTCTCTTCTTGACATCCCAGGATACCACTCTATTCCTCAGTTCAGTATTGAAACCCAGTATTCTCTCTCTGGCTGGGATAGTTCAGGATTCAAACTCTACTTTCTCCAACAGAGATTAGGGGCCATCTATAAGCAATGCAGGTCCCCTATGAGCATGGTATTAAATTGATCTTTTGCCTTCTGCCAACACATCTAATGCTGCTTTGATTACTCAACCAACCTGAGAAAAAAAGGGGGTAGGGGAAGTTGCCCCTGTTCTAACAATATAGAAACACATACATTTTACCATTAGATGTAAGTACGCCTTCTCTAGAACATAATTGCCATCACTGTAATGAAGCAAACCTAGGGAAAAGTGGAGAAAGAGAACCTTGCTGATAGTAGCAGCAAATTAAGAACCAGAAGTCAGATAAAGACTGTTAGATGTACAGTTCAAACTCCACTGCCTCAGATACAAGTACAATATGGCTGCCCCCCTTTTAACTTCTATACCACGAGGGAGAGAAAACCTGGGGTCTCTTAAGTGTTATCTGTGGCTAGCCTGGAATCAGGCCATTATTTTGGTTTTGTTGCTCCCAGGAACCATTTCATAAGGAAGGACCGACTTGAAATGGAAGGCAAGACACAAATGTTGTCTGTCAATGTTCAGAACAATAAGATTTTTTCCCCATGTGTTTCAAATACAAGGGAGAGCAGATACTTGTTTGTGTGGGTGGTTCTTGTCCACTGTCAGTATCCAGGTTGTCTAAGTTGTGGGATGAGTTGGGAACTTTCCTATGAAACATGGATAAATGTAGCAGTTATCTGTGTCAAAAAGAGGACAGAACACACTTGCAAACTCATTTGCTGCTTTGTTTAGGGGTAGACCTTTGTTCTTTCAGCTTCTTGTAGGTCAGATAAAGTTGTATAAGGTTTCCTACTTTCTGCTGAGCAGATTTTTCCTTCTTTATTTTCCCCAGAACATTACACATTAAATTTTAGTGGCAGCAGGTTCTCCTTATCTGAACTTCACACCACTTTCTAGTTTCTAATGTCATTTATTTGCATTTTTTCTCTCCTTTCCTACATAAGACTTGAGAAAAGATCAAAAATCGAAATTCAAAGTATGTTTTCCACTGGATGCATATCGCTTTTGCACCATTGTGAAGCTGAAAAATTTTAAGTTGAGTCAATGTGGGTCGGGGCCATCTGTAGGTTTAAATCACTGGGCTAAGTAGGCACTCATTGGCCCTCTGGATCTGAAGTCTTAAGCCTTGCCTTGCTTGGAAATCATTATATTCGTTTCATAATTGCCTCCTATTTTCTCTGTGGTCTTTTTCTAAAACTCCTATTATTCTTAGTCCTGTGTTAATCCTCTAATTTATTTATTTTTGGAATCTAATTTTTCATCCTCTATTTCTTAACTTCCTAGGAGATTACCTATGCCTAGCCATCCAACACTTCTGAGTCTTTTATTTTGGTTACCACAGTTTAATTTACAAGGATTCTTAAATTTCTCTGATCTCTTTTCATTGTAAATCTTTTGTTATCAATGGCTTTAGTATTTTCTCTTCTATGTGTATTTCTCCAGTTCTTTTTCTGTTCACTTTGTTATTTCTGTTACCTCTGGGCCCCTCTTTTCTATTTGTTTATTTTGCTTTCATGTTTGAATTTGTCCTCAAATGTCTGATCTTCCTTGAAATTCATATATGAGAATGCACAGTGAATTTATCATATATACAGATTTGATTTATAATGATGAAGACCTGAACCATATAACACCGTAATACAATATGGCTTGAATTAAAAGCATATATTTTAAAAAAAGAGAATTAGAAGCCACTATGCATGACAGGGTTTGTTTCTGACTGGGCCTCATTGAGAGGAGTGAGCTGACCTTCCCATTGGAGGATCCCTATATGGCAGGAGCTGGAAGCTGTTCGATTACTACTAAATGACTAATTATTACCATCTCTATCCTGGGAGCAGGATGATGTCTATCTGTGTTGGTTTTCTGGAAGCTGGACAGAAGTAGAGGTGGTGAGGGAGGGATCCCTAAAGTGCAGCATATAGACTCTTACTGAACTTTTTTTTTTTTAAGATTTATTTATTTATTTTTACAAGCACTGGGTACAGTCAGAAGCACGGGAGGGTGAGAGAATTCACCAGCGCCAGAGCAGGGAGCAGAGCAGGCAGAAGGACCGAAGTACACTGCTGAGGGGAGCAGTGGGCAGCAGGAGAGGTCTGCGCGCCATGTGGGACCCTCCTCCTGTGGCCGGGGAGCAGCCGGGGATCGAACCAGCACTGCAGAGGCTGCGGGCAGCTTCGCAACACAGCGCTCAACCGCTGCGCCACTGGGGAGGCCCTGAACTACTTTTCAGCCCTATTTTTCACTCCATCCTTCAGCTATGCAGTTATATCTGAGCTTGGAGTCTTTCCTCATCAGTTTCTTCAAAGGACTAACCCTTTATTTTTTTGTGCATGGGTGTGAGTGGTGATGGGAAAAGTAAATCAGGAACCACTCTATATGCAGACACAAACCTTGCCCTCTCCCTGGCACCCTGGAGTCTTCAGGTGGTATCCCCCCAGAGATATGTTCCCTTTGCTATTAGCCCAGTGCCAATAAGATTGTAGCTTCTTCCACTTCATTAATTCATGAATTATTACATTTGCTTTCCTTTTCTAAAAACTTACAGAAACTCTCATCTCCCTTTGTTTCTTCTGAACTTTTTTCTCTTGTGGATTAATACCTTTCTTTGGCACAGAATCCAGGGAGTAAGACTGCTGACTAAGAAAGAAGTATTTGTAATATTAAACAGATAGGCCTGCTAGCTTTCCAAAAAGTCTAACACTTCACATACTCGGGAGTACCCTCTCCATGGCATCAGTAAGAGTAATAAATATTATTTTCCTCCTTATTTGATACTCACATAATTGCATTAAAAGGAAAGTGCAACACCCATTCATGATAAAAGCCCTTGAAGTTCTTGGGATACAAGGAACATACCTCAACATCATAAAGGCCATATATGACAAGCCAACAGCCAGTATCATTCTCAATGGTGAAAAGCTGAAAGCAATTCCATTAAGATCTGGAACAAGACAAGGATGTCCACTCTCACCACTGCTTTTCAATATAATACTGGAAGTACTAGCCAGAGCAATAAGACAATAGAAAGACATACAAGGAATCCAAATAGGAAAAGAAGAAGTCAAACTATCACTATTTGCAGATGATATGATAATATACATAGATAACCCCAAAAACTCCACAGAAAAACTAATTCAACTCATCAATCAGTTCAGCAAAGTGGCAGGATAAAAAATCAACACGCAAAAGTCAGTAGCCTTCCTATACACAAACAATAAATCTGAAGAAGAAGAAATCAAAAAAACCATCCCTTTTATTATTGAAACAAAAAAAATCAAATATTTGGGAATAAATCTAACAAAAGAGGTAAAGGACCTATACAAAGAAAACTATAAAACACTGTTAAAAGAAATAGAAGAAGACACAAAGAAAGGGAAAGACATCCCCTGCTCATGGATTGGAAGAATAAACATTATTAAAATGGCCATCCTACCAAAAGCAATATACAGATTCAATGCTATTCCAATCAAAATTTCAATGTCATTCTTCAAAGAAATAGAACAATTATTGATGAAATTCATATGGAATCACAAAAAACCCCGAATAGCCAAAGCTCTCCTGAAAAAAAGAGAAGGGAATGGAGGCATCACACTCCCAGACTTCAAACTCTACTACAAAGCCATAATCATCAAAACTGCATGGTACTGGAACAAGAACAGACACACAGACCAATGGATTCGAATAGAAAATCCAGAAATAAGCCCACAGATTTATGGTCAACTAATCTTTGACAAAGGAGCAAAGACTATGCATTGGAGCAAAGAAAGTTTGTTCAATAAATGGTGCTGGGAAAACTGGGTCGCTACATGCGAAAGAATGAAGCTTGACCACTACGTCACACCTTACACAAAAATCAACTCAAAATGGATTAAAGAACTAGACATAAGACCTGAAACCATAAAATACATAGAAGGAAATATAGGCGAAACACTACGGGATATGCACATCAAAGACATCTTTACAGACACATCACCCAAAGCAGTGATAGTGAAGGCAAAGATAAACAGCTGGGACTACATCAAATTAAAGAGCTTCTGCACAGCAAAAGAGACAATAACCAAAACAAAGAGAAACCCCACCAACTGGGAGAACATTTTTGCACCCAACACTAATGATAAAGGACTGATCACAAAAATCTGCAAAGAGCTGATGAGACTCAACAAAAACAAAGAAAATAATCCCGTCAAACAATGGGCAGAAGAGCTAAAAAGAAACTTCTCTGAAGAGGAAATGCAAATGGCCAACAGGCATATGAAAAAATGTTCACCATCACTTGTAATCAGGGAAACGCAAATCAAAACTACCATGAGATACCATCTTACACCAGTGAGAATGGCACATATTAAAAAAACTAGCAACAACAAATGCTGGCGAGGGTGTGGAGAAAAAGGAACTGCCCTTCACTGCTGGTGGGAGTGCAAACAGGTCCAACCACTATGGAGAGCTGTGTGGACATTTCTGGACCTACTAAACATAGAGCTTCCATATGATCCAGCCATTCCACTCCTAGGTATTTACCCAAAGGACACAGAAACATCCATTCCAAAGAACAACTGCACCCCTATGTTTATAGCAGCACTGTTTACAATAGCTAAGCTTTGGAAACAGCCCAAATGCCCAAAAATAGATGACTGGATCAAGAAGATGTGGTACATATACACCATGGAATATTACTCAGCATTCAAAAAAGATAAACACATGCAATTTGCAGCAACATGGATGGCGCTGGAAGGGATCATGCTCAGCGAAATAAGCCAGAAAGAAAAAGAAAAATACTGGATGGTCTCACTCATAGCAGGAATCTAGAAAACTTAAATAAGGGACCAGGAAAATGAATAACTATAAGAAAGTGAAAATCAAAATTAACAAAAAACTATGAACCAGAGACACTTTTTGGGGGGTGAGGGGTGGGAGGGGAGGGGTTGGGGTCAAAATGGGGGGGTTGCAATTGAATGGGGAATATAAAAATAAAATTTATTATTTAAAAAAAAAAGGATATCTGTTAGCTATATGCTCATTTCCCTTAATACTAGTGAATTTAAGTATCTTTTGAAATGCTTGTGGAGTGCTTGGATTTGCATGTCTATATGTAATCTTCCATATTTTTATTCACTTATCTTATGTTTTATATGTCTCCTGGTCAATTTGTGAGAGTTAGTTCTTTGTATATTATAGATTTACACATATATCACAAATAGCCCTTGTCCCCTCCCGAGTCTCCTGTTTATTGTTTTTGTTAGTGGTATTTTTTAACTCTATGAAACACATATATTAAAAAACTCACACACTTTTCAAGTTTAGCATTATAAATGTATGTGTGTGCTTGCTTGAGTCTATATATTTTTTCAAAATTTATAGCATTTTCCTAACATTGTTAATGTTTGATTTACTTTTATTTTAAATAATGTACTTTTACTTTGTAAGTAATGTATGACGAAATCCCCACTGTAGAAAATTCAGTCTCCACAAGAAAAAGTCTAACTTAATCACCTCTCATCCTATTCCTTTCCCTAGTGTATCCACTATTATCATAAGGACACACATTTTCCAGAATATTTTTCATATTATATATACATTTATGCATTTACTACAATAGTCATGTTACCTGTATTGCTTTGTAACTTCATTTTTTTCACTTCATACATTTAAATGATCTTTCTAGGTAAATAAATATAATTTAACATGATTGTTTTAAACTGTTGAATAACATTGCATGGCATGGGTATAACAATTTATTTTTATAGCACAGTTTTTTGATGAGCATTTAAGTTGTTTTCATTAATTTACTATTGAAAACAGCGGACTACCTTTTACATGTCACCTTGTACAAATCAGTGAGGATTTTGTAGACTAAATGTGGATATGTGGGCTTGCTAAATCAAAGGGTAGATGTTTGCTAAGTTAAAGGGTAGATGTTTTGACTATGAAATTACCATCTATGAATTGCTGTAATCACTTATAATCTTACTAGCAATGCATGAAGCATGACCTTTGTTTTCAACAGTGCTTAAGATACTTTTGTTTCTCTCCACTTCTTTTTTATACTTCTACATGCATTAGAAAATGGTTATTGCACCTATTCAGTGAAATAATACTGTTCTCAGCATAGCAGGTGATGACACTCCTTCAAATCTCTCTGTGTGTTTTAATTATTTATTTTGGCTTACTTTTTTTAAGTTTTCAAATTTATTTTTTTATAGACATTTATATTTTTATATTTGTGTTTTTAAATACTATTATATGTTAATTATAAAATAGCTATCACATCTATTTCCTAATGACAATATTCTTCATATAGAAAGATCTACCTTTGATAACACTTATTATCACACTTTTATTTATACGCATATATTGGGTGAAAGGGGGTATCTTGTGTTTTAACTTCTGATTAACAGCGAGGTGAGCATGCTTCATAAGTTTCTTAATTATTTGTGTTTCCTCACCTGTTGGTTGCCTATTGTCTTCCTTCTTCATTTTTTCCTAACTCATAGTTAATTCATAAAGATTTATTTTTTTCTCATTGTGGCAACATTGGTTTATAACACTACATGTGATTCAGATGTCTGTCACTATACCGCACCCACCACCATAGTTCTTTGTGCCTCTCCCCACTGTGCGTCCCCTTGCCCCTTGTATTATAGCCTTAATTTTACAGTTTTATTTCTAGAGCTTGTTAAATAATGTCTTCTTTTATAATTCCTTGGTTTTATTTTTTGATTGAGAAAGCATGCAATATACTTGTTTGTATAGTTCTTTATTTTCAAAACTTTCTCAGCTATTTGAGAACATTTTTAACTTTCTAGGTGTATTTATAATCAGCTTGAGAAGACCCACAGAAAATTCTATTGGATTTTGATGGACATGCATTAAATATTTGATTGGTTCTAGGAGATTTAACATTTTAATACTATTAAGTTTCTCATCTAATGGACATATTCTTTACTTACTCATTTCTTCTGAAATTATTCTGTTTATTTAGATCTTATGCATATCTTATTATCTTACTACTAGGTAGTTCATATTTTTTATTAATAATATGAATGGAATCTTCTTTTAATTACATCTTCCAATTAATTGTTACTGAGACTTGAGGATTCAATGACTTTGTGTGTTTTTCTAATGTTAGTCTATTTTGGTGAAATTTTAATCTTCAAATTTTTAAAAATTCTTCAAAATATTGCTTCTTCTAATAAAAATCTTGTTTTCCACTAATAGGTAGTTAATTTGCTATAAAGGATTAAAGTTCCATAATTGGAATTCAAATATATGTGTATAGACAGAATATTCAAATAGACATTATAACTCTCCTTTATATCAGTACAGTTTGGCTCAGTATTCAGTAACACCACCTATTTCCACATTCTCTCCCTTTGTTTCTCTTCTTCAGCATAAGACACCAAACTCTAAGTGAAAGAATGGTTCCTGGTTCATTGTCAGATCCCTTATTTTACCTACTTATTTGATACCCAAAGTATTTAACTGACTTTTCTAGAATGGATATTATAATTTATTACTTTGGGACTAATAACAGTTTAATTGTGCTTCTTTTAGAAGTTGTATGTATTTGTATACACAACTTTATACATTTTATTATTTCATGGATGTGTGTAATATTTTATGAACGTGTATGGAAAGAACAAATCTAGATATCATGCAAATACTTTTGGTTTTTAGTGTTATGCTTTCAAAGAATAGTAAATGGGTGATAGTATATTGCAAAGTATACAAGTGCAACCAAAGTGGCCAAAGGCAATTATCGAAATACTTGCGAGTGTAAGCCAATGAAAAATTACTAAACCCCAAAAATGCATTAAGTATTATGAAGTATACAAAGAAGTTAAAAATGGAGCAAAAGAATGATAGAGAAATGATATGGTTACATAGTTGTTATTGGAATTTTAATATATACATACTTAACAAATGCTAACTCACTTAACTATAAAACACCATAACCAAGAGGCTAACATTATTTTTATAAAGGGGATATGCCTGAAATTTAGAGAGATTAAATTACTTGGACATTAATGAGTAGCAAAGACTGAATATATATTAACTCCACATATATATTAACTCATTTTCCTTAGAATCTAGCTAAGACACACATATGTCCTCCCAATAGCTGTGAACACTTTTAACTATGAACTTAGAGGGACACATATACATCTACTACCAAAAAGCTGCTCACATAACTTATTGAACACTTCCCATGAATGCCTTAGAGGAGGTACTTATATCTCATCACACATGAAAAATCAAATGTCATCATGGAAATATTTCTCATACAAGCAGCTACATGGATCAATATCAAAAACAAGGTAAGCAAAATGAACCAGACACAAAAGTGTTCATGCTATCTGGTTGTATTTATATTAAACCCTTGAAAAAGCAAAACTAACCCATCATGACAGAGAGCAACTCAATGATTGCTTTGGGATGGAGATTAAGGGGAACTTATTGGAAATGGGAACAAGGGAATCTTTGTAGGGTGGGTGGTTAGATGATGCAAATACTCCCCATAAGCAGGTCACACCATTAATAGAATGAATTTATCAGTTCCTCTTATTTTGGGTAAGCACTAATACATATCAGAAAATTGCTTTGAAGGAGTCACAAATTAATAATACGTTATGTGGATGTTCAGTGTTTCAGCTATCTGGTGAGAGAAAAGGAGCAAATTTACTTGCTAAAATAAATAGCCTAGAAGCTTAGTGAACAATATTGTGATAATCCACCCAGTTGCACAAAGGGCATGTATGAGCATTTCAAATGTTCTGTTTTGATACAGAATTAATGCAGTGAATTTTTTTTTTTGCAAATAGACATAATATTGTAATGAGAAGATAATTTTTCATCTGAGGCATCAATTTGTAGATTATCTCTTTCATTTCAGCTTTCCTGTTTTTACAGCAAATTCTGTTGCAGCTAAAACAGTTAATGACATTTTGCACAAATATTATTATGAGATCTTTACATTAATTCAAGGATTGTAATGCCTGCCTTGAACATCAAATGCAACAACGAAATATGAGCAAGGCTCATTGGAAAACATCTGTATGCATCTCATACAAAAATTGCACAACACATTCTATTTTGGAATTTTGATTTTCATATTAATATTGCCTTGAAGTAGACCTATTATGCAATATGATTCCTATGACACGATCCTTTATCCATTAGCCCTTTCCACTCAATATTTAGGTATGTGGAAGTGAAAAGCAATCATAAAAAGGAAAAGCTGAAAATAATTCTCTCTTTTAGGGGGAAATCTATTTTGAATTCATATAGGTGGGCATTCAGGAATCTAGCATACTTGGAAAGAGTTACAAAACAGGCCTGAAACAAAGAAGAATATAACACAGAAAGTATCCAATACAAGGTAAATGAGTAAACGATAAGGAGATAGCTATGCTTCAGAGATTATCATCATGGATTAAATCTTACTTTGTAGTTTATTTCTTAATTAAGGAAGTTACTAGACAGGTTTCACTGGTTCCCTGAGCATCTTGAGTTTATAAGCAAAATCATTTTTTTCTATATATGGGTAAAAACCTATTGCCACACTCAGATTTTCAAAGGATTTTGCAATTCAGAATGCCTCCTCCCCCTTCAAAATTAACCACTACATAAGATAGTTTAATTCAGGATAGTCAAACCCACTTAACTCTAGCATACTCTGTATACATATTTTTGCTTAAATACTCCCAGTCATTGAGTTAAAAACCTATAAGGATATATATTTAGAGCTAAATATTGCCAGAGAATCTTCAGAAATACAAATTATGAGGAAAATTCAAAGTAAAAATGTTAATAGTGAAGAGAAACTGATCTAATACAATATATTTTATATGTACTACTTCATTCTCTTAGTTTCTCAAAATTATTCTTCTAGAGCAAACAGATCGCTTTCTGCAGCTTCCCTGTTCCCCTGCCACCCAGATACAAGCCCCAAACCTCACAGAAAGAGAAGGGAAGGAATTACAGCATTGGTTGAGCTTCTATTATGTGACTGCATTTTCAACATGTTTCCATGGCTTTATTTGTTCAGATGGAAAATTAAGGTTTTGCAAATTTCAGAAACCTGGCTAAGGTTTCTGTCTCATATCTCATCTCAAAAAAATCAAAAGTCATCATGGAAACATTTCTGATACAAACAGCTACATGGATCAATATTAAACGCAGTCCTTTCTTTTGTCCTCCCACCAGTCTGGTTTTCTTCAACGTGCCTTCTTGGAGTTGGACCTTTTCAGAGGGATCACGCCATCTAAGCCACTTCCCAAAGCTGTCCAATAGGCTGAAAGCACATTTCCTATACTAAGTACTTCATCTTCTGTAATGCAGGTAAATTTCAAGTTTATATTACACCATGGCCTCATGGAAGAAGCACAATGCTGGGGTCAGCACTCTGGGGTTGTAGTCTCCTCTAAACAGACTGCAGGAGTTTGCGTCAGGCATATATCCATCTGAGCAAAAGATAATGGGGGTGAGGGGTGGTGGTGGTGATGGGGATGATTAGATTACATGATCTCCAAAGTTGAGATGTAAAATTTAGACGATTATTCCTTGGCATAAACATGTCTCCAGGGAAAGTGACGTGATCATGTTACTAGGTTATTAGATTCATGTACATATTTAGGAAGTATCAGTTATGCCCACAATGGTGTTGTCTGTAACTCACATTTATAGGATGCCACACAAATGTATTTAACTTGATTTGTTCAAAGTTCAGCATATTGCCAAGGCCAAACAGACCCTTAAATGCATTTTAATTGGTTGATCTGCTGAAAGCTATTGCACATGTGTTCTCGGAAAAGCAATGAAGGCAACAATTGGAGATGAGGATTTAAGTAAGCAGGAAGCTTGGGATCAGGGTAACCTGGCTAAGTAGGTTACCTAGCTAAATGGCTCCCTAGCTAAGTAGAAGAAGAAGCATCTAGGGATTTCATTTTCCTATCTGTAAAAAAGCAACAATACTCTTGATTTATTGTAAGGATTCAGTGAGATTTTCAATGGGATTATTTTTGTTTGTTAGAAAAAAAGTATAGACTGAGTACAAATCCTTATAAATGTAATTACCAGATATCTATTTGGAAAACTCTACTTTTGACCAACACTGGTCTTCACCCTATTCAGTGTTAGAAATACAGCTTGCAGCCTCGATAGAGCATGGTGTGAGCTGGCAGAACTGCACAGGTTACTTCCCTAATGAATTCTCTTGCATGTGCTCCTGCCCATCCTCTGCTCCTTTACATACTTTACAAGTGAGTGTTATCCTGCCTGTGAATTATGACAAGGTACAGATGTATAATTGCATTCATTTCTCAGATGGTGATGGTTCATGTCACTTGTCTCAGATTTGCTAGTGAGTTAGGAGTCACTGACTTCAGAAAGGTGTCTGTGACATACAGGGCAGTGGCCTCATTCCAGTGGACCTCCAGGCAGGTGGATGGTATGACTTTCCATTTGCAAAAAAAAACATGCATTATTTTTGCTCTTAACTCTGAAACACAAGGCTGGCAACAATTGATAGAAACTGATAGGATATGAACTGCTCTAAAGGCAGAAAAGGTTACTATGACTCCACTGTATGGAGATGATTCTGTGAACAGGAGACATTTCCCTGATTTCCTAATTTCAAGAACATTGCTTACCATCTCACCTGTCTTGAGATTTTTATCAGTTTTTGAAAATCAACTTAAACCTGTGTGTAAATGTATATGTGTAAGTAGTGGTAGGCTGAGAGGGGATGTCGTTTTGAATTTGAAGGCAGACATGCAAACTATACATCAATGCATCACGAATATGGGAGCATCTTGCCCCAGGAATATTTATCCCCAGCCTTGTGATGAGTTTGGGAGCTACTGTGAACCGAGTCTACCATATTTCTGAGCAACAGCAAAGACTAGGCACAATTAGGGCTAACTCCATTTGTCTCTGGATTCTGACTGCCCCAAGGTTGACTGGGCTTCAGACCTGCCTGAAGTTCTCTCCTCTTGGAGGCTTCACCTGTTCTGGGCAGTCGCTGCTAAAATATTCAGAAACGTCTATCTGCCCCCTTGGAGTACACCCTACTGTATCTCCCTTTCCTGATCCCTGCAGCTAGGACTCAGGACATTCTCCATTGCTGAAGCCTGATTGGTTAAAAATGTTGCCTGGAGTCTCCTAGATAGCTGAGGCAGATGGTGAATCACTGCCTGGCTCTAGAAAGTGGCTCCTGAATATGTCAGAGCAGGTCTCAGACAAATCACCTCGTGGTAAGAGAGATGATAGAGTGAAATCAAACTGCTTTTCACTTCTAGAAACACTGGTCTTTCATATCAGAATTTGGCTTATTTAATCTTTTCATGCCAAGGATAAGATTTCCCTGGTGTGCCATCCACTGATAGCAATGGACATTCCACAACTTTGAGTGCTAAGAAATTAATGCTCCAATCTGCATAATCAAATCTCCAGGTAAACATCACCATTCCTTCCTCGGTACTTTCTGTCCCTTGCATTTCCAAATCCTAACATCTATCTAAAATTGATGAAAATATAATGTTTAATAACAATTTTTACTGGGGGGGTTTGTTATGGTTACTATGATAAACACTTACTGCATGAAATTCACCAAATCCAGGATTATCAGGTTTCCCATGTGTTTGAAAATGAAATAAATATACAGCTTGAATGCTGCATAGTACATTTCCTGAATCTACATATCAATCAGTCTGTTTCAATATAATACTGATTTACTTTCAGGTTTTGAACTTCCATTAACATTAAAATCCTTAAAACAAACCTTAGATATACATAGAGAGTTCTCCATTTTTTATTAGTTTTCTTCACTCCAATTAACTGGATTCTTCCTCAGATAAAAAGCTAAGAAAAACTGTTGTAGAAGGTTAAAGTAACAGAGAATTCAAGTAACATGACACTCCTCAGAGGTTCTCATTTTTCTAAAGAGCTCAATTATTTAATCAGATAAGGTTAAAAGGAGTTGGGAAGACCAGATAAGACTAAATCAGGCTAAGACATTGATAATTTTATAGCTGTGATTAAAGCCAGGATCGAAGATTAATCTAAACATATATCTCAGTATTAAACTCAGTCTTGGATTTAGTGTATGAATTTCTTTTTGGAATTCTGTTACCCTAACAAACTCCTATTTATTCATCAAAGTCCAGTTTAGCTGTCACCATGTCCTAAAATCCTTTCCTGACATCCAGAATAGTGTTAGCAACTTTTCCCTGTAAGGACCACTGCTGGCAAATATTTCTGCTTCATTTAATTTACTGGATAATTGTTTGCTCATATTATCTATCTCCTATTAAATCATAGCCTCTGTGTCTTCAGTAGATGTTCAATGATTTTTTTGTTGAAATAATGAAAAAAGCAGTATCTATTTGCACATTTAGAGATAGCTGGGTGCACTATGAATAGCACTGTGAAGTCTGGTGTCCAGGTATTCCAAGCACAGATACCACATTTTAAGTTAAAACCCACTGCCACCAGTGCAAAGAAAAAGAAGCAAACTGCAGGCCAAATCTGGCCTGTGGTGGTAGTGTTATAAAATAGCCAAATAATGTGTCAGCAAATTGCAAATTAAAAAAACATACAAAGTGAGAGACTGTATGCATAAGTCTACATTTCCAGTTTCTTCCAATATCTAAAACTGTGACAATACCTAACTGGCATTTCCATGTGACCCAGCTGGCTGGAGCTGGCAGCACAGCATCCTGTGCTCATTCCTTCACCTGATACAGCCCCTTAAGGTGTTTCAGTTTGCCATTTTGGTCTGAAGGAATGAGATTTTTGATTATTTTAGGTGAGAGGAGAGTTTATATATAGCCGGCCATATGCTTTTGAAAATAATTCATACATATTTTGGGATATATCTGGTTTAAGGATACAAAGAACAGGGAACCACAATTTAAATTTGTGCAGGAGGTCAGGGTAAGAGAGGTTAAAAACTCATACCTATGAAACATAGAAACATCGGTCTCTCAACCAAAAGTATATGAGTATAATACAATTCTCTATAGCTAGAAGGAACCAACAATTCCAAGATGGAAGCCACATCTGAGATCTCACTGGCAACAGGAAGAGATAAACCAAAAGTAAAATCTAAAGCAAAAATAAAAACAGCAACAAAACTAGAGTTCAGACAAAACTAGCAGGTAACTATTAATCAGAGACATTCAGCAGGGGAGGGTGAGGGAGAGGGATTAAAACAGGGGAGGGAAGAGCACAAGAGACTATGGTGATGGTTCACAGGTGACTTGGTGGTGGGGATTCTATGGGGACTACACCTGAGAAGAGAAATCAAACATGTACAAAAATGTTATTATATATGTATAACAGCAACAAACTAGAGTTCATTTCAAAGGAGAAATGTTTCTCCTGGTCATCCTGGTCATCCTGACTTATCTAAATATATTATTGCAAATACCTTCTTAGCTTTTTTTATATATGCGGAGTGCTCTCTGGAATGCCAAAGGGAATGTTCCCACTCCCTTCTCATCCTTCTCTACTTGTAGCCACTTCATTTCTGAAGTCATCTCCTCTACATCCTCCTATGGCCAAGATTTTCTTTCATCCTAGAAGTTCATCAGTCATTAACTCACTCACCATTAATTGCTGTTCACTTTTGTTCAAGTTACATATTGGGAGAATTCAAAGGTGTGTAAGGCAAGGTCCTTGTCCTTATGACAATAAAAACCAAGACGAACAAAGAAAAAAATTATACCTTGACTTCTTTAAACAGAACACTCATAGCCCTGATAATAATGTTGACTGGAAGCATATCATAACATAGCATTTAATCAAGATGCATGGACCAGTAAGCCTGGGTCTTGCAATAAATTAAAAAAAAAAAAAAAAAAACCCAGAGCAGGAAAAAAAAAAGACACCTTCAACTGATTTGGGAATGAAGAGGACACAAATATGGAAACGCGACTAGCAGACTTATAATGCAAAGTATCCATACAGGCTGGACCTAGTGAGCAGGATGCATGGAGCTATGGTAAGGCTGCATGGGTGGGTGATGATTTTATTCCAAAGCATATGGGTTTAGAAACATGATGGCAAAGAGGAAAGATGCTTTCTTATGCCTTCACATCTTTACACAGGCTGACATTTATATTCTCCCTTGTCCACCTAACAAACTCCTGCTCTTTTGTCTAGACTCACAGTGAGACGTGCTTCCTGCTTGGCCTTCCACAAGTCCCTCATTCAACAGAGTCGCCCCCATCCCAAGGCATTGCATGAGCCTCTTACTGTATCACTCTGCGCTCCCTGCTACTTTTAGACTGAAGTAGTTGAGGAAATTTATTTTACCAATTAATTCCCAGTACTAATATAATTTTGGTGCTCCATATCTGTTAGCTGAATGAAGGGGGGCTGCAAGGGGTGAGGTGGAGTAGCCTTTTGAACAGAGGAATGACATAAAATATGGAATAGTTTGAGGTAAAATCTATGTCATGGGCTGAGGAGTAAAAGTATTTCTGCTTGGCTAGAGTAAAGGATTTGTGTCAGGAAAAAAAGAAAAATGAGGCCATTGAGTAAGAAGCATGTCTCTAGAGGGCTTAGAATGCATTATGAAGAGGAGAAAATCACCTCTTACCATAACCCTGAAGATTCAGTCTCATCTTCTCTGCTGTTCTTACTTGATCCCAAACCAGTCTTGTGTGGGACATCTCATTACCAAAAACCCTACCCTGCAGGAGTAGTGTGGTATTTCAGTGTCCCTTATCTTTCAAAGAGACCACTTTCTGTATCTTAGACAAGTTAATGTCCTTTCTAGTGCTTACTGCATGAAAGAAACGCTGCTGTACTATCACCATATATTTTCACGTCTGACAGGTGCCCATAATGAAGCCACCAACATCCTCCGATCATGCAGGATGACAGATCACTGCTCCAGTGACTCTGCCTTCTGGATGCTGTTGTTACTCAACATCCCCGAAGCATCACTGGACTGTCCCTCTCACTCCTCTGTGGGTATTTCTAAATTAGGCATGAATTCTGCAGGGCACGGGTGGAGGCTGCTTCTATGTCTGACACAAAAGCAGCCCAAGGGCAGAGCTAATCAATTTTAGAAAATCATAAGGTAAATTTACTTCCTACCAGTGTGTGAGGCCAGGTAACTGCTCTAAAAGTTGTGGGATTTCTTCTCTTCTCTTGCCTCCTTCTCACCTTCTGGCTTAAGAGAGGTGCTGATAGATCAAAGTTTTCATCACCAGAACTCAAGAAACACTGTACCATCTTTTACCCAGTCCTTCATGTACTCACCTCCTTACTGTTCTCTATATTATTCTAATGTCCTCTCAACAATTTCTTCTTTTTATCTCACTTCAACTGCATATATTTTGAAGTACCCAAAAGGCAGATGTATAGATTTTTAAAAAAGCAATAGCCATTCATCTAATATGACTAACATTTTCCAATTTCTCTGAGTGACCAGATATCCTAGAGAAGACACATATGAGTTGCTTGTTTGGCTGTTCAGTCTGGGTACTTCTGTGTGGCTCCATTCATTCATTTTCAAATGGCGAGTTCTAGAGTAACAAAGGGTGAAAATGTCTAAAAGATTCTGCTCCTCAGAAATAAACAATAGGATAAAAGTATGAATTGAACAAGTATAGAATAAAGGTACCAGAGGTTGATATATAAATACAAGTAAGTGGACAGAACAGATATGATCTTCTTACCAAAGAAATTATAATCTTGAGATTAGAAAGATATCCTTTGATGGTGATGCCATCAAGATGGTGATATAGGTTGTAATTAACTTTAGTCCACATCACAAGAAGATCAGATAGTAGCTATCCAGAGTCAGGACACCACTGTGAAAATGCAGAATGCAGAGGTGAATCTGAATCACACCCTCTGAATCACAACAGTTTAGAGGGATGGCATTAGAACAGCAAGAGGAATAACTTCATACGACTGCATCACTACTTCCTGGGGCTGGGACAGTGCTGCACCAAGAGGACCCCTGTAGACACCTAGTTTTTCCTAGAATTGTGGGTTACTTTCTAGGAGGCCCACTTAGGTACTACCCCACAGGAAATGTGGGGCTTGAACACTAAGAGAACAGACTGAAATAGAGAAGGGGTTAGGAATCACAGAAAACAGTACTCAGATCCATAGACCAAGTTCTTCTTCACAGTGGTACCTAAGTAGAAATCTCATCTGCAGAGATATAAGTGTTCTCATTTGGCCAGGATATTCAATATACAGTTCTATCTGATTTGATTCCCCAATCAATAAGTCATGCTGGCTTTAGAGCCTGTTCTGCCATCCCCCATGGGTAGGGAAGCAAATTTGTTGCTCCACTTAGGTTAATCAGCTGAAAAAGGAATGTAATAAACAAAAGATATTTATGTAAGTCTCATGGTAACTACAAAGAAAATCTTGCAGAAGATGCATCTTCTCTTTTTTAAAGATTTATTTTTATTTATTTATGTATACAAGAACTGGGGTGTAAGCCAGAGGTGCAAGGGGTGAGAGGATTTACCAGAGACAGAGTGGGGAGTAAAACAGGCAGATCTACTGAAATACACTGCTGAGGGGAGCAGCGGGTGAGACAGGAGAGATCTGCTGCACCATGTGGGTCAGCACCCTGGCCGGGGATCAAACTTGTGCCGCAGTGGCTGGTGATAGCTTGATAGTGCTGAGACTTAATCCCTTATGCCACCAGGGAGGTCCAGAAGACACATCTTCTTGTAGAAGATAAAGGAGTGTAGTGCATATAGTACAGCTACAATATGTCATCAAATCCCAGAAGACACCAAGATAAAAAGCAAGGAGCTACAAAACAATTAGAAAACTAACTACATATCAATAATCACTTTAAATATAAATGGATTAAATTTCCAATCAAATGATAGAATGAACAAATAAAAAATATCCGATGATAACTCCTCAATTAATAATATATTTTCTACTACATAATAGAGTATAATTCAGCCATAAAAAGGAGAAAAATCCTGCCATTTGCAACAAATGGTTCAACCCTGATGGAATTATGCTAAGTGAAATAAGTAAGAACAAGACAAATACTGTGTGCTCTCACTCATGTGTAGACTAATAAAACTGAACTCATGGAAACAGAAGAGATTAGTGGTTGCGAGAGGTGGGGGATGAAGTATAGGGGAAACTGATACAAGTAGTCAAAAGGTACAGACTTTCAGTTATAAGAAAAATAAATTCTGGAGCTGTAACATTCAGCATGGTGACTATAGTTAGTGATACTGTATTTTATATTTGAAATCTGCCAACATAATAAATCTTAAAAGTTCACAAGAAAAAGAAATTTGGAGGGCCTCCCCGGTGGCGCAGCGGTGGAGCTCTGGGTTGCGAAGCTGCCCGCGGCCTCTGCAGCGCCGGTTCGATCCCCGGCTGCTCCCCGGACACCGGAGGAGGGTCCCATATGGCGCGCAGACCTCTCCTGCCGCCCGCTGCTCCCCTCAGCAGTGTACTTCGGTCCTTCTGCCTGCTCTGCTCCCCGCTCTGGCTCTGGTGAATTCTCTCACCCTCCCGCACTTCTGACTGTACCCAGTGCATGTATAAACAAAACAAGCAAACAAACAAATAAAGAAAAACATGCCTCTATAAAAAAAAAAAAAAAAAAAAAAAAAAAAGAAAAAGAAATTTGGAATTGTGTGAGGCACTGAATGTTAACAAAACCATTGTGCAAAATGCTATACACTTTAAACTTACACAATATTAGATGTGAATTATATTCAATAAAAACCACAAGCAAAAAAACATCATTTCCCCCCACAAAGAAAATTAAATTCCATAAAAAATGTATGTGACTGTTAATCCATCAACAAGTACATGCTGAATATGTGTTATGAATGGAGATAATATCTGTGGGAGGATAAAATGCAACATTCAGCATAGTTCTGGCCCTCAAGATGACTCCTAGTTAGGTGAAATGCAGTTACCATGAAACGCCTACTTACTGGGGGTCACACAGCATGCATTGAACCCATTATTGCCATGAGAGACCAGGATTCCATAATCCCAAACAGAACCAAGAACTGTTTAACTATGGACATGAATCATCAATGCTACAGAAACATCAGGAATGGGAAAGTTCAATGAGAAACCCTGTGACCTTGCAAGGTCTGTAAGAGGTTGCAACGTTGGGTTGGGTCTAGAAAGCAGGACTCACTGCTTGTGAACAGGTGAAGAGGTAAGCATGTTGTGTTTTGCCATACCAGACTCACAAACTCACAGCCTCAAAAAAAAAAGTTTAGGGAAGAGAGAATAAATCAGAAACACAAGTAGGATTTAAAAATCCTCTAATCTCATGTGAAATAATGATATAAAAAACACGCACACACACTAACCAACCAAATCAGCACTCTAAGAAGTGACAGTGAATTTTTATACCTTGGTTCTAAGCTGTCAGATTTTCAACTGTTTGTGTGAATAATCTACACTATAACATTCTTTTCTTTCTATGTTGGCCTAAGGATATGGGTTGTAGGACCCTTTGAAATATCAGATAAAAAGGAAAAGAAAAAAACTATGTTAGGTGAAAAATATGAGAATAATGTCCTATCAGAAAAATGATAACACAGGTGTCCAAAACAAGACAAAAGCAGAACACACAGGAGAGAGGAAATCTCAGATGCCACAAATCAAAAGCCTTTCAGAAATGTGTAAATATAGTAGACTTCTTGCTGTGATTGCACGGATCCTATTTGATCACAGGTGGACCAGTTAATCAAAATGTCATCCTACAGAATCAGAAAAATGTTCCTCCTGCCTATTCCTGCTCCAGGCACAGGGAGCACACAACAGAGGTGAAGGGAGACTGTGGCCAGACTGTGTATTTTATTACCCACTCTGTTGACTACCAGCTGCATAACATGGCCTCTTTGGGCGTAAGTGTTCCAATTTGTAAAATGGGTGCAAGGATTCCTAGTTGAAAGGACTGTAATGGCAATTAAGTTTGCAAACACTGTATATGTGTATCTGACAATTGGTAAGTAACATGTATTTGTTAAAAATACATTTTTTGGTAGGGACAAGTTCACTTCCTTGCCTAGGTATCCTATTGAGTCCTCCAATGTCTATTCTTTTTATCATCCAACACATACTTTATGGTTGTCTATGAGTTCCAGGTTTTGTTTTTCTTAACAGTAGAACAGAAACTTAAAACCATATAAGAAGCCACTTACACTCAAAAACCCTCTACAGTTAATGCGGTTCCCTAAACTTCACTTGACCAAATTTTTTAGAGACTTGCCTTTTTAGATGCTTTCGAAACGTTCGCATTTTTGTATCATAGTTCAACAGTTTATGTAATACTTTAAAAAATTCTTAATTACCAAGGTAAGTACTACTAGTGTAAACATACAGAGTGGCAGAGGTAACTCATTTATAATGAGTGTCCCTCTCAACTGGTGGAAGTGTACTCAGGAGAGCGCCCCTTACTAGCTGTCAATGTTCAGGAACTGAGGTAAAAATGATGAGAACTGGTTCTTCTGGCCAGTAGGTTCAAGTAAGTTTAGGCAGGGACTCCACTTCTATTTAGAACATTACTGTTGCATTTTATTTGCTATATTGCTTTCTCAATTCTTTAGAATTTAGCTCATTTTTTTTTATTTTAATATAGAGGACTTTCTCAGTCTGATGCGTTACCATCCATAGTCCCAGAGATATCATTGTGGAAACAAACTGACAACACAGCAGCTCATTGCCATTCTTATAACTTTAATTTTCATGCTAGTCTCTTTTCTTCCTTTCCCGGCATGAACCTGGTTCCTTTTGTATGCTTCCCAGACTGTCAATGAATGCCTAGAACTAACCCTTATTGTTTCATCTACACAAGAATTTGCTAAATATTATCGACGTATCATATCCTTTTATTTTTTATTTCTGAGGGACAAAAAATTGATTGCCTCTTTTAAATTTTTTTTCCATTTTTTACAATTTACTAAAATCACAAAGGGTAAAAAATCTTCTTTCTCTGTTTCCCTTCAGGCTATTAGCAGCACATCTTTCACAAATTCCATTTAAATTAGAATGGCCCTCTATGTTTCCCTTCCGATTGTAGATAATCATTAGTGTGTGTTTAGCAGATGACAACTTATGCAACTGTCTGAGATTCACAGAGAATTAGGTAGACTCTCTTTTTTTATGCTTTTATTATTATTTTTTTAAAATAAATTTTATGTTTATATTCCCCATACAATTGCAATCCCCTTATTTTGACCCCAATCCCTCCCCTCCCCGCCCCCCACCCTCCATAGAGTGTCTCTGGTTCATAGTTTTTTGTTGATTTTGATTTTCACTTTCTTATAGTTATTCATTTTCCTGGTCTCTTATTTAAGTTTTCTAGATTCCTGCTATAGTCTACTGAATCTCCAGACATGAGCAGAGCTCTAGGGTCTATAATATTTGGGACTGGGCACACTGGTAGAGTTTTTAAACTCACTAACCATACTTTCACACAGACTGGGAGGACAAGGCTGCATTTCTGAAGCATCTAAATATGCAAAATAATGCACAGCTTTGAGAATGAATTTGTGATATTTATTCAGGATTCCATTGAACAAATAATAATAGAGCTTCTATAAGGGCAAACAAGCTCAGACTGTTTTTTAAGCTAATGTCCCATGCTACATATTTGTGCCACCAGAGAGAGCAAATTATTTGTAATGAGTCAAATAATTAAAAGAACACCTGAAAAACCAGCAAGTCCATCTGTGGTTGTGAGCTGTAAGATATTAGTGGGCAGCCATCATGCTCTCTATCATTCATCTTCACAGGGCTATTAGCAGCACATCTTTTACAAAATGTCATTTAAATTAGAATGGCCCTGTATGTGAAGACTATTTGGGGAGGAATGTGAAGCAGGCTGGCCAAAAATACCCCATGAATCCACACTGAGTTCTATTGTTAGCATCACACCATCCCCTGCCATTTGGATATGGATTTAAGGAAATTGTGAGAGTAAATGAAAAAGCTTAAATATCTATGTCCTCTATGTTTACTGTGGAAATAAACCATCATGATTCATAAACAAGGACTACAGATCCTTTAACAGTATTCAAGGCAAGTCCAAAGTTAAAACAGGCAAAATGGAAAAATTCATGAGGTGCAACATCTGTTACAAGTAATTATAATACTGGATCTTGATTATGAGAGAGCTAAAGAAATACAATGTTTTATAGATGCAAGATTCTCTATGACAAACATTTATTGTGGTTGGGACCAGGAAACAGAATAGAAATAACTAATTCTTCCACACAATTTTTGAGTCATAAATTATGAATTATGCTCTAACAGATAAAGCAGAAAGGAAATTAATTTAAGAGATGAGATCTATTTTACAATTCAGAGAGCTGTTTTATTTTAATTTGGGGGAACATTACATTTTGATGTCTGGCTTTACCAACCATCTTTCTTTTTCTAAAACAAACTCCAATTTCTTCTTATTTCCCTGAAGAGGTAGAGGAAAATGTTTATGCCAAAGTTCAGAGGGTATATGAACAACACTGTCTCAAACATCTGAGAAACTGCTGTCCAGTAGAACTTTCTATAGTGATGGAAATATTCTATAGGCACATTGTCCAATATGGCAGCCACTGGCCATCTATGGTTTTTGAACACTTAAAATGTGGCTAGTTTGACATAGGGACTTAATTCTAATTTAATTATTTTTCTACTTAAAGTAGTGCCACATGACCAGTGTCTACAGTGTTAGACAGAGAGGTCAAGATCATTTGTCTGTCTTTTCCCTTTCTCTCAGCATTTAAACCAGACCTGGGGGTTATTCTTTGTAAACTCTATATTGCCTTTGTGAAATATCACATACCCTCTGCCACCTTAGCCTCAGAAGAGCTTTGAGGAAGGCTCACTGGCGCTTGTGTGAGCAAATATGCACATTAATAGGATTAAAAAGTGGGAAATAGCAAAGGTCAGTCTCCACCCTCCTCTGCCCCTTTATGAATTTGCCTGCAGTCAGATGAATTCTCTAGAGCTTTGTCAGGGACAACTTCAAAATGATTCAAATGGTTTGACTTTTTATGACTTTCCATGTTATGAATTCAAGCAAAGAAAGAGTTCAATGAGACGGAGTTTAGACAAAGAGAATCTGTGAAACACTGAGGCAGAATAGGAAGTACTGTGGTGTAAGGAGGAACTCTGCATAGAAAGAAATATCAAAGAAAAACAAACTCCAAATCTCTTTCATTACAGAGAGTTTGAAAGAAAACGTAATGTCTGGCATTGCATAAAATTCTTCTTTGCTTATCACAGAATGCAAGCTTACTAATATTGGTCCCCAAAGCAATCAGTTATTTCTGACTCCATTCCACATTTTCACTTAGTTTATTAGAGGACACCTTCTGATCATCCCTTTTACCTGTTTATTGTTTTGATGGATTTCTTTATCTAAATATAGCTTACAAAGTCAGAAATTTGAGACAGTCTATTTTAATGACATCCCTTGAGAGGGTAAAGAATTGGCATACTGATGCAATATGCCTCATCTAGAGAGATAGTGGTAACTTTTGAACTTAAGTTCTTGTCAATAACATTTCAGTAGTAAAGATTATTTTCCACATAAACACATACCTGGAGGAGCAGATCAGAAGTTGGTCGGACTCTCTGTTGGAATAGAATGCTTAGCGTTCGATTCTGTTGTTCCAAATCAAACACTCTTGTTTTTAACTTCACACATTCTTCCCTTAGATCCTACAAGAAACACATTGAAAGAAAAAAATTGTGATGGAAAGACACCTTTGCATATTCTAACCATATTTTACCTGCTATTTCAGACATATTAGTAAATATAGTATTTTTATTCTTCAAAGGCTCTAGAAATAAATCATACCCAATGCTTTCTTCCATAGCCCATTGTCTGATAGAATTATTATGTGCAGGAAAGACCAGTTTTTTTTTTTTTCAAAAGCACCTTGAAATCAGAAATGCATTAATCTTGCATGCTATTTTGAAGATGGTAAATCTTAGTGATATAAAGTCAATTTAAGTTTCCACCTATATATTTTGCCTCTTCACTGTCTTAATAAAAGCAATCATAAAGCACCAACCACCAGGACAGTAATGTTTCTGCAGTGAATAGAGATTTGATGAACTAAAGAAACTATCACTTTTGATAGAGTCTTTCTTTCATTGATGGAAATGAGTTGAAATTTTCAGGGCTGTGACTAATAGAGTCAGCGACGCACTTATTGGGTGAGAAGCAGCTCTGAAGGCTTTAAAAAGCCACCAGAAACTTGTTCACCACTGAACTAGTGGATTTCCATATTACATGGGGTGTTTTGGTTTCAGGGCTGGGGAGAAAGTAGAAGAGCTATACCTGGCAACCTGCGGAAGCAGCTTTTGTGAGCAGTTCAAAGATCACAGAGACCTTCCCCCCAGCTTTCATGAGGGGAGTTGGGGATTCTCGGGAACTCCACCAAAGAATTGTCATTCACACTAACATGTGATAAAGGCACTTGTAGTACTTACAGGTCTATACTCTTTGATGGGGTTCTAAACAAATCAGCTAGAAGAAAGGCACAATGCAAGGTTCAAAAGCTGACCCTTTTCTACACTTAAAACACTATCTTTCATTACTTAATGATTTTTTAAAAAAGGCTTTGCTTTCACCATGCAAAGAACAAGTTTGTCTGCTTATTATTATTAAAAGTCATATATTACTGCCACCCTTTTCTCTCCTCGCCATCTTTTGTCATCCACGTCCCTCTTCCAGTCCCAGTTTGGTTCTGTGACATATAATTTAAATTTTATCTCCTCTCTGACATTTTAATGCCCCCTACCAAATTTCTCCCTTTTCTGAACTCCAGTAAGCTTCACTTTGTATTGATTTTATTTTTCATTCTCTAGACTTACCAATTAGATGACATGTTTCTCACAAGGCAAGCACAAAAGGATGCTCAAATGAATAACAGCACACAAATATTGTTCTTACACTCGTCCATCAGCAAGCACAACACTACATATGGTAGGAGTTCAATAAATTGTACTATTATTTTGTTATAGAGGATAATGAAGTCTACTCTCTAGTGCTGGTGTGACAGTTTGTTTCTCAGCCCTTTTAGCTTGTGCATCTATATATTCTGACATGGGGGAGCTACTTGCAGACCTTATTTAAGGCTTTGCCAGCAAGAGAGAACATCAGTCAACTCTGATGCCCAGCATCGGAACGGGAGCCACAGATGGGAATGGGCTTGTTCCAAAACCTTGTATCAACCTAATTGTGAAAGTAGAGAGGCTTTTGAGGTCTTATCTGAGCATGAATGGTATCCAGTCTTATTCCTTCTATTTACAGAAGGCAAAGAAACAGTTTAAACTACACACTCTGCATAGTGTACATTCTCCTCACGTTTTGAATTAAATGGATAGAGCTTATGCAAAATATGCTCTCAACTGATTGATGCCTACAAATGCAGACAAGAGAAAAGAAATGCCATATTCAGAGTGAGGTCCCTGGCTGTAAGATGGAGGAAGACAGCAGCCTCAAAAGTGGGGTAGAAGTGTGTGTGCCCACATGAGCACACACATCATGTGCTGAGGGCATTTTGGGGGGTTTAGACACTGCTCAAATTAAGAGGTTACATTTGTTTTCTTTATTTAGAATTCAACCTCTGTCTACATCTCATTTATGCTAATTTTTGTCCTTAGCATGTCTCTGCTACCAAATACTAATTGTTTTCACTACTGCTAATTAAGTAATTAAAAAATTTGACTGTCAGGTAAATAAATATTAATAGTATCTATTTGGTGGGAAAACAGGATCATTCTAATTTGCAGGTAGAGCTATGGAAATAAGCATACAAGCATGGATTGGTGAGGAAAAAGGAGACACATAAGTAACAGCAATAGTAGCAATAGCTGAGGACAACCTGAAAGGGTTCTTCAGATGGGTAAAAAATAAAAAGAGGGGATGAAAGAACAAAAATCAATATTCTCTATAAAGACTTTTTGTACAAGTGTCCAAATTTCAATGGGTATTACTATAACTAAGGCGGTAAAAGTTTATTAGCTGTAACACAACTGATTGACCTTGAGAACTGTTCATCACTCTTGGCTCATCTAGATCAGCACAAGACAGCAGGGGAAATGGAAGTCTTCAGGAACGAAATACTGGTTTTACAATCATTGACAAGCAGAAATTCTGGACAGAAAATGTGTAGACAAAAGAATTGCCTGTGTTGTTTTAATATTCTTGGTGTCTTCAGTCAAGCAGTGGATGGGAACATGCCAGAGAGCTAGCATCCCAGAAACTGCACATGCACCCATCTGCACCCACATAAACACGAACAGACGAGATAGATGGAAAGAGATCATGACAGTGAGACCTGGGCAGAGGGTGGCAGCCAGCTGCCTTTCCTTCCTGCCTTTCATAATAGGACCCACTAACATAAAGTGACTTTTGACACACTAAGGGACGTTGCAGGGTGGCTAATCTGACCCTGTCAGCTACAAGACACTCCTTTCCAAGTAAGACATTAGGAACAAAAAAAAAGTCCTCTATTTAGATGCCAGTGTCAGGGTTCATGGCTTCCAGCAGGGGCTGACCATCTTTCTTTCCTCAATGCTTCTTTCTCTATGACTCCCTAGTCTCAGACTCAAGAGAAGACCATGATGGAAGTATAGGGTTGTGTCCTCTGAAATACGAAAAGGGGACATGATGTACATTTTTATTAGGGGTAAACAATGCCTCAACATCTGCCTATATTTAGTATCATGTAAGAATGTATAGTGGTCTTTGGGTTTGAACAAATAGCCACATCTGTTTCCTTTGCAATCTGCTTGGCCCTATCAAGTAGAAATAGAGTGTAAGGAATTACAACTGAATGTCAGAGTAAAATATACTTAGTAATATGATACAGTGGTCTAAAGGAACCTGTCTGTCTGAATGATTCTAAAACATAAATTCCTTGAATGGTCTACACACTGCAATTCTGGTAAATTTCACTAGCACTTGAGGCTGAGTAAGATTCTGGCTCCACCGCTATATCATACATACCTCTGGAGTACAGTTCCTTTCTGCACTGTGAGCTCCAGGTTGAAGTAAATGTAAGAAAACGTGGAATGTTTAGAAGCAGAATATATGCTAACGATATTACTGGAGTATTGCTGTAAACTCTTAAAGATGGGTTTTTATGTTTAAAACATTATAGTGATATAATTCTTTCAGAGGCAGAGTACATAATGGAGATGATGTAGGGTGGGACTTAGGGGGCCCTGGCTGTGGTTCTCATTGCATGACCTGGAGAAAGCAACATATTCTGGTTAGACTTCAGTTTCTTTATCTGTAAACTGAGTTACAGCACAAAACTAGACTTTCAGGAGAAGTTTGTCTCATGTGCCTCATGTTCTGGCTTTGGAAGTGCCACCTCATTCCTTCTCTGAAGCTTAAAGCACACCTACTAGCAACTCCCTGTCCTCTTCCAATGAATGTGACTGAGAAATTCCTATCTTCTTTTCCAAGGATGCTAAAAATTCTGTAAGAAGAAAAGTCATTTCTAGAAAAGAATGGTCACATCTTTAGCTAAGGCCCTCACCATCAAATACCTAAAAGTCAAGGCAGATGGCACAGATGCATGCCTGATCAGGCCAGCTGTGACCAACAGGAAGTGGAGAGTCCTGTAGCAACGTGAATACTGCAAGTCTTCCTTCTATAGGCATTTGGATTAAAACATGTTTAGGGCTTCCCTGGTGGTGCAAGGGGTTAAGCACAGCACTGCGAAGCTATCTGCAGCTTCTGCAGCACGAGTTCGACCCCCCGCCAGCCAGGGAGCAACCCACATGGCACAGCAAACCTCTTCTGCCTCACCCACTGCTCCCCTCAGCAGAATATTTCAGTAGATCTGCCTGTTCTTCTCCCCTCTCTCTCTGGTGAATCCTCTCATGCCTGCACTTCTGGCTTACACCTCAGTTCTTGTATGCATAAATAAATAAATCTTAAAAAATAAATAAAACATGTTTAATCTAGGTGATGATTAAACAATTTATATACTTACAGTGATGAGACATTACCAAAACTACTTGGCAATCTCAGGATGAGACGCTTGCTAAGTCCCTGGTAACTGTGAAATTCTAGGATACACAGTAAGTCTGATTCTGAGAAAGTTTGACTCCAAATTTACAAAGACAGTTTTGACTCTACACATGTCAAATCACAGCTATTCTTTCTTGTAAGAACTGGCAAAGCTTCTAGCAGTTGAAAGAAATCTGTTGGCAACCTTTTCTTTTTAGTTCCTGTGATCATACCTAATGATTGGATCACAGTCTATCATCCGCCGGTTTTCATAGCATCTCCTCTGCATGCTGAACAGTGGTGGGTGAAAGCAATAAGAGTCTGAATGGTATCATGGGCCTGGGTGATGCAAAAGGGTAAGAATATAGAGCTGGAGTGAAATAATTTTAGGTTAATATATGGACTTTGTCACTACTAGCAGTTGGAACTGTGGGCAAATTATTTTCTTAATCCTATCTCACAGGGTTGTAAAGAGAAAATTTGCTTCTATTTGATTTTTTTTTCCTGATCACCTTTACTATGATTATTCATTTATGGACACTTGGTGTCATTTGTGAAAAAGTTGAAATCCTTAGGGCCTATCATGTCAATGAACAACATGGCTATACTGCTTCATTAAAACTCAAAAGATAAAAATCCTTATTTTGATCTAATAGAAATTCTCTAAAAAGAATTCACCAGTTATGAAACACATTTTCTAGTATATTTTAAATATTTCCACTCAGAAAATACAATTTATACAATGCTGTATAAAACAGGTATTTCTTACTTTTATATTCTTTTTAAAAAAAGATTTATTTATGCATACAAGAACTAGGGTACAGGCCAAGGTACGAGGGGTGAGAGGATTCACCAGAGACAGAGTGGGGAACAGAACTGGCAGATGTACTGAAATACACTGCTGAGGTAGCTCCCTGTCCACAGCCTCTGCAGCATGGGTTCGATTCCTGGCCGGCCAGGGAGTACCCACATGGTGCAGCAGACCTCTCCTGACTCGCCCACTGCTCCCCTCAGCAGTGTATTTCAGTCAATCTGCCTGTTCTGTTCCCTGCTCTTTCTCTGGTGAATCTTCTCATCCCCCACACCTCTGGCCAGTACCCGAGCTCTTGTATGCATAAATAAATAAATCTTTTTTAGAAAGAGAGAGAGAGAGAAAGAAGAAAGAAAAGAAAGAAAGAACAGATAAATAAGGTTGGCAAGTTTGCAGTGGAAAAGGAACTCTCATCCACTGTTGATGGGATGCAAGCTGGTACAACCTCTGTGGCAAAATGTATGTAGATGTCTCAAGAAAATTCAAATGGAAATCCCATTTAATCCAGCAATACCATTATTAGGTTTCTATCCAAATAACATGAAAATTTTAGCACAAAAAGATCCATCTATACATCTGTACATAGCAGCACTATTTATAATTGCTAAAAATTGGAACCAACCCAAGTGCCCTCCACCAGATGAATGAATAGAGAAACTGGATTCAGTGGAATATTACACAGCTGTGAAGAAAGATGAAGTGGTATAATTTAACACAAAATGATGGACCTTGAGGTAATGGTGCTGCATGTAATCAGCCAAAAATTGAAAGACAGATATCAGATAGTTTCACTCATCTGCAGAATATAAATACAAATAAAAACCACAGTTGTACCAGCTTGCATCCCATCGACAGTGGATGAGAGTTCCTTTTCCACTGCAAATTTGCCAACCTTTTTTATCTGTTCTTTCTTTCTTTCTTATTCCATCTTGTTGAAGAAAAAGCACCATATAAATATTTGGTTACTCTACAGTCCAAGTGTGGTATTGGAGGCAAAAAAAAAAAAAAGAAAAAAGAAGTACTTTAGGAAAGCTACATTTTCAGTAAGTGTGATTGATTTAATGAAGATAAACTCTGTTTTGGACAAAAATATGAGTTTAATCTGGATTACTGATCTCTTGCACTTACAGACTTGGACCTAAGATATGGAGGCATAAATAGAAGTGAGCTGGATTTAATACTGTTACTTTAGCTTTACTGATCTAAAGGAAGGACAGTGCTATCTACAGGAACCCACAGGTATCTGAGATAAATCCAATTACTTGACCAGGACAGCGTGTGTGCATTTAACAAAAACTGATATTTTTATGGAAACAGATTATTCTTCTATAAGCACTGGGAAATGAAGTACATTCTGTTTCTTTACGATGCTTATCGGGGCCGATTCATAATATGCCATGAAAAATGCTTTTTCAGTTGCCCAGTGAAGAGCTCTAGGCATGGCATTTTTTGGTTTTATTATAACAAATGATATAGTCTAAAACTGCATGATTAGGCCTATAATTTCACCTCAAGGATTTTTTTTTGTGTGTGTGACTCAGGTAAATCATTCAAGATTTCTGTTTTTACTCTGTGCTAGCTATATTCCTCTTCGGAATTGAGTTTTCATGTCTGCATTTTGGAGTACATTTTATTTCTTATATTGTGCTCTTAATTAAAAAGAAATTTTAATCTTTTGCAGAAATTTTACAGTCTCTATAAAAACTGGAAGGCACATGTTTCTGCAGAACATGATTCTTTTGGAATCTCTGAAAGCCCTGGCATCTCTTCTGGCCTTACACTGTCCCTGAGGTATGCTATCTCACAGTAGCATGCCTTTCTGTCTTACTACTTAACAGTACCAAGGTAGATTTATCTGTTTACTAGTTATTACTTGAATTTGTGTAGTGATTTTTTGTGACAGACCTGAAGGGTCCTGTTTTCCTTTTTATTGTACCAGACGGCTTCCTTGTCTCTTTCCTGGGGCATATTTAAGAAGACAGGCTTGAGAAGTCTTTCAACAGCTACACATACAGTTGCAACAGTATTTCTTTCATTCCTTAGGATTGTAATTAAATGAGCACAGTTTTCAGTAAGAGGAAAGCAACTGAGAAATAGAAGCCTCTGAAGAAAAGGCATTCAAATACGTTGTGACAGAATTGTGAATTGACCTTCAACATCTGTTTCTCCCCTTCTTCCACAATTATGACAATCAATTTTCAGATGGGCAGATACCCAGAATAAAGATTGCATTGTCATGTTCTTTAGGAGTGACTTAGATTTATTCGAGGAGATGTAATTAGGGAGGTATGAAAGCTTTTGTGAGTCTCTCATTAAAAACAGCTGGAGTATGCCCTTTACTCGCTTCATTTTCCTGAGCATTTTCTTCCATCTTGATGGCTGGGTGTGATGACTGGAGTTAGAGCTGTCATTTGGACTTTGTGGTCACAGAATTTCCCAAATAGGATAGAAGCCAGGGGAGTCATGAATGCCTGGGCTCCATGGAGCAGAGCTACCCCAATCCTATGCTGCCTACCTGTTATTCAATGTGAGAAAGAAATAACATTTTTTTCTCATTTAAGCCATTTCTATTTTGGACCTATAACTTACAAGGAAACCAAATTCTAACTCTACAAAAGTGTACTCAAATCTTCGTATGTGATATTAATGTAAAACTTGTAGCAATTAGAATCATTTGTAGCAGGAAGCATGATATTTTGACAGAAGCGGTTGGGAAAGAAAGTATAGCCATTACGTTATCACAATCCTCTAAGGTATAAATTTAAAATGGTATTTATTAAAGTATCTATAAGAGAAACAGTCAACCCCTACCAAAATGCTTTTCTTTTTCTTTTTTCTTTTTTTTTTTTTTTTAAAGATTTATTTATTTATTTATACAAGTACTGGGTACAGTCAGAAGCACAGGAGGGTGAGAGAATTCACCAGAGCCAGAGCGGGGAACAGAACAGGCAGAAGGACCGAAGTACACTGCTGAGGGGAGCAGCGGGCAGCAGGAGAGGTCTGCGTGCCATGTGGGACCCTCGTCTGTGGTCGGGGATCAAACTGGTGCTGCAGAGGCCGCAGGCAGCTTCGCAGCCCAGCACTCAACCACTGCTCCACCAGGGGAGGCCCCAAAATGCTTTTCAATTAAAAAAATCAAACTAGTCTCTTCTGTTTCTCTTGATAATGGCAAGAATCCACAAATAAATCACAAATGCCAATGTAAATTGTTTTGTTTATGTTTTCATCTATGTATTTTATGGTTTCAGGTCTTATGTCTAAGTCTTTGATTCATTTGGAATTAAATTTTGTATTTGGTGTGAGATAGTAGCAGCCTAGTTTCATTCTTTTGTATGTGACTGTTCAGTTTTCCCACCACCATTTGTTGAAGAGACTTTCCTTTCTTAAATGTATAGCCTTAGTTTCTTTCTCATAAATTAATTGTATATAAGTGTGGGTCTATTTATGGGGTCTCAATTCTATTCCACTGGTCTGTGTGTTTATTTTTATTCCAGTGCCTGACATTTTTGATTACTATAGCTTTCTGGTATAACTTACAGTCTGGGGGTGTTATACCACTGTTCTTTCTTATCAGGATTGCTTCGAATATTTACTCTTTTTATGGTTCCATATGAATTTCAGTACTGTTTGTTCTATTTGTTTGAAGAATGACAATGACACTATTTTTTTTAGTGTCATTGTCAGATACAAGCACTGGGGTACAGGCCAGAGGCATGGGATGGTGAGAGAATTTACCAGACACAGATCAGGGAGCAGAACAGGAAGAAGGACCAAAGTACACTGCTGAGGGGAGCAGCGGGCGAGACAGGAGAGGTCTGCAACGCCATGTAGAAATCTCCCTGGCCGGCTAGGAATTGAACTGGTGCTGCAGAGGCTGCGGACAGCTTCACAGAGGTGCGCTCAACCCTCTGCGACACCGGGGAGGCCCAACAATGACACTTTAATAGGGACTGCATTGAATCTGTATGTTGCTTTGACTAAGATGGTCATTTTAACAATGTTCATTCCTCTAATTAACAAAGCAGAGAATATCCAATTCCTTGTGTCTTCTATTTCTTATAATAATCTCTTATAGTTTTCATTGTAATGAGTCCTTCACCTCCTTTAAGTTTAGTCTTAGGAATTTAATTCTTTTTGTTGCTGTGTAAATAGAATTTTTCCCCCTTGATTTCCTTCTCTTCTAGTTCTTTGTTTGCATATGGGAACACACACATAGCTTATTTTTGTAAATTGATATTGTAAGTTGCCATTTTATTGTACTGATTTATTGTTTAAGTTTGCTTTTTAGTGGAGTTTTTAGGCTTTTTCTATGTGTATTATGTCATCTGTAAAAAATAATAAATTTACTTTTTCCCCAATTTTAACTCCTTTCATATTTTTTCTCTTACCTGATTGTGCTAGGACTTCCAATACTATTTTGAATAATAGTTGTGAAATTGGACATCCGTGTCTTATACCAAAGGAAAACCTTAGAGTTTTTTGCCCTTGTGAATAATGTTAGCTGTGGGTCTGTCCTATATGACTTTTCTTATTTTGAGGTATCTTCCATCTGTTGCCATTTTTTTTGAAATGGAAGTTGAATCTTAGCAAATGCCTTCTCTGTATCTATTGATATGACCATATTACTTTTATCTTCTCGTTGACATGGTAAATTACACTGACAGATTTTTAGATAGTGAGCCATTCTTTCAGCATCACTGGAATAAATCCTATTTTGTCAGAATATATGCATACCTGAGATGATAAAGCATACATTGTATAAAAATGAAGAATGATATAAAAATATATAAAATAAAATAAAAAAGGAAAAAAATGTAGGTAAGATCTTTTTAGTGCATTGTTGAATTTGGTTTATAAGATTTCATTGCAGATTTTGCATTGGGTTCATTGGGATACTTGTCTGTAATTTTCTTTCTTTGTGATGTCTTTGCTTTTGGTATCAGAGTAATGTTGGCTTCATAAAATATATCTAGAAGCATTCCCTTTTTCTCAAGTTTTTAGAAGTAGTTCGAAAAGTATCAGTAGAAAGAAATGCAGTATGAACAAATGGGGCTACTTCAAAGTAAAAATCTTAAGCAGAGCAAAAGAAACTATCACTAAAACAAACACCCTAATGAGTGGTGGAAACTATTGTACATCACATGTCCAACAAGGGGTTGACATTCAAGATCTACAAGGAACACAAACAATTCAATAAAAAGAAAACAACTCCATCAAATAATGGGCAAAAGAGTTAAACAGACACTTCACCAAAGATGGTAAATGGATCACCATTTTTCATGAAAAAAATAAAAAGATCACCATTATTCATCAATGGGGAAATGCAAATTAAAACCAGAATGAGATATCTATCACCTCACACATGTGAAAATGGCCATCTCAAATAGACCTAAAACAAGTGTTGCTGAGGATATGGAGAAAAAGGAACCCATATAGAGATGGGGGAAATAGACCAGTCCAGTCCCTGTGAAAAACAGTATGGAGATTTCTCAAAAGATTAAAAATTGATCCAGCAATTCCACGTCTAGGTATCTACTTGAAGAATGCAAAAACATTAATTAGAAAGAATATATGCACTCCAATGTTCCTTGCAGCACTAATGACAACCCAGCCAAGTTGTGAAAACAACCAAAGTACCCTAGGACAGGTGAGAGGATTAGGAAGATGTATTGCATATACACAACGGAATACTACTTATCTATAAACCTGTATGACCTTTAGTCATTGGTCACAACATGGATAGAATGCCAGGTAGACCCAAGCCAATAAGAAAACTATAGAATTGAGGTTGCCAGATGAGGAGGGGGAAGGTGGAGAGCCGGGTATGGAGGAGGCTCAATGGACTATGGTGGTGAAGGATTATGTGTACCTTTGTGTTATAATAACATACATCTGAAGAAATATGATCCTCTACTTCTGAATCATATGTACTGCTATAAACCAATGTCACCACAACAAATAAATCAAAATATCACAAATTAGTTTCATCTCATTAGTCACAAATCCTCTTGAATATGTGGCAGTATCTAATATTTCCTTTTATAGAGAAGGTCTACATGTCAGAGAGAGAGCTCAGAAAAGATAAAATTTCAAGGAACCAGAATTTAGCCTCTGAGACATTATGGAAAGAGATAGGTATGCTTCAATAAAATTCACCAAACAGGGCAAAGTTGAGTAATTCCCTGAATTTACCCACTCTGCCCTCATAGCATGATCTGGCATTGTCTGAAGGCAAAATGGGGAGATAACAAGAGTAGGTGTAAAAATTTCATTCTCAGAAATTACCAACGCTTCCCATCCCACACACATTCATTAAGGAATAGTTGACAAATATAATAGTATATATTTAATATAATAGTATATATTTAAAACATACAACATGATAATTTCATGTTTATCACACTGTGGAATGATTACTATTACCCTGCCCATTACTCACACTATTAACTTGTGTGTGTGTGTGGTGGGGGTGGGGGCGGCTGAAGATGCCTAAAATATGTTCCTAGCATTCCCCCAGTACATTCAAGAATATAATATTGCCATTTGTTTTATATTTACCATAAACCAATTCCAATAGGAAACTACTATATATGCTTCTTTTCATAGAATGCCCACAGCAATTCTAGAAGGTAGGGATTGTCATTTCCATTTTACAGAAGAGGAAATAAGACTCAGAAATGTAATAACTTTCATAATCTCAAAGATCTTTTGCAGAATGTTATCCATAAGAGGCTATCCACTTTTAGGAATTCTTTCATCTTCAAAAGGCTTTCTGATACATTCTCAAGAATTTGAATTTTACAATTTTATTGGCCATTGATGTTATTTCACATGCCATCTAAACCTCAGACAATTTTAACCTAAGTGAATAAATAGAAAAGTATTGCATCTATCAATCACAATTTCCTACTTTGACAATATAATTTCCAATTTATTCACCTAAGTACTTGAAATGAATAAAACCAGAAGTGACCTACCTTTTGAGTGAGCAGAGCTTGAACAACTTGGTTGGCTACCTTTAAAAAAATAAAGAAAAGTGTTATAGTTTATAATAATGAGACTTTATAAGCATGGATTCTAAATTACCAATAAGTTTTCCAGAGCTTATTGTAGCTAATTAGCTCATCTGCCTCTTTCCTCTACTTCTAGTGGACCTGATTCTTTTCCTAATAAGCCTATCCTTGTAGGTAATATTTTGCTTTTTTTCCAAAGGTGACCCAGTTGCTAATTAAGAGGGTTAGGCTGGAAAGATCATTCATACCTTGACTTTCACATTTCCATATTTGGAAAAATAACATCCTTTCATATGTAAAGTACTCCAAGAAGGCCAAAAAAAAAAAAAGATATAGTACAAAACATGATCCTAATTATCTGCATACAATTTCTACATTTTGCTGATTTATAATGTCCTTTACCTCTCCTTCCTATTCTTTTTCTATGTTACTATTTCATTGTTTAAAATTATGTGCAATAGAGATAGGGTGAATGGTGGAGAATGCATTCAAGTTATTATTTCCTGTATGCTCTGTTTTCCTTCTCCATTTCTTTTATGCCATCCTCTCATCATTACTATCTGTAACAGAATCTCATAGTTGTTTACACCAACATCCATTTCCCTCTTCCTCCTAAGTAACAAACCTTACTTTCTGGCCAGGTACATCTAACTACATTTCCCAACATGCCTGGTAGTAAAGTGGCAAAATATGTAAAATGTCTGGGTAATGAGTTATTATCAAACTATTTCCTGGGCTTATATGACATCTTTAAGAAGAAGTGAGTCCACCATTCTTCATTCTTTTCCTGTCTGGGATATGAAAATGATGGCTGGTGCTTTAGCAACCACCTTATAATGGAAGTCACATATTAAGTATTATTGGACAGAAAAATAGGATGAGCCTGTTCCTGGTGATGCATGGAATTGCACTATCTCTGAACCTCTATGTTACACATAAATCAATGCCACTGCAATCTTGAGTTTCTTACCAATATATTAATAGAACTTGGATTTTCTTTTGGTATCAGGCTGCTTGGGGCAATAAAACAAACTGGGCCTCTCTCAGTATGAGGAGGTAAATCTTGATTAGTCTATGTTAGTCATGTTAATTCCATTATCTTTCAGTGACTGGCTTAGGAGTGGGCATGTGGCATGATTCCAGCTAAGGGCCACATGAAAAACCAGTATCATGTCCCAAGTATTTAAAAGAGCCATCATTTTCTCAAATATCCATTCATCATTTTTGTATGTATTTGCAGTAAGGTTTCTTTTTCACCTGCAATTTTCAAAAACACTTCATAAAATAATCACTTGCTAAACTTCACTGTAACCTTGAAGTAATAAAAATACTTATAACGGCTAGTATTGATAAAATTTAGGTGAAAAGGATAGGCATGTGTTATTTTTTTCAACCAATGCACAAACTGTAAATGTTGGGTATAACTGAAACTGATAGCATAAAGACTATCAATCATTTCTTCCTTCATTTACTCAATATAAAGTTGCAGAATATTTGCAATGCTAGGTGATTGGGTTTAGTTCCTTGGTTTCAAAGAGTGCATAGCTGGTAGGAGGTTGGCAAGAACACAATTATAAGATGGTGTGATAAGCATGTAATCAGCTCAGTAATTCTCACATTTAAGTGAAGCCCGAGGAACACACTTTCATCTTCTTTTTATCTTGATGACAAATTTATTTTCGGTAATTTTAAACTATGGATGCTTGCCGCCATGTCTAGTATAGTGGAACAGATTATGGTAAGAGTGTCTTCACGGAACTTAATTGTTTTTTTGACTCAATATTGACAAAATAGCACATACTTAATGGCGCTGGGCTACCAGTAAGTCTCACAGAAAATTAAAATACAGGATGTCATCAGTTTCTGGTTAGGAGGCATTCATACTAAAAGCAGCAAGTGATCAGAATTAGATTACCTGTAACTGATTAGTTGAGGTGTATGCACAAGAGGAATTTTTTTATTCTATCAGAATACTTTCCAAAGTTACACTTTTGACATTAAGTGAAAAAGAAAGTACTGCTTTGAAGCTAACCACAGTTTTGAAGAAAAAGAATTCTTAGGGATTTTTTTTTTTTTTTTTAGGCCAGTCCAAATTAAAGGAGCATACACATGAGCTGTCATAGATCAAATTGAACTATAATTTCCTTCATGGGCACTTTTTCTTCTTCCTTTATCATTGTATTTTTTTCAAGATCAAAACTGTGGTAAATGTGATTCAGCCCATACAACCTACAACCGACCAACAGCATAATCTTGAAAATCTTTCAGTTTTTAAACATCCATTCCGATTTCTAAGTAGCTGGGAATTTAAACTATATGTCATCTATTTTATTCTTAGCAAATCAAAAAACAAAGAAGAGTTGAACTATTCATGCAGCTTGAATCAGGAACAATGCATTAAAGTTAACACATATCATTAATAAATAATTTCATCCTTTTAGATCTCAAACTTCAGGATCGATTTACAATGATCAAAACAATTGCCTGATATCAACAGACAGTCCCTTCTTCCAAACTGGTCCCTCACTTAACCCAGTATGTGGAACAGCAGTCACATAAAATAGCTCTTCACATGATTTAACAGAAGACATAAGTGATTATCCTAACTGTAACGGCTCGCAGGAGTAAATACATTACATCTTTGCAATCTAAGTATGTTGCCCTATAGGCATACAGACGCCATCTCTGCCTCAGTTCCTTCTGGCATGTACTTTGGACAATTGTTTGCTCTACCTGAAAACTGAACAAAGACACATAAAGACATTATTTCTTTACCTACTGACATGGAGTTTTATTACCCAGAAAGACTCACAGGTTCTGTGCAGAATAGCAGACAGGCTGTACAAATGCTTTTCTCCATGTTGTCTATAAAAGACTGTCCTGGGTTTTGTTAGTGGGTTTTGTTACATTCAACAGCTAAGCTGCCCTGATGCATCAATAGAACAGTTGTTTGCAGTTTGTGCCTGCAATTTCTAATAAGTTCACTAGATGATCCCTGGAACAGGACCTGCCCTCATCACAACATTATGCCTTTAGCCCTTGAGTCACAAGTGATAACACAGCCTCAGCCCTGACTAATGAGAACAGATAACTTCCCCTGTCACCTGACAGCTTTCCTCTCCAGAGAAAGGAAAAATAGCAGCTCATTTGAGTGAGGCAAACTTGAGACACCTGAGCAAAGTTGACAGTCCTTAACCCCCTGACTTGTTTTAGAGCCTCCTTTATGCTCTCTGTGCAGATCCCCCTTTGCTACTAGATGGGCAGGGCTGCAGGTGAGACAGAGATGCCAAGAAGGGACTCAGGTACCTCTTGCTTTTCCTCTCAGTAAGAATCTCTCAGACAAGCCAACTGTCTGACACCTGGCTGGCTCAACTAGCAACACAAGCCTTTGCTCTTCTTCCCCATTAGGCTTCTAGGGATCATGATTCCTCTGGGCAGGAAACCCCCTGAGAAGGGGGGCGGAGAGTAGAAACTAGAGCAGTCAAACTTTGGAGTTGTCCCTTTATTGCAACTGATTCCTGAGGCTGAATGAGAACTCACACCTGGAGTTTGTTCTGAGGGGGTCAATATTCTCGACACATCCAGAAGACAGTCAAGGAAGGGGGAGGTAAGAAACTCAAAAGTTACCATGCATGGACAGCCCTCTCCTCCTACCTGGTGGAGGTCTTGATTTTATTCTTTCGTGTGCTATTTTGTTACTCAAAGCAACTGCCACCTCAGCAAGGTAATTTAAAAATCTGGCTGAAAAAGCAAAAATTTTAAAAAATGTGCTTTGCTTTCTATGCTTCTGAGCTTGGTTTATTGTTCTCAGGCAACAGGAGGAACATGGGGTAGAATCACAAGAAAGACTTGAATTCAAATACTGCCTGTGCTGATTACACAACCTGACTTTTCTCATCTGTAAAGTAGGGGAACTGTATGCTTCTGAAGTTAATGTGAAAAATGCATGAAATGGTAGACACAACCAGAGAAACCACTTTGGATATTATCTTGGATAGTATCTGATATAAAGTAGTCACTCCATAAACGTTAGACTTGAAACAGGTCACTCAAACTTTAGAGAATAAAATGTATTTGCAAGTAATCCATTAAGAAAGAATGGTTTGAGGGGCCTCCCTTGCGGCACAAAGGGTTAAAATGCAACCTATGAAACTATCCACAGCTACTGCAGCACAAGTTCGATCCCCAGCCAGGGAGCTACCTGCATGGTGCAGCAGACCTCTTCTGACTAGCCCACTGCTCCCCTCAGCAACGTATTTCAGTCAGTCTGCCTGTTCTGTTCCCGCTCTGTCTCTGGTGAATCCTCTCACCCCCCACAGCTCTGGCCTGTACCCCAGTTCTTGTATGCATAAATAAATCTTTAAAAAAGGAAAGAATGGTTTGACAATAAGTAATTTTATTTGTAAAGGAATGAAGAATGCATGCATACATGTATAATATACATATATAAATCACTAAGTCCCTATATTATGCAGTTACTATAAAATAAATCCTGCAAAATACTGGTATGAGAAATTATTCTAAACATGTACGTAAGAGTCTGAGGGAAATTAATTTGAAGTTAACCTGCTATAATAATCTGTCTTTATTCATTTAGTCATCTAACAAATATACATTAACTATCTGTATAGGTCAGGAATTGTGCTGAGTCTTGAAGAAATAACTTAACTAGATACTGCTGCTGCCCTGTGACAGCATTTCTCATCTTTTGATTTCATGGCCCATTCATGAAATGGGTATTTGAATCATACACAGGATAATTTTCCAGCTACATCTATCAAACATAGATTTTAAAGATTACTTATGGTTTAGAGGTGGGTTATGAGATGAGAATGTGCTGATAGTGTTTCTAAGACCCAATGCTACCATACACGATGGGATAGAGAGAAAAATAAGAGCTACTTTTAATAACCTACATCTGCCACTATTTAGCCTTGGCTTAAAAAAAAATTGGTGCTTTTTTGTTTTTCTAAACTATATCCAAAGGTTTATTTTTCCCTGTCCTTTTGCTCCGAAGTATAGAGCAAGTGAAGTCAGAGAGAAACTCAGTTGTGGCATCCTCATTGACTAAGGGACTCAAGCCCAACTCTGATGGTCTGAAAGGGAGCACAGGTTCTCCGACCTCTGTGTGCCAAAGCTTTGCCTAGAAAGTGTGTTAAAATCGCCAATTTTCCTTGCCCTTTATTTTTATTGAGAAGGGCTGAGTGAGATCTGGGAATCTACATTTTAGCAACAGCAAAATAGCTTTCTGGTGCAGAAGGGATCCAGAATGCACTTGAGGAGCACTGGGAAAAGGCTCATTTCTTGTTTGCTCAGACACTGCTGAGGAGATGGAAATAGCCCAACATTTCCTTGTGAGTCTGTTGCTCTTCTGTCACCATACCCAAGTTTGACTTTGCTTTCATGCTCTTACAGATGCCTTCTGCAAACGTACTGTGAAGCACAGCATAGAGAATGTAAGAGTAGTGGTTCTTAATCCTGCTTGAATGTCATTTACCCTGTTATGTACTAAATAATTCTAGTGCCAGAATCTACTCTAGACTGGAATCAGATCAGAATATCTGAGAGGTAGGACCCGGACATCAGCATTTGTAAAACTTCTCAGATAAGGTAAGAACCATATGTCTTTCTAGATCTTCCACTTCACCTGCTCCTGTTTCTGTTAGAGATGCCCTTTCAATTTGCCCCAATCCCTAGCTGGCCCTGTAACTGGGTTATAGGTGCTGGAGGTCCCCAGATCAATTCATTTCTGTATGAATGTCTCTCAACTCATTCTTCTGTGAAAATCCATTCCTTTCACTTCTCCTATAGGCTGGGGGTACCTTGAGACCCCAGGGTCTGGGTGAGGCTGCAAGTCAATAAAGGACTGTAGGACAGAACTGAATCCATCTAAACATAGGCAGCACTTTGAGAAGATGTTATTTGACTTATTTTATGTGCATCATTATACTTCTCTACATGGGATAAGTTGGTCTTCAAAGAGGTGTGGCCAAGGAAATATTAAGAATATTAGCAATTCACTGCTTGCAAGCAAACTGTCTGTGAAACAGCTATATGAAGAAAGCATACTCAAACATCAAACTCTCATATCCCTTGGAAAAACAGAATCGATCCTTGGTTTTGTCTTCGTATTTGCTATTGCTTTACAAGGCCAGGGAATGAGGAGCTAGCACTGAAGGTAATGAAGTTGTTCAGTATGTGCATGTATTTGTATGTGTGCATCTGTGCACATGCAAGCCTAGCAAGCCAGCTCTCTCTCTCTCTCTCTCTCTCTCTCTCTCTCTCTCTCTCTCTGTGTGTGTGTGTGTGTGTATGTGTATTTTTATGGGGGGGGGTTATGGGTATGTATGGATGTGGGTCTCTTTCCTTCTGAATAAATACACCCTTTTATTAAAACACACAGGGAATTTCAGACTCCCAAGTGGTTTCCCCAAATCCTCAATATTTCTTCATTTCCCAGAAAATTTTAAATTTACATTTTATCCACCTGTGTATGTTTTATGAAACCTACTAGCAGGGAAATAACTTACACAAGGCTTTATCTTGTTAGTTTGTCTAATTAGTATAAAAAGCCTTGAAAAGAATTTCCAGTTGGCATTATTACTACATTCAACTACCCCTTTGAGAGTGTTCTCTTACAATGCATGGAAATAGATTGTCTATTCTCATGCAATTAGTTAGAAAACAACTGGCATGTGTAATCAGGGGCCAGTATTCATGAATACAAAATATGTGTACTGCTCAGAGGTGGTTTTTTGTTGCAAATCACCTCTTTGGCAACTGTTAATTTTGCAATTAAGGACAGAAAGATGCTTTCTCTAAAAATTCTGCCTTTGCTGGAAACTTTTTATGAAATGATCATGTAGGTGAAAACTATTTTGCCTGATACATTCTAATGAAAATTTCAGAATGTAGGCATGGAAAACATGTGGAAAAGAGACTATATTGGTTTCCATAAAGAAAAATTCTAAGTCTTTTGGTTGATGAGGAGAACGGTGGGAGAATTGTGACAAATATGAAGTTTCTGTGGTGTGATTCACATGCATTTGACTTCTGAATACAGATTAAGTCCCACTGGAAATTTCTGTGCAGGAGGTTAAAGTAAAACTTTGCTAATCAATACATATGACCCAAGGGCAATATTTGTCCCTCTAAATATTCTTGGATCTATTTGGTCTTTTTTGCTCTAAACTTTGATTGGACCAGGGGCCTCGGGACCAGGGGTGAGAAGTGCTCAACTGGCTTCACTATATTGAGTCATCATTCCCCCTTCTAGGTCAAATTACTTTAGTTATTCTTTGAACTTTGGGCATTACAAGATTATTCTGAGTCTTTTGAAGTCTTGACAGGGCAAATAACTGCAAATACAGTTTTCTTTAAGTAACAAATGTATATGGTTGGAAATATTAATTAAAATACAAACTAATTAAACTATTTTCGTGGGACATTTGGAAGGTTCTTCAACCACATATAATTCACTAATACAAAGTGGTCTATGTAATGAGGACAATAGCCCTCAAAGTGTGGGGTGTATAAGCATTGTCTGTAGGGTTAGTTGACACACAGATTGATAATCATCCCCCAAGTCTCTGATTCTATAAATTTGAAGTGGTATCTGAAAACATGCATTTCTAACAAGTTCCCATGAGATTAATTGCTGCTGGTTTAGGGATCACATTTTAAGAAAAATGGTAGAGGAAAGTAACAGGCACAACTGGAACTCTGAAGAGGAAGATAATTCTAGTTTGAAGGAAGGAGGGAGGTATATAGTGATGCTGAGGACAAGGTAAGTGGGATTTGGGAAAATTCATCACCTCTAGGATGGTGGTGGTGTGGGTAAAGGGTAGGGCAGGGTAGGAAAGATCAAGAGGCGTTTATTGGAAAAAGTTTCCCCAACTGTCAGTGAGGAGAAAAAGACTGAAAAGATACTGTTAGTTTCTCCTGGTAAGGTAACACAACCAGATTAAATATAGTTTTTCTTATTTTCCCAAAAGATACATTGAAACAACAATCAAACTCAACCTGTTAGATGACTATGTACAAGTTTTAGGGTACAGGTTATATAGCTAAGAAAGTTACTCTATGAAATCACAACGGACACAGCAGAAATCAAAAGAATAATCAGTAACTACTATGAACAGTTATATGGAAACAAGTTCAACAATCTAGAGGAGATGGACAAATTCCTACAACTCTACAATCACCCAAAGCTAGATAAAGAAGAAATAGAACACCTAAACAGACCAATTACAAGCAGCGAAATTGAAATGGTAATCAAAAACCTCCCCAAAAACAAAAGCCCAGGACCTGATGGATTTACAAATGAATTCTACCAAACATTCAGAGACGAATTAGTGCCTATCCTTCACAAACTCTTCCAAAAAATTGAGAAGGAAGGGACGATACCAAACACGTTTTATGAAGCCAACATTACACTAATACCAAAACCGAACAAGGACAACACAAAAAAGGAAAACTATAGGCCAATCTCCCTAATGAACACTGATGCAAAAATCCTCAATAAAATTTTAGCTATCAGAATCCAACAATGTATCCATAAGATAATTCACCATGACCAAGTTGGATTCATTCCAGGGGCACAAGGATGGTTTAACATCCGAAAATCAATCAACGTTATCCAACACATCAACAAAAAGAAATATAAAAACCATATGATAATATCAATAGATGCTGAGAAAGCTTTCGACAAAGTGCAACACCCATTCATGATAAAAGTCCTTGAAATTCTTGGGATACAAGGAACATACCTCAACATCATAAAGGCCATCTATGAGAAGCCAACAGCCAGTATAATTCTCAATGGTGAAAAGCTGAAAGCAATTCCATTAAGATCTGGAACAAGACAAGGATGTCCACTCTCACCACTGCTTTTCAATATAATACTGGAAGTACTAGCCAGAGCAATAAGACAAGAGAAAGACATCCAAGGAATCCAAATAGGAAAAGAAGAAGTCAAACTATCACTATTTGCAGATGATATGATAATATACATAGAGAACCCCAAAATCTCCACAGAAAAACTAATTCAACTCATCAGTCAGTTCAGTAAAGTGGCAGGATACAAAATCAACACGCAAAAGTCCGTAGCCTTCCTATACACAAACAATAAATCTGAAGAAGAAGAAATCAAAAAAACCACCCCTTTTATTATTGAAACAAAAAAAAAATCAAATATTTGGGAATAAATCTAACAAAAGAGGTAAAGGACCTATACAAAGAAAACTATAAAACACTGTTAAAAGAAATAGAAGAAGACACAAAGAAATGGAAAGACATCCCCTGCTCATGGATTGGAAGAATAAACATTATTAAAATGGCCATCCTACCAAAAGCAATATACAGATTCAATGCTATTCCAATCAAAATCTCAATGGCATTCTTCAAAGAAATAGAACAATTATTGATGAAATTCATATGGAATCACCAAAAACCCCGAATAGCCAAAGCTCTCCTGAAAAAAAAAGAAGGAAATGGAGGCATCAAACTCCCAGACTTCAAACTATACTACAAAGCCATAATCATCAAAACTGCATGGTATTGGAACAAGAACAGACATACAGACCAATGGAATCGAATAGAAAATCCAGAAATAAACCCACAGATTTATGGTCAACTAATCTTTGACAAAGGAGCAAAGACTATGCATTGAAGCAAAGAAAGTTTGTTCAATAAATGGTGCTGGGAAAACTGGGTCGCTACATGCAAAAGAATGAAGCTTGACCACTACCTCACACCATACACAAAAATCAACTCAAAATGGATTAAAGAACTAGACATAAGACCTGAAACCATAAAATACATAGAAGGAAATATAGGCGAAACACTACGGGATTTGCACATCAAAGACATCTTTACAGACACATCACCCAAAGCAGTGATAGTGAAGACAAAGATAAACAGTTGGGACTACATCAAATTAAAGAGCTTCTGCACAGCAAAAGAGACAATAACAAAAACAAAGAGAAACCCCACCAACTGGGAGAACATTTTTGCACCCAACACTAATGATAAAGGACTGATCACAAAAATCTGCAAAGAGCTGATGAGACTCAGCAACAACAAAGAAAATAATCCAGTCAAAAAATGGGCAGAAGAGCTAAAAAGAAACTTCTCTGAAGAGGAATTGCAAATGGCCAACAGACATATGAAAAAATGTTCAACATCACTTGCAATCAGGGAAATGCAAATCAAAACTACCATGAGATACCATCTCACACCAGTGAGAATGGCACATATTAAAAAAACTAGCAACAACAAATGTTGGCGAGGATGTGGAGAAAAAGGAACTCTTCTGCACTGTTGGTGGGAGTGCAAACTGGTCCAACCACTATGGAGAGCTGTGTGGAGATTTCTGGACCTACTAAACATAGAGCTTCCATATGATCCAGCAATTCCACTCCTAGGTATTTACCCAGAGGACACATAAACATCAATTCCAAAGAGCACCTGCACCCCTATGTTTATAGCAGCACTGTTTACAATAGCTAAGCTTTGGAAACAACCCAAATGCCCAAAAGTAGATGACTGGATCAAGAAGATGTGGTACATATATACCATGGAATATTACTCAGCATTCAAAAAAGATAAACACATGCAATTTGTAGCAACATGGATGGTGCTGGAAGGGATCATGCTCAGCGAAATAAGCCAAAAAGAAAAAGAAAAATACCGGATGGTCTCACTCATAGCAGGAATCTAGAAAACTTAAATAAGGGACCAGGAAAATGAATATAAGAAAGTGAAAATCAAAATCAACAAAAAAACTATGAACCAGAGACACTTTTTGGGGGTGGGGGGGCGGGAGGGGAAGGATTGGGGTCAGAATGGGGCGTTTGCAATTGTATGGGGGAATATAAAAATAAAATTTAAGATTAAAAATAAATAAATAAATAAAAAAAAAAAAAAAAAAGAAAGTTACTCTATGAAATTAGAGATGCTGCTCACCAATAAAGTCCCAGATGAGAGCTCATTTGTTAGGCTAATGGGCAGCCCTGGCAGGTTGACACAGTAAGGATTCCTGACAGGGTGTGAGAGGAGTGGCTGAGAGGACTATGGCTCTGCACACATTTCAATTTTCTCCTTGCCACTCAGGAATTCCGACACACCCACCCTCTTTGCTTTCATCTCTTCATTATCATCAAATGATATTTCTCCAGTTTACTCAGGCGTGTGGCTCTGTCTTCTTGTATTCTGCTCAAATTTTCTTGTTGGCTTCTCCTTCTCTTCTTGGCTGGTTCTCAATCTACTGATTTTTCCCTCTGGCTGCCCACTGTGAACATCGTTGCCACCCACTCTATCAAGAATCTGCTTTTTTAAGAAATGACATCCAATTGGAGATACAGCATTGCCCCGATGGAAGTTTTCTTATTCAAAGGCTGGATCACACAAACTGGATAAAGGAATTTATCATATAGTGAAGCACATGCCAACTGTGCCCAAGAATATTAAACAAGAACCAAAAAGAATTATAGATGCCTGTCTGGGTTTCTCCCACCACCTGAAAGTAGAACATTCCTGTATGTTATAATTTGGTAGGTTATTCTTTGGGTCTGGGAATGTTAGAATTTTTTTTTTTTCACATATTCTAATGGTAATAACATTTTGAGACCTAAAATATAACTTATCAGATCATACCAAAAACAAATGTTCTACTTTTGGATAGTAGAGAAATCTGTATCAGGAAATAGGATGGGAAGGAAAGGGGCAAAGGGAGTGGGCTGACTGACCTCCCCTCTAAATGTCCCTATGTTTACCACCTTCATTTGGAAGAGAAAATGCTCCTGGGGAGGCCAGTAGTAGACATACATTAAGATCTGACTAAGGGAATTCTAAATAGTCCAGATCCTATTAAAACCTCTCCATTCCTCTTACCTCATCAAGGCATCTTTCATACTGTTCCCTTTGATTTTCATTTTCCAAAGCCAATGCTGAATTCTCTGCCTGCAGAGATACAAAAATAATACAAATAAATCAATGAAATGTTGTATTATATGACAACTTATTCAATACAGTTACTAAATATATCTCCTCAGGATCCAAAACAATCTTTTAGAAGAATCTTTGACAAGTTTGTTCTAAGCACTATTATAAATATCTCAAGGATGGCTTCTGTCTTATCAACTTGTTCACAAAAATACAAACTCCTTTAGCTCTTAAAGGAATGCAAGACTTTAAATTCTGAACAGGTAGAAAATCAAATCACGGATTGACGTGGGGCTATTCTGTAAAAAGATTACAATGTTTATTTCATTCTACAAACATGAAAATGTAAGAAATGCCTTAATCCACTTCATTAAGACCTGTCACAATTTCACAACCCAATATTTGTTTAGGCTATAGAGAAGAATCTCAGATAAATTCACAAAAGCATAAATACAAATGCAAACTAAATATTGTTTTCCTTGTTAATCAATGATTTTACAATAAGAATATAATGAGAAATTTAAGAATTGCCCTGTAGTTAAAAATCCCTATCTGTTCATTCTTTCTTTTTAAAATTACTACTTTCCTACTCCTCAGACTCATGTGGGTATCTGCATGTTTTTAAATAGGTTACCATAGAAAACTAGCTTTCATAGGGTTACTAGGTTACTAGTGGAACAAGGGGATAAAGTAATACGTACAAGAACACTAGGTTTTAAAAATAGCATGAAATGGTATCAAGAGAATGGGTTTCTACATTTGGTATCTTGGTACCAGCATGAAGCCTGGACTGCACATGTTAATCCTTCCCAAGGCTGAGGCAGAGACTACCCACCACCCTCCCACCCCACGCTGACTGGTTTCTACCAACTGCTTCACTACAGCCCTATTTGACGTTTGGATATGAGGAAAAGCTTAAGTAAGTTTTATTCAAAAGTATGGCATGATTTTTAGCTGATACAAATACAACATTTTCCTTTATTATTTATATTTGTAAATAATTTCAAAATTTAAAGATGATTTGTAAGAATAGAATGGAGAACACCCACATACTCTGTCTTTAAATTCAGCAATCGTTAATATTTACAAATGTCATTCCTTTTTCTTTCAATTGTCTTTTTCCCACAACTTAAATAAGTTGCAAACATGATGTCCTTTATCTCAAATACTTTGGTGTATATTGCCTGACAACAAAGACAGTCTGAAACAAGCACATAGAGTCGTCAAATTCAAGAAACACAACATTAATGCAATGCCATAATCTGATCTGTGTTCTTATTTCAATTTCATCCATTCTCATAATACTATCATTGTAGAATTTTTTTCCAGTCCAGAATCCTATCTAGGAAAAAAAATCCATTACATCTATTTGTTATTCGTCCATTATGTGGAACAGTTCTTTCATCTTACATACTGTTGAAATTTTTTTGAAGTATTGAGGGTAATTATTTTATGGCTCTTCCTTAATTTAGTGTTATTTCCAGTTTCACCATGCACACTTGGCAGGTTAGCTAAGAAATGATAGTGGGCCTTTCTCAGTACACCATATCAGAATTGTATGGTGTCTGGGTTTCTTCATCAGACATGTTAACTTTGATCATTTAGTTGAGGTAGGGTCCAAATCTTTACTGTAAAGTCATTATCTTTCACCTCACAATTAAGAAGGAAATTGTAAGGAGATATTTTGAAAACATACTACGAAAATATCCTGTTTCTTATTAAACTTTCTATTTAATTTAGCAACCATTGACATGTCTTGACTAAATCAATGATTACTTTCTTTGCAAATGGTGATTTTTTAACTCTATTATTTACCTTCCTTTATGAATTTGGATTCTGTCATGAAGAAGTGATTTTCCTATTTATCTATCAGTATGAATACATGGAATCTAACATTATTGATATAATTCATTACTGTCTATTTATTTTGATGCTAAAGTTACTGCAGCTTTGGGAAGACAAGCCCTGTTAAGCTGTGCCCTTTTGATACACTTACATAATTTTTTAAAAAAAGTTTCTCTCTTTTGGCACAGAGAAATATTTCAGGCCCAGTTTGATTTTTCTTTGCTCCACTTTTGAAATGAGCTTTTCTCCAAGGATCCTGTTTGTGTTTATTTGGGGAATGAAATGTTGAAACTTAGAACTGGATGTTAACATGTGCTTATTGCTACCAAGGAGACACTGCTTCTAGTACCTTTCCGGGAATGTACTAGAATCTCCAATCTACACACACACACACCCACACACACTCACACACACTCACACTCGTACACAGACTTCTTCCTGGCCTGTAACTTCCTTTCTCCTGGTGTATGGGGAACATGCATCATCAACATTATTATATTTATGACTTCTTCAATCCAACAATGTAACAATACATAAAATAATAATATGAAGAGTGTATAATCAAAACACTGCATTTGACGTTACTAGATCAGTTCTTCCTTTCCCACCCACTAGTATAGTGTGGCTATACTAGTCACTTGAATTTCAGTTTAGTTCATTTGATTCTGATAGTACTCACGTTTAACTTCTCTTGTTCATTTCACCTTACTCTTTGAATGTATAAAGTATTGACATTATTCCAAAAGTCAAAACTAATCTTAAATTTATAGTAGGCATTATCCCTTTCCCTACTTTTCTGTCTCATCCTCATCCACCTCTTGCAGGTTCTTTTTAAAAAATATTTTATTTATTTATACATATAAGAACTGGGGTACAGGCCAGAGGTGCATGGGGGTAAGACGATTTACCAGGGACAGAATGAGGAGCAGAACAGGCAGATCTACTGAAATACACTGCTGAGGGGAGCAGCGGGCGAGACAGGAGAGTTCTGCTGTACCATGTGGGTAGCTCCCTGGCTGGAGATTGAACTCATTCTACAGTGGTTGCCAATAGCCTCATCGTACTGAGACTTAATCCCTTGCACCACCAGGGAGGCCCTCTTTCAGGTTCTTTATTAGTAATATTGATGGTATTACTGAAGTATTATTAACCATAAGATTATATTATGTTTGGGTGATGGAATAATTTGACATCATACACAATGCAAAATGATCACCACAATAGGTTTATTTCCTATCTACCCTTAGCAATTTATTTCTTGTGCACTATTTCCTTTTTTGTTTTACTTTGCTATCATCTAGTTGAAATCATGACCCTTGACTCCCTCCTATTATACCTGCAGCAATCAACAAGGCACCTTTTGCTCCTTTCCGACCAATGCTCTAGTCGTGCTCCTTTGACTTTACCAGAATACATCATGCTCATTGACTGTCCCTTAGCCTTACTTTAGCCTCTGGAATGGATGACAACGGGGGAAGGTTGGTCGTATTTTCTCTTTTACTTTATAGCCTCTTGAAATTCTCCCTCTTACTTCCCCCCCCTCATAACCAAATTGCCAAAGGGCACCTCTCCTTTTCTTTTTGTCTCCTTCTCCCTGGAAATATTGCCTTTCTGAGACCACCACCTCGGGACCCACACTCTTTGGATCCCAGCTCTAAGAGTGGGGACCACCTGTATCCACCTGTGTCATATTGGCCACACAATATCAGATCTGCCCCTCTGGAAATGCTTTCCTCCCAGGGAACAGGCGGGCTTGCAGTTATAGTTCTGTGGATATTTAGTATTTATTTTTCCACTAAAAGTAATTTGAAATGCCTAAGTTCCATTTTCTGCCAACGCAGAAGGCATAGGTTATGTGTGGTTTTTATTTGTGCTACTGATTTCAATGTTTTCCTTGGCAAATACATGAAAACTTTTAGATACAGGACAGCATGTTACCTTAATCAACAATGAAATTTGGGTGATGTGATTTTGAGGCTGGAACACCGAATTTAAGGAAACTTTCCAAGTAAAGGCTGTTTGAACTGCTCTTGCCATTATTAGATCTTCTCAGCTTAGTCACAGCTCAAGCCCCACAAGTCAAGCCCTGCTTTTTCTCCAAGCTTCAGTTCGGAGAAAACCTTGTTCCTCTGTGTCTGAATCCCTGTTTTAACAAACTACCAACATCCCTGTCCTTCAGGGGCAATCCTGCCATGTCCTTCCCACATGCATCATGGACAGACACCTAGACAGTGCATTCCTTACACCCTCATGCTGATCAGCTATTTGAGCTTTTAAATATTGGTTACTTCTAGATTATTTCTTCTCTTCATTCCCCACCCAAACTAAACTAGAAACTTCCTGACTTGTTTTTTCCTTCAGAGACTGTTTTGGTCTGTCTCACTGAACCTCTTCTGGTACCTGCAGCTGGGGTGGTTACATAGTCCAGTTCCTTGCCCAGCCTAGATGGGAAGGCATGTTCTGGGCTCCAGTTCCAATGCCTTGCAGCTTACCTGGCAAAACTGGGTTGTGGAACCTTTAGCAAGATCTTTAACCTTGCTGGGTTTATAGTTGTTAGTTAATAGAGGAAGGGGACAAATTAGCCAATCTACAGGGTAGCTTCAGTTCATATTTGGAAACCATGAATCATGGGAAAACTGCTGGAATTCTGATTCTATAAAATTACTGTTTTTGGGAGGAGAAATTTAGCTTTTGTGGGGTCTGCTGGTTTTAGTAAGGCGACAGCACAAAAGAGAGTAGGAAGAAATAAAGGAAAGAATGGCAGCGCCAGTTTATTTCTTTCTTTTTTTACTTTAATGTCTTGGGAAAAAATGTGTGAGGAAATAAAGCCGAAAATGGGAGTTTATATGGTATGTCTGCATTTTGCTCCTACTCACAATATCACGTTGCAATAACACTACAATTGATCCACTCAGATAATTACCATCATTACCCCGTTTACATTACTTGCTTCACGTTTACAGCTTGGCAATCTATTTCAGGCAAGTAAATTAAATACCTAACGGTGCTGGTGAAGGCACACAGTCACATTTATAGTTAATGTGTTCAGTTTCAGAGACCAATTTAATTGATGTAATCCTACATATCCCAGAGGACAATAGAGATATCAATGATTATGCCTGTGCAGTTAAAGTAATCTTGAACACTTCATTTTCTTTAATCTACTAGTATTTATTAGAGATTCAGGATTAACCCTCTACTGACACAAGAAACAAAGGGAATAACAGAAAAAAACTTAATTAAATACTGTTTGAAGCAATAGTGGGTATCTGTATGAAGGGATGGGGAAGGACAAATCAGAGAAAAAAGAAATGTAGATGTCACTACTGAGAATTACAGAAATGACAACACAGGTCTTTTCCACCTTAAGTAATTGTGTTATTAAGTCAGTATACCCAGAAGATGTAATTTGAGCATTGAAGTAAATGTAACAGCACATCTTTATATTCAGGTCTGTCTTCAACAACAATCAAAAACTTTTGTTAGACTGAGTCCCTGATTTAAAGGATTTCTTCCTCAGTGTGGTTTTCTCATGACTCCAAATTATGGGCATCTAAACATGTTTCTGATTTCATCTCTAAAGTCCTCCAATGTCTTCATAAAACTGAAAAGTTTTTATAAAGCAAATCCGTATTGCTTTGGTTTACTGTGGAAATGTCTGAATCCAATACCCACTGAAAAGGAACTATGCTTCTTTGAGCTTCTGCTCTCTGAGTAGATATTCTGGTCAGAGTTACAAATGACTGAATAGACGGATGTTCTCAACTGCTGTTTTGCATTGTCTTAAGGGCTAATTATGCTTACCATCTTCCTATAGACTAAATTTGCTTAATAAATCTTCTATGGTTGAATGTGGTGTCTCTCCACCCCACCTCACTCATTGAAATCCTAATGCTTGATGTGATGGTATTAAAGTGTGGGGTCTTCAGAAGGTGTGCAGGTCATGAGGGTAGAATCTTGTGAAAGAGGCTCCAGAGTTTGCTAGTGCCCTTCCACCATGTGAGGAAATAGAAAGTTCTACAAAAAGCAGGAAGAGGGTGCTCAGTAGAACTCCTGGTCCCTTGATCTTGGACACCCCAGTCTCCAGAATGGAGAGAAGTAAATGTGGCATTCATACAGTACTCAGACTGTAGGTTTTCTTACAGCAGAGTGAAGGGACTAAGACAACATCCTTTCCCACAGACCAAAGGGAGAGCAGTTCCACACACAAAAAACTTCCCTCTGCATAAAATAATAGTTCCACTGTAAGTTGAAGGTGTAACTCTTGTGCTCTGTTCCCACTTATCTCCCAAAGGTATATATGTGTTGCTTGATAACACACACCCTCTCTCAAGTGACACCCAGTGGGTCTCTCACATGAAGGCTACAGCCTCAGAAGTCCAGACTGCACCTTTGCTTCTGCTGCTCTAGCCTGGAATATCTTCACTTTTCCATTGGCCTTTCTACATTCTACTCACATTTTTTGTGGTTCTGGCTTAGATCTGAACTAAACATCTTAAATGGGGTACATATTTAAATTTTATTTTATTTTTTTTTATTTTTTTTTTTTTTATAGAGGCATGTTTTATTTATTTGTTTGTTTGTTCGTTTGTTTCGTTTATACATGCACTGGGTACAGTCAGAAGCACAGGAGGGTGAGAGAATTCACTAGAGCCAGAGCGGGGAGCAGAGCAGGCAGAAGGACCGAAGTACACTGCTGAGGGGAGCAGCGGGCGGCAGGAGAGGTCTGCGCGCCATGTGGGACCCTCCTCTGGTGGCCGGGGAGCAGCCGGGGATCGAACCGGCGCCGCAGAGGCTGCGGGCAGCTTCGCAACCCAGCACTCAACCGCTGCACCACCGGGGAGGCCCCATATTTAAATTTTAAAAAGTAATTTCAAAAGTGAAAAAAAGATTCCAAAAGAATTACAAAGAATATCCATGTACCTTTCATTCAGATTCTTTAAAAGTTATCTTTTATCACATTTGCTTTATCATTTGTTTTCTACCTATCTACACCTAGAGGTTTTTTTCAAAACACATGAGTAAGGTGCAGATATGATGCCCCTTTACCAGACAATATGTGATGTATATTTTCTTAAAAATACATTTTACTTTTAACCACTGCATAGTTATCAAATTCAGGAAATTAATATTGATATAACACCTAATCTTCTCCACAGACCTTGTTCAAAATCCCTGCTACCCGTCTACTGTCCTTATCTATTTCAGGATTCAATTCAGGTTCCCAGAGCTGCATTTAGTTGTAATTTCTCTGTAGCTTCTTGTAATATGGAATAACTATTCTTTTGTATTTTATGAACTTGACACTTTTTTAAGAGTACAGACAAGTTATACTGCAGAATGCCCTTCAATTTGAGTTCATTTTCTTCATAGTTAGATTGAACTATTTTTGGCACAATTACAATGATGTTGTGTCCTTCTCAGTATCTCATTTTAAGAGGCACATGGTAGTCATTTATCACACTATTAGTAAATTAACTTTGATCACTTGGTTAAGTCAGTATCTGGAATATCTCTTCCGTAAAACGTTATTTCCTACAAATAATAAAAAAAAAATGGGCAAAAGAACAAAATAGGCACTTCTTCAAAGAAGACATAAAAGATGGCCAGCAGGCCCATGAAAAATGTTTATCCTCACTTATCCTGGGGAAAATGCAAATCAAAACCACAATGAGATACCACCTCACATATTTGAGACCTGCCCATATGAAAAAGACCAGAAACAACAAATGTTAGTGAGGATATGGAGAAAAAGCAACACACTGTTGGTGGGAACAGAGATTGGTTCAGTCCTTATAGAAAACAGAATGGAGGTTTCTCAAAATATTAAAAATAGATCTACCATATGATCCAGAGATTCCAACACTAGGTATCTACCAGAAGAATGTAAAAAAAAAACAAAAAACAAACAAACAAAAAAAAAAAACCACCTAATGCGAAGGGACTCTAGTGCTTCTGTGCAGCCCTATTTAAAGTAGCTGAGTTATGGAAAAAAACAATTGGATTAGAAAAATGTGGCATATATAAACAATGGACTACTACTCAATGATAAAAAGAGATGAACTCTGGTCATTCATGACAACATGGATAAAACTGGAGGGGATAATGCTAAGCAAAATAAGTGAGAAGGAGAAAGAAAGAATGGATGGTTTCACTTAGGTATGAAATATAGAGAAACAAAACAAAGGGTAGGACATACCAAATAATTAACAATCCTTAGAAGTCTGGCTGTGGAATTGAGGCAATGATGGAGAATGGACACAACAGACTAAGGTGGCACTATGAGTGCCTGTGTGGTTTGTGTGCTATGGTGACATGTATCTAAAGAGGTGTATCCTATGCCTTTGAATCACATGAAGTGGTTTAAGCTAATGTTGCCAATAAAAAATTTCCATTTGTAATTAAGAGGGTCTTATGGAAGATACTTTGAGACTATGTAACGACCTAAAGTTTTGAGATTGTACAAATATCTAAATATCCTTATGTTTGTTCATTAATTTCAGTATCCTTTGACAATTCTTTACCTAAAACAACTATTTCAGTGTTGGTTGCTTTTAAATTAGTGATTTTTAAATTTTACTATTCCTCCTCTTCTACATGACCAGCTTGAACTCTATTATAAAGAGGGGCCATGCAGTTTAACAATTAATTATAATGCCTTTACTTGAGGTTAACAGTTTTATGAATATTATTAGTCTTCTCTAGCTAAACAGTAAGCCCTTTGATATAGGGAGCATTCCTTATTGGCCTCTTTTCAAAAGAGTAAGATTTAAATTATTGCATTTTTACTATAGTTATAGGTAGAGGCTGAAACTCATTTTGATATTTAAGTTTACATAATATCAATGGCTTTTGTAAGCAGTATGTCAGTCACTTATTGAGGTAGTGTCACAGATACACATGACTAAATACTGATATAGCTTTTTAAATACTATCTTATAGACAAATGTAAAATTAACAAACAGGGATAAACAGCTCATATTCCTTACATATGTCAATCAATATGAATTTGATTTATTATATCATTTCTATAGTTTCCAAACAAAAAACCACCATATGACATCTGATACATTTTGACAACTGATGGGATATTTACAGAGCAGTGTGGGAGATTTAGTCTATACTTGTCACTTAAAGATATTAATTACACTAATTACTAGTACTGGCAGGTTGTATATGACAGCAAATGTTTTGTGACTTATCTCCTTGAATCTGGCCTGATTTTATTGATTTGGTTGACCAACAGAATGTGACTAAAGTGTCAAGTTTGGGACTTTCAAGGCTACACCAAGAGCTTCTCAGCTTTTTCCTAGGCATCTTAGAATATTAGCTCTTGCAGACTTGAGCTGCCATGTAAGGAATATCTCAACTTGAGGTGGTTAAAGTTCAAGTTACATGCAGAGTCACAGAGGATGAGATGCTTTATAGAGAGAGGCCAAGGAGCATGAAGATGCCAGACATGTGAGTGAAGAAACCCTCTTAGCAACTGATCTTCTTTCAGCTGATACTAAAGTATTGGAGATGAACCATTCAACTGGGTCCTCCCCAAATTTATGACCCACAAACTTATGTAAAAAATAAAATTGTACTTTTAAGTCTCAAAGTTTTTAGGTAGCGGGTTGCATAGCAATAGCTAACTGAAATAGTCATATTTAGGAGATGAGCTATATCAGTTCTTTCCAGTGAACCTGTAATTACTTAGTGCTGTATCCCAAGAGCTATTTTAGGGACTATATAAAAATATATATAACATAGGGGCTACCACAAAGAAATAGTCCTGTAGGTGAAATGAATTTATTTTTCATATTGAAAGCTATAAGGTAATAGGATCAGCACAAAAGAAAAATCAATGAATTTTGGATGTGGCAGAAAAGACATTCCTTGAAGAGATAACCTTGACCATTGACAAATACTGCTCAATAGGGATTCAAAATAACAATAAAAATTTTCACTGGAATTAGAGAAAACATTAATAATGTTATAGACTTGAAAAACATACTAAAGAAATGAAGTAAATGATATCTGATTTGTATAAGCTGTCAGTAACAAATTTCCCAACCATGCTAGAATCCTGGTAGACACTTTCAAAATCTTATTGAAGTACATTATGTCAGATCCAGCCAACACACATTGTATAGAAAACCTTGGGTTCAAAAATGGCAAAAAGAACACGCCAACAAGAAGAGCATGAAAGCAGTTGAAATTAAGCAGAATTTTTCTGCTTTCCTCAGGTGGAGGAAAGATGAAGGTAGGAAGATGAGGATGTCCTGAAAGGTCAAAAAGAAAGGGAAGAAAGAGTCCAATTCACAATATTTAAAAAGGCTGATTTTCTGTGTCTTTCACTGCTGCAACAGCAGGTCTTCTTCAGAATGACATCTTATTAGTTTGTTGAAAACTTTTCAATTCAGCAAACATAGACAGGTCATAACAAGGTCAGGGAAAACGTATTTTCTTTTGATCAAAATTTGGCCCCAGTGTGATTCTTTTTTTTTTTAAGGTTTATTTATTTATGCATACAAGAGCTGGGGTACAGGCCAGAGGTGAGGGGGTGTGAGAGGATTCACCAGAGACAGAGCGGGGAACAGAACAGGCAGATGTACTGAAATACAATGCTGAGGGGAGCAGTGGGTGAGACAGGAGAGGTCTGCTTCGCCATGTAGGTTTTTCTCTGGCTGGCCAGGGATCAAACTTGTGCTACAGAGGCTGCGGATTGCTTCACAGTGCAGTGCTTAACCCCTGGCGCCAGCAGGGAGGCCCCCCCAGTGTGATTCTTTATAATTGTCACCACCCTTAATCAGAATTCCATGAAGCTAGAGTTAACTCACCTGACTATAGTGCCATCCTAATAGCTTCAGTCTGTGGGCCAAGGAACTTTAGATTCAGCCTTCCCAGCAAAACACAGAGATCCCCCAAAATATCTCTAATTGCATTGTCTTCTGTTCTGTTTTGAGTGTTGTCTGAAAACATTTTGAGGAAGAAGGACCCTGGGAGTAGTTAAGCAACTCATCCAAGTGTGCACATTTCAAATAGTACCATGGCAAACAGCTTGAATACAAAGGGATACCAAGATCTGGACCTGGATATCACATCTGCTTCCATCTATCATCAACAATTAATTAAAAGGTATAGGGTTCTGGTCATTCATTTTATCATGTCTGATCACTGACATGGCTAAGTGGGGATGGTTGGCAAAAGGGGTTTTTCCACTGTGTAAGAGCAACAGTCCCCATACCAGGGCAATGTGCATCTGGGAAGATGTTATGACCCTAGAAAATTTCAGGAAATAGTTATAAGGAATGCCCACTGTCTAGAGGAATAAGAATGGACACATGGACTCCCTGGTGGTACAAGGTGTTAAGTGGCTATTGGCATGAGGCTACTGGCAGCCACTAAAGAACCAGTTCAATCCCTGGCCAGGGAGCTAACCCATATGGCGCAGTAGACCTCTCCTGTCTTGCCTGCTGCTCCCCTCAGAAGTGTATTTCAATCAATCTGCCTGCTCTGCTCCCCATTCTGTCTCTGGTGAATTCTCTCAAACCGCCTCCCCCCACAACTCTGGCCCACACCCCAACTTCTATATGCATAAATAAATATTTTTTTTTTTAAAGAAAGGACACATGTATGGCCTTGCTCTTGCACTAAACAAAACTTGGAGATGCCACTAAGTTCAGGCTCAGCAAAGGACACTGAGAACCTAGATTCAACTAAAATGGCCCCCCTGCAGTGAGAACATGCCATTCAGGACCTACCTGCAGGTTCATTTTTGAAGAGTTGAATAGAAAACACTTCACAATGAAATCTCTGTGTACTTCCAGAATTTAAATCCTTGGATGGGGCTTTTGACTATTGGTTTGCAAATTTGAGTATTTTTCTGGATTACTTGATATGTCTGTTGGATTACAAACTGTCAGGCACTAATTTTTTGCATTTGGATTTTCTGTATTTAGGTCCAGACCTGAGAATTTCCACCTCTAGCAAGTTTCTAGGTGATATTGATGTTGCTGGTCAGGACCTACATTTTGAAAACCAGAGTCCCAGATCAGCCAGTTTCAAATCACTCTCTGCCTCCTGGCTACTATTTTTCCTTTGAACACTGCAGGATTTTCTTACCTCTGTTCTGGAATTTGGGGTGATGATCATTTTATTTTATTACTCTACCAGAAAGCTTTCCCAAAACTCTCAAGATGGGATAGGTACCTACTCTCCTTGTTTCCACAATATACCATCTGCATATTTTTAGCAGGGCACCTGTCATAATGATTTTCAATTCATACAGATAGACACCATCCAAATTTGTACTTTGCTTTCTCTGAGCCTGGTTATGAGTCTTTTATGAGTCTGCTTCTCTCCCCCTACATCTGTTTTGTGTGTGTGTGTGTGTGTGTGTGTGTGTGTAGAACAGAGAAATCTGTGTGATTTTCACAAATGTTATTTGATAATCTATCTGGAAAATAATGAAAGGTAATGCTTTCAGAATACAAATAGAAAAGGAACCTTGACAATTTTCTTGCCTATGAGATGATAAAGAAATTCATATTTGGGGCCTTCCCTGGTGGCACAGCAGTTGAGCACTGGGCCGCGAAGCTGTCCGCAGCCTCTGTAGCGCTGGTTTGATCCCCGGCCGCTGGCAAGGGTCCCACATGGCACGCAGACCTCTCCTGCCTGCCCGCTGCTCCCCTCAGCAGTGTATTTCGTCAGTCTGCCTGTTCTGTTCCCCGCTCTGGCTTTGGTGAATTCTCTCACCCTCCCGAGCTTCTGACTGTACCCAGTGCTTGCATAAATAAATAAATAAATCTTAAAAAAAAAAAAAAAAAGAAATTCATGTTTGGAGTTGGGAAGCAGTAGGAGTGGTAGAAAGCATACATCATTCTAGGAGTAAAATATGAGATTCCAATGGGAGGCCACAGTGTACTCTTTGAATTTCTTTTATTTTTATCTTTAATAATGGAAGTTAGGTAAGCATTTCTGTAGATGGGTACACTGCCTCTTGTCCACCATCACTCAGGGGCTTCACTTGGAATCCCTGACCTGCCTTCTCAGTGGTAAAAGGAAGTGATAATAACCATCACTGGTTTGACTTGAATGAAATGGGGGGGGGGTATTACAAACACAGATCCTGGCACATGGTAAGATCTGGTGAACATTAGTTTCCTTTGACTTTTATAAAACAACTCTCATCTGAAGCCTGGGCAGGTCAGACTTTAGCAGGGGTAAAGAAGTGAGCCAGGACAGAGGTTGTCCTGGGGATGGGGGGATTTCAGCCAAGAGACTGTCACCTGGGCCCTTGGGACTGGTATTCTAAACTCCTTCAATTACAGATTAGCTTCAGGCCTGGGTTCCTTCCATCTGCAGTTTCCCTTTTTTCTCCCTTCCCTTCCATCTTCTCTCATCTCCCACTTCCAGGTGACCACTAATCAATTATTCTCTCCTTCCAGAAAAGACTGCTGACAGAGAGATACCCACAACTGCATTCACATTAAGATTCAAAGCTGATACATAAAGCACTAAGAGGATTTGCATTTTAGCAGAGGATTAGGAGTGAATCTTTAATTGTAGCATTTTAGGGGGTAGAATGTGAGCAGGTTTGCCATGGTGGCTTGGGATAGGGCACTGCATTTTACTAGAAAGTGTATCTAAGTGATCACACAGTAGGCTTTCTTATTAGGCCAAGAAGGCCTTGATCATGATAATGTCTTAGGGTAAAGGAAAAGAAAAATATGCTGCTTACAATTCTTCCCAAGATTCTTTCCTGCCTATGCAAACATAGCAAGAAATAGTCACTTGTCTGATCTGCGAATGCCACTGAGTCAGTGTCCTGCCTTATGCTCTCAGAACACCCTTCCCACTCCTTGGTTGACAGTACCCATCACAGTGCAGTACAGGTGGGTCACATCCCTCCTGTTCGCTCTGCTCTTTGAAGGCAGACACTATTGTTTTCCTAGAGCCTAAACTGTGTATGGAATATAGAAGTCACCCAAACTATAATTCTAGCCTTTCCATATGTAATTCTGGCTCCCCAAGGATGTAGATTGCAGTTAGGATTATATGAAGTAATATTAATTGGTTTAAGAAGTTGAATGCTTCTGTTTTATGGTTCAATATTCTGTTTCTTCCTTCTACTCAAACTGGCTTGGCAAACCCTTGCCACTTACAAAGTCTACAGCCCTAGGTCTCAAATTTTGGCAAATCACCACAGTGGTTATCCCATCCTGCTCATCCCCAATGCTATGAAGTAAAACTGGAAAGTCAAGGTATAACCTTGAGACTGACACAAGGTGGAAAACAGCAGCGCCACACAAGGTGGAAAACAGCAGCGCCACACCAGGGTAGAACAGGGAGGTCCCTGACACAAAGACTTGAAGAGCTTGCAGGCACTCATCTCTCTGAAGCTGGGACCACCTTCTCACCTCAGCAAGACAGCAAACTCCTCTTCAGGTGTATGCTGCCAATCATTTGACAAGCAGCTCTTTGGGAGAGGAGGCCTGTTTACTAGTTCCTATGGTTAAACACTCCCACCATGACTGACTTCGAGTTGGCAGACACAGTATGCAGAAGAAATGCTCAGAGGTGCACCCCCAGGAGGTAATACCTCCCATGATGGAGAGCTTAGTTAATGGTGAAATGTAAAATAATTGGGAAGTGATGAATTTTGAGCATATTTTGTATTTAATTAAATGTAAGTTTAAATCACTTAATAATCATTGTCATGTCTGGGCTCACAAAATTCTTGAAAATGTAATAATTGACTCTTGAAAGATGGTCTGGACTGGTTTCAGCATATCAATGTTCCCATGGAACACAGAGCTTGAGAAAAGCACTAAAAAGGTGTAAATGCGTATTTAGATCTGCAATACAAAGGGCTTCTATATTGTGTTTGGCTTGTATCTCATCTTGCAGCGATCATCAGGCCTCAGCTCTCATGCTGTTCCAAGCTCTGCTCTCTTCCTCACCTCTATTTTATAAATTTCTTTTGGAAACTCAAGGACAACCTGGTCAGGCATGTCCCTCCTCCCTCAGAGGGGTGGCTTCCTTTGTCTCAGACTAATCTGACCACCTTAATCTGTGGCTCCATCCCCCAGGGCCTTTCCCCCACCAGCTAGAAGAAGAGAATTGATCTGTTTGACCTGCAATAGGCTCTGTTTGGAAGTAAGACATATGCCAATTCAGTAAGGTCAAGATTGTGTGTCTGACAAGTGTGTGTTTCTAAAGATCAGTACCAATATTTCACTCTTCCAAGCATTTCAAAGTACTGCCATAAAACAGAACTGTCAAATTATCCTATTAAAAGTGAAAAATTATCTATTTGAGCTCCAGATGAAACAAGCATTTTTTAAATCACGACAGAAGCAAAAAATTCAGGTACTCTACTTAAAAACAAAAAACAAACCAAAAAAATCTTTAAACATATGTTACTCCCCAGATGTGTTTTCAGAGATACTGAGTTTGTGATTTTCAAGTCATAGGGGATTAGAATGAATTTTGTGATTTTGGAAGAGTCACTGAGAAATTTCATAGAATTGAGAATTGTGAGGGGGTCCGGCCGCTTTGTCACACATAGACTATTTGTAGCAGTAACAATCATTTTAGAAGCTGAACTATAAAAATCTTGTTCATTGACCTGCATAACATAATGTTACTTAACATATCACTTGATTCATAGCTAATGCACAGAAATCTGTTTTTATCACCCCCACAGGCTACCAGTAGAGAAAATAGGACTATGTTTCTCACTCATTGTGAAAATGGTGGGGTTAAGTGGACAGTCTCCTGAGGGTGGCCAATAAAATATTAGACCTGAAAAAAAAAATCACCTCATTTCCTCATTTAATTAAACCCTAGTCTGTATTAAGTAAATTTTATATATATGTATATTATATATATATATTTTATAAATATATATATTATATATATCTCAAGAGACTTTTATATATTTATATATCTCAAAAGAGACTTTGCCAGTAAGAATACCCTGTCTCCTATCTTACAGAGCAATTTTTTCATCTACACAGTCCTTATTACTCAAGTGTTCTGAAAAACAAAAATATAAAGATGGTGTGAGAAATGTCTAAGAGACTAGGGTGTCTGCCCCACTCTACCAAGAAGCAGGCAAATTAGGATGAGGAATCCACTGGGAATTCCTTCCATCAGTAATAGGAATCTTTGAACTATACAGGAAATGTATAGACAAACAGGGAAAGAAGACAAATACCTGTATTTGAGGAATCAATTCACCCAAAGAGGAAGTCACTTTAAAAATGTAAGTTAAAACTACAAAGATAGATTCCAGATTGGCACCAGTGGAAGAATTTTATATAGCTATATATATAAACATACCAAAGTATTGATGAGTCCATTGTACAAGAATGCTCTCTGATTGTGTAAATTACTGCACCCATTTTAGAAAGTTTTGGCTTAACCTACTGAAGAACATACCAATGCCTTCGGTCCCAGAAATGCCATTTCTAGGTACATCTACTATGTACCTTTGAACAAATATATGAGATTGGCTATATACGTGTGTTCATAACAACTTTGTTTTTATCAGTTCCCAGGTGGAAACAAACCAAGTGAAGGTGAACGTGGCCATGGAGAGTTTGTAGTAAATTTATATAATGGAATATTATATAGGAGTTTAAAAAAAAAAACAAATAGAGCTACATGTATAATATGGGTGAATCTTCCAACAATAACACTGAGTAAAAGAACAGGATTTATTATTTAAACATATAAATGCATGCGTGTTGGTGCACATACAAACATAATCTCCCAACATGATAGTAAATATATTTAATATTAAAAAAAGAGTCAGATGGGGGCCTCCCTGGTGGCGCAGTGGTTGAGCGCTGGGTTGCGAAGCTGCCCGCAGCCTCTGCGGCAACGGTTTGATCCCCGGCTTCTCCCCGGCCACCGGAGGAGGGTCCCATATAGCGCGCAGACCTCTCCTGCCGCCCGCTGCTCCCCTCAGCAGTGTACTTCGTCAGCCTCCCTGCTCTGCTCCCCGCTCTGGCTCTGGTGAATTCTCTCACCTTCCTGCACTTCTGACTGTACCCAGTGCTTGTATAAATAAATAAATCTTAAAAAAAAAAAAAGTCAGATGTTGGAGGGGAGGAAAATGCTCAAATGTGTACTCTAAGGCGCCAGGGACAAAAAGAAAGTGAAGAAGATATGGAGATGAGCAAGCAAGTGACCGAGCCCTCCTGTTAAGGATGACCTACCCCTGGGATAAAATGGTGGCATCCAGGAGGGGTAGGAAGACATGTCTCAGAGACAATTGAGGACATATTTATCAGCTCCTAACCGGTCTCTTGATGAGGAGAGCTGAGGACCAAAGATGCCACAAAAGTCTATATTCCAGTTTTTACGAGGGTCTTAAACTCTTTAACAGAACTAGAGAGTAAAGTGAAATAAATAGTGTTATGGGAGTTTTTTTTTTTTTTTTTTAAAAAGCCTATTGCTTTGCCATGTAATGATTTTCCTCCCTTCCTACAGAGAAGACAAAATCACAGTGAATGTATAAGCCTGCTGAAAAACAAGGTACGCCCCTGGTCACAGCAACCCTTCCTCTTTCATCCCACTGTTGGCGAGTTTTCATGAAATCCTTTTGTTCAGTGATGCTGGAGCCACACTTAAACTCTCCCTATTCTATTAAACAGAAGACGCATGGCCTCTGCTTAAGAATTCACAGGGAAAATAGTATTAAGCTTTAGGAAGACTGTGATTAAATTTAACATCAAGTGTAACTTCAATCACAAGCCTTTCCCTTCAGGATAACTGCTGTTCCAGTTGACGGGGCAATGGAAATAGAGAATTAGTGGAAGCTGCCTCCAGCCCTCTTCCCCACTTTCATCAGTCTCCAATGAGGGTGGGTAACAGAAGCTCAGGCCTACTCCAACTCTTACAGCTTTCTGCTTTCCTGCAAGGGTGGAGCGTAATATGGGTAACACACATCTAAGGAGAATATAGCTTGGGGATTGTCTTCAACAGACCATGTGAAACCCCTTGACTTATTTCTATCATTTGGTGTCCTGAGATTTCCTTACCTGGAGTCAAATATCTTAAGACATAGCCATTAAAAAAGAAGTTACCCTTCAAATGAGTGACAGTTCTCAAAATAATCAAATTTGAAGAAATTGTTCAGTGTGGTATTTGAGATGTGAGAGTAACATCTGGAAGACATCTGTCCAGCAGTTGGAAATTGGGGTATACTGAAAGTCAGAAGCCTGGGCTTGCAGAATTGCTCCATCTGGACAGACAAGAGCAAGGGAGAGATGGAAGGTGATGGCAAGGAGAGAGAGCAAGTACTGATGACTGCTATGTGTCAGCTCTGCCCAGCACTCAGGACACTTCATCTCATGTGATTCTTACACCAACACTCTAGAGAGACAGTGGTTACCTTCATTTTACAGGTGATCAACCTGAGACTCAGATTCCATGGCTGTCTTTGGATCACAAAGATCTAACTGCTTCAGAAGTACTCAGACCCACTACGGTAAATTTCTGACATTTGATTTGGTATGTGAAACTATGCTAAAGGGAATCCCCTTGTAGAGACCCCTTTCCCTGTTTGCCAACAGGGGCCAAAAGGAGGTCAATGAGCAGGATTTGCTAAAACTGTGGGGAAAGGAGAGCTAACATTTTATACCATCCCAATCCTCTGATTCAGCCTTTAAAATTTTCCTGTGTTGTTTTGTGCACATGAGTGGGTGGGAGTTGGCAGATATTTTTACGGAAGTTGAGATTCTGAGGTAGTAAGGGATGAGAAAGATTGAAAAGTAATTCCTTACTGAAGACTGAATAAAAGAAGAGTAAACACTTCAGTTTACAGCTCAGCTCAAGTGCAATAATAGAGATGTAGGTTGGGAAGCTGGAAGCCACCAATTTTATTAAAGGACTTTTTGAATTACACATCCTTTACCAAGGTAATATTAAATCATTGCTCACACTGTGTACCCCAGTGATGCTGCTAAGGAGGTATTTTATACTTAGATGACGTCTTAGGGAGATATTTTAAGTATAAACATAGCATGTTATCAAGAGACCTGGCCTTTTAGCTCTAGTTTGACAGTTGTAACAAAAAATTTCCAGCAGCATGATGTGGCAGAGAAACATCCAGGAACACATGTTTCAAGCTCTGGCATTTACTTAACGGTAATATCGATCAAGCCAACTAACCTCTCTTGCTTTATTTTTTATCTTATAAACTTAGTAGATCAGGTCATCTCCAAAGCCTTGTCCAGCTCTAAAATCACATTTTTTTGAATATATAGTAATTATACAAGGATAAATATTGATAATCATAGATTTTTTTTTTTTTTAATTTTCTTTCAAGCATTGGGTACAGTCAGAAGCGCGGGAGGGTGAGAGAATTCACCAGAGCCAGAGCAGGGAACAGAACAGGCAGACTGACGAAACACATTGCTGAGGGGAGTAGCGGGCACGGCAGGAGAGGTCTGCCTCGCCATGTGGGACCCTCGCTGGCAGCCGGGGATCGAACCGGCACTGCAGAGGCTGTTGGGTAGCTTCGCAGCCCAGCGCTCAATGGCTGTGCCACCAGGAGAGGCCCTGATAATCATAGATTTTTAAGAGATGTTGATGAGGATCCTAATTAATAGTCCTTCACAGTATAATAATCACTTTTATAAAATCCTGGACCTATGTGGTGCTCACTTGTTCCCTTATTTGAGTCCAGGAGAGGGTCAACCAACTTCTGCTAGAAATCATACAGCCTAGCTGGCCTCATTTCTCTAAACCAGATTTTGAAGCAATCTGTTGAACAGACAGAAGAGAAACCAAACCAGAATGAAGTCTCATTAAAACAAACATGGATAAAATGTCGGGCTATGCATCACAAAACTCCATGTCTCAACAGATGGCTAGGAAAACAATGTCTTGTTGATCTGTTTGGAACAAATTATATACAAGAACTGTCCTATATAATGAGGTGGTATGTGCACAGTTTTGCTGTATGTGTTTAACTGTGTGTGTTAAACAAATATATGTGTAAACTAGGGTTTCCCAACTCCAGCACCTTGAAATTTTGAATCAGATAATTCTTTAGGGATGGGGACTGTCCCTGTACTATAGACTGTTTAGCTCAGTGTCTCTGTCCTCTCTTCACTAAATACTAGTATGCCCCCCTGTCACAGGGCAGGGAGAGGGGCACCCCAGAACCCCCAAACCTGCCTGCTCTAAATAGGTTCTGCAATCTACCGCATCAAGACAAAACAATCTACTGCATAAGACCTTCCATGGAATGAACTTTAATACAATTAGTATGCAATACAGAAAAGACAAAGAATATGGTTTCCATATCAAGCACCTGAAGTTACCCATCCCCTCATGGGTAACTGTCCAGCCAAACAGGGTTGGCCTAAAACAAGGCCCAAAATCCTGCCACAAGTCTAAAGCACCTGCCAGCAGGGTCCCATAGAAAAGGGTCAGAAACAGTCAGAGAAGTAGAGAAGTCTGAGAGGAATAGAGCAAAATCAAAATCAAGATAAAAGCTGCCATTGTTAACCTCCCTACAGGTCTCTCACCCACATCTGTTTCATCCAGTCCAGGACCAAGAAGCAAGCACAGTTTCTTCACTTGTCTCTCTACTCCATGTGCCTCCTCCAGGTCTCCTTCTGGCTCTCCACCCTGCTTCCTTCCTTCCCCAGTCTCCTCCCCAGCTTCTTCTCCTCCCTGCTCATCTCTACCTTCCCATAGGTGGGTTCAGGAAACCTGGAACCTCCCCTTTTCCTGGGGAGCACCTTCTTACACACCTTGCCCAGTTTAGACAGCAAAGTTTCAACTTTACCAAATGTCCTCTAGGTGGGATGCATGCATGCAGGCGTGCATGCGCGCGGGCGCAACACACACACGGCTATGTATATACATACCATGCAGATGGAACAATGATATCAACATATACTTGTTGCATGGCACCTTCAAATTCATGACTGAATCTTAAAAACTTTTAGGTTTAGAAAGCAGTGAGGTATTCAGTCTAAATCACATAATTTCATAGATGAAGGAAACTGCAGTTCAGAGATATAAAATAATGACTATCTACCCAGTTACAGCAATTCATCTTGTGGTATTAGACACAAGTATACCAGAACTGCAAAAGATCTCAACTTCATCAAATTCAGTCTATTCTATAGGTAAGAAAATTAAATCTTTACTTTTTCCCTCTTCTTCTACCCATTTTACTGATTGTTTGAATTACTTGATCTGACAGATTGGGTACTAAATAAATCTTAATTTTACCCTTCAGGGTGGTAGAATTTGTGTCCAATTTACTTTAAGAGTCAACTTCACAGAGCATGTTCCCTCTGATCGAGTAAGTGGTGACAGGTCGAGATGGCTGCGGGCTCATGTCTCACACCTGCTGTGTTCCACTTAGGTCCCTTGGCAGCGAGAGCACAATTATCTAGTCAATTGCTCTGGAGGGAACATCATCTCAAAAGCATGACCAAGTTCACACCATTGTAATTAATCAGACAAGTACTTTGATGTGATGGCAGTTAACACTTCACAGACTTGGAACTGTCTTTTTAGCCCCAGTAAACACTGTTCACATTAAGGTTGAGTTGTATTTACATAATCTGAGTCCCACACTTGGATGCTAATTAGCAAAATAATACCCACAATGCAATCCCACTTAAATGTTTCACCACTGGGTGGAAATGCATTAAGTAAACAACATGTTAAATGAAAATGGTTGTGTCAATATAATATATTTGCTATAGAAAAAAATGTATACCTTTTTTAAAAAGTAGCCTCTTTATATTTTTTCAAGATGTCCTAGAATTACTGTCTTTTAAAAATGTAGCTTTGGGGCATTATCAAGACAGACTATATAAAGAACTACTTTGAAAGAGCAAAGAGCAGAGTTGCTCTGTGCATTAATTGCATGTAAATACATCTGGAGTTTGAAAGGGTTGGTCTGCAATTTGAAAATGCTAGTACAGGGGTTTCCAGCCATAATGATGTTACATCATCTTATAAAAGCAGCGATAAGACTTACTCATACTCCTAGTTGACATGCAACTTGCTTTTCAAAACCCAAAGGCTCTCATTTTCTATTAGCATTTGAGCTATTAGTTGCATGACGTTTGATGATTTCCAAATTACTGTGCATTTTGATTTTTCACTTAACAACATTCATATACAAAAGCAATTATTATTGTGCATTACAGTGATAATAAGCCTGATTTTAAAGCACCAAGGTAAACAAAAGTCTGTTTGAAATTAAGTCTTCTTAAATCTGAGACGGTCAATTATTCAAGGAGCAATCACTACCTGGATAAGTAATGAACAATCCAGGGGAGGTGAAGGTTTGAGGAGGTATTTATCAGACGCTGAGAGAAATGGGATCAGAGGCAGATAAGCAAGATGTCCAGTTAGAACTCAACTCACAACGCAAATCTCTGGTAGGTATCACTGATAAAGGTCAAGGGAAACAGAGTTATGACAGTGAACTTTAAAAATACTGACAGGAAACAAGAGTACTGGTTTCCATGTGCGTTGCCCTGCTACTCACATAAAACCATTAGTCCCTTCTCAGAAAGGTTTATTGATTTACACAGACACTCATTTGGCACATCCTGAGAGTACATTAAAAGCTACCCACGTACTTCAAACCTACTTGGCAATTTGCTTTCTTACCTGTATGCAGTTTAGTATCTTGGTAATAAGATATTTTCAATGAGAAGGGCTTGTTTCCAGAGAAAAATGAGCAACTTAACAAATATGTAGTCTGGAGACCCCACCCTTAGACAATTGGTTGACAGACCCAGATGAAGAATGTGTCAAGTGAGAGGACTGCAATCTATTAGATGTGTATGGGGGGGGGAGGCAGTTTGCAAAGGAGGGAGAAGACTGTCTTTGTCATGCCTCATTCTCCAAAGATTTCCCAACTTTCCTTGTACTTTGTCACTTCTACCTGCATGTGCCTGCCAGGCATCAGATTCTGCCTTATGTGTGGGCGGTGATGTGGATTCATGAATGGGAAGGGTGGCTCTGGTATTCACCTAAGCAGGTGTGAATTCTGATTCAATAATTTATTAACACTTTCAGTCTGGACAAGTCACTCACCTATTTACTATTAAGTTTCCTCATCTGTAAAATGAGGGTCTACATAACACCTGGCTCACAGGTTGGGAGGTTTAAATGAGTTAACACATGGAAAACATGCTCTATTCACAGTAGTGCTACATTGTAGGACTACCATCACTTGCCAGATGTGGTTACTTAAATCTAAATTCATTTAAATCAATTGCAAAGGAAAAATTCAGTTTCTTATGACACCAGAAACATTAAAAGTGCTCTGTAGCCACAACTGGGTAGATGAAGATGATATCAGACAGCACAGACAGAGTATTTCCAATACTACACAAAATTCTATAGTAGGATAGCACTATTGTAGAAGTTGATTTTTTAAAATTTTAACAATGAATATTTTACAGACAACGCTATGTAATATGAAGCACTGACCTATGTGTGATAGTCACCAAAAAGTATTTATTGTGTTGACTGGAGAAATATATGTTGACAGACCTCAACTTATTATGTTTTTATTACATTTTTTTCCTTCCAAATCGGGTTTTCATGTTAATCTCAATTTATCCTCACAATATCCTTGTGAGGTAAACATGTTAGAAATCTATCATTTCTATTTTATGGAGAAAGAGACAGATACTGGCAAAATATGTCCCCTCTATGAGTAAACATTGTGTAGCCTTTGGTGAGTTTTAAAAATAAGAAACAAGCTAAGGAATACTGTTCAGGGGAAATGAGGTTCTTATTTTCCTGATCAAAATTAATAGGAGATTATTGGAAAAAACATGAAATATACACAACCCGTAGATAACATGGTGACACTCTCTAGAGGTATAAAATTGTACTGTATATTATGGTTTATTTATTGGGGAGAATATTTTTTTCACTTAAAACAGTGAGTATTTTGCCTCATCATTAAAAAATATTTGGTAACATATTTAATGAATGCTTAAGAGCTGCTTATAGGTATATATTACTGAATATTTAACCAGTTTCCACTTGCAATATAAAAAATAATGCTACAAAGACAGCGCTTAAGTGTACATCTCATTTTAAATCATGGATTTCTTCTTTGGGATGGAGCCTTGGAAATAAATTTACTGGTTGAAAGCCTGAGACCTATATCCACTTGGCCTTCTGGAAAGAAAGGCTCTATTGATTTTCACTTCCCCAGGAGAAAGTATTTGTGGGTGTCACTGCTCCTCTAACACAGATTAGGACCATCTAAACATTTTACCAGTTTTGTAGACAAGACATCTTTTGTTATTCCACATTTTATTTTATTTTTTTTTTGATTACACATGACACTGTTTTTCCTGATGTTGATTGGCTCATGGTACTTTCTCTTCTGTGATTTTTCTATTCAAATCCTTTGCCTAGAGTCCTGTCACAATATCTCCACCATTAGTTTATATTGAGGACAGCAAAAGTTGTTTTATTTCTGATATTTTTTTCTTTTCTTGCCTTTTAATTTTGTTTGCAATACTTTAATATTTGTACCTTATGGAAGTTTACAAGGTCAAATTAATATTTTCTTTCCTTTGTAATTCCTTCATTGATTTTATAATTAGAAAATCCATTGCCTATCAGTGAACAATTAAATAGTTACTTTCTTTTCCTTAAGTTTAATAATGTTCCAATTATTTTTTTTATCTCTTACATCTTCAATACATTATGGGATGTGTATTATTTCTTACTGTCAGATAAGCATCTTATTTTCATTCAAAATAGTGATAAAGTTGTTTTAGAACATTTATAGCATCGGTTTGCATTCCTTTGTTGATATGCGCTCACTCTTTTATAAATATACTCACAAATATGGCAAGGTCTTTTGCTGGATGACATACTATTGCATTGATCTAAAATAGTAGATTAAGCTTAATTTCTTTAAACTTATGCCATTTTAATATTTGATACTGCAAGTCATCAAATACAATTATTATTCTTTGTAAACTTGTTTTGTTCCCTGCTATCTATAGAATTGTTTTATTAAGTCCTCCCCAGTGCCCATTTAAAATCCAATTGATTTTGCTTCTTTTAAAATGCAATTTAACCATTAAATTCTTTTAGGAAGACTTATCAACTTTATAATATTTGGCATTCATATCCAGGAACATAGTATGTTTCTTTCAATAAGCTTTACACAAAGGGTTCTATACTTTTCTTTAAATAGGATTTTATGACCTTCATTAAAACATGGATGGAGCTGAAAGGGATTATGTTCAGTGAAATAAGCCAGAAAGAAAAAGAATAATATTTGGATGGTTTCACTTATAGGAGGAATGTAGAGGGAAAAAAATAAGGGATCAGGAAAAAAAGTAATTATAATAAATTAAAAAATCAAAATCAACAGGCAACTATAAATTAGAGACATTCTGCAGGGCAGGAGGAGGGAGAAGGAGCAAAATGGGGTGGGGGGAGAGCATAAGGGACTATGGTGATGGGACATGGGTGAATTGGTGGTGGCAATTTCATGGGGACTATACCTGAGAGGAGAAAGCATACACTGTATAAAAATGAAGAATGATGTAAAATATATAAAAAATTAAAAATTAAATAAAAATTAAAGAATTATATATTGAATTGCCTCCAATTTTTTTGAACCATTATTCCTCATTATAGAAAACTATTGGTTTTTATAAAACAATATTTGACTACGTTATTGCATTCTTCTCTGAATTTTAAGGTTTCATCCAGTTGATTTTCCCATGTTTGTAGTGTTGATAATGCTACCTTGCAAATAATTTTTTCTCCTTTCCAATAGCTATGGTCTTATCTGTGACTAACATATTAAGGAATGAGGAGGAACTTCTGAGAGTTTGTTTATTAGGTAAGTATGCTTATCACCTGTACTATGGTTCCTGACCAGCTATAGCTTATTTTCCTTTTGAGTGTGATATTGGCCACCAAATTAAGATTTTTTAAATTGTATTAAGGAGTTACAGTTTGAAATTTCTAATAGCTATTGATTTAGAATCTATAATTTTATCTAGGGTGGAGTTAGACTTTCTTGGTCAGATTTCAGTATCTCTTAATCCCACAGTAATTTCTGGAATAGCTAATAGAAAAAAAGAATTACCTAATACTTGAAATTTTACATGAATTTATCCATACACCATCTGACTTAAGTAGATGAAGGATTCTGATTTAACTAGATGAGGGATAAATTAACTGGTAATAAAAGTATCAACACAATTACAGAAATGGTTGGGCATTTTCCAGATTGGGGGTTAGCCATAAAGAGGGAAGGGCTTGGAATTGCTGTCAGCCTTTGTAGAAGCTATACAGACTCGGGCCTCCCTGGTGGCACAAGGTGTTAAGCACAGCACTGTGAAGCTATCCGCAGCCTCTGCAGCACAAGTTTGATCCCCAGCTGACCAGGGAGCTACCCACATGGCTCAGCAGACCTCTCCTGTTTCACTTGCTGCTCCTCTCAGCAGTGTATTTCAGTCAATCCACCTGTTCTGCTCCCCACTCTGTCCGTGGTGAATTCTCTCAACTTGCGTACCTCTGGCCTATACTCCAGTTCTTGCATGTATAAATAAATAAATCTTTAAAAAAAGAAGTTATACAGATTCATCACCCACACCCCAAATCTGGTTTGAATGCTGAGGCTGATGATGCCACATGTGCAATAAGAAGCTACAAAGTGTATTACTCACATAAGGAGACTTACTGGGAAATCAGGGAAGGCTTTCACATAGGTTTCAAAATGGACTGGGAAAGTGAGAACTTGCATGATTTGTATTTGCAGACTGTACCAAATGAGGGTGCTTTCTTAGCAACTTGCCCAGATGTGGAATAGACTAGAAAGGGATAGTGATTATAATCACTTATTATAATCATGATTTAATAAGCCGATTTTTGAGCCAAAAATGCAGGAACTAACAACTGTCCTTGTAAATTTCATCTTGTTTATTGCAACCCACTGTTCCAGCATATTAAGATATCGTAGGATATTTAGAATTCAAACTTTGCAAACTCAGTTATTCTTCCTTCCCACACTGTATTATCACTACATTGAAAAGCTGACTTCTAACCTTTATGCCACTGATAATATGTGATGCATGATGTAGTTCTAAAGACAGAGTTCTGTCATATTTGACCATACTTTTGTACAACTGGGCAGCTAATAATTAATCTGTCCAATGAATGCTCAGCCAACACACATCTCTTCTCTGAAACTCTGAACGGCTATTACTCCTATTCGAACAGCATCATGAGCCAAGAAAACAGATGCCTTGGTGAAATTCTAATGCCACTGATTTATGGCAGTCTCAGGGCTTTTTAAAATCTATTAAACTCAGGGCTTTTTAAAATCTATTAAAAAAAGAAAATACTTTTAGTGAGCACATGCTATATCTTTATGATCATGTCTTTGTCATTTGCTCCTTTTTAGGAAGTTCCCAGGCATCAATCTCAAGCTTCCCATGCTATGGTTCTTAGCATCTTTTATTTTTTTTCATTTGTAAGAGTGAGAATTATATTTTTCCATTTTGGCCTTATAGCTTATCTCCTGTACTCCATTTCTCTGAGGATTATTAACAGTTCTGAAATAATATCAAGTGCCTGGAATGTAATTTATCCGGGCTCAGGGATAAGGACCTTCTAGAGTAGCTAACTGCTTATATTCTATTGCCTCACCAATCTCCAGCACTGATTCACCCCTTGGGGTAATTACCCCGACCTTCCCAATGCAAGGAACACTTGACCCACAGAAAACAGGAGGTGACCAGCTTCGCCATTTACTGCTGCTACAAATGTTACTACGTTCATGATGTTATCAAGATGTCCAAGTGGTTGAAGAGTCACAGATGATTTTTATTCTTAAAAGGATATGCTACCATCCCAGCAGGCTTTTAAAAAGCCCTCACTCTCTATGCAAGACCATATAAAATGCTTAAATATTCATTTAATATTCACAATAAACCCACAATAGAAGGGCTATTTCACTCCCATTTTACAGATGAAAGAGTTTACGATTTGAGCAGCGAGGAACTTGCCTGTGAAAAGCTAGTAAGGTATAGAGTCCATATTCTGATACCAACACCAAAATATTAACCATGCTTTATTGCAATTCATTCTAAAATGGAAATGTGATGGACATTCTAACTTTTTGATAAAAGTTGGTCCATTATTGACTACGGTATACAATAATGCTGTTTTTTAATTTATATTTTTAATAGTGTGCACTTCTAGTATAATTCCTTATCATGTAAAAATCTGTTTTTTAAAAAAGTTTCACTTCTAGTAAAATTCCCTATTTGTAAAAATCTGCTACTGTTAAAATCTCTGCTTAACGCTATCACTTAAATATCTCCCTGTGACCTTTTCTTTTTGTCCTACTGTGGCTCAAGAGGTTTGTTCGTGACTGTTTCTACACATGTGTTAGATGCATGCAAATGCTGCTAGAGTCTTCTAAGCACCACCCACATGCAAGGGTATACTGCCTTTTACACTGCTAAGGGAGCTCCCTGTTTCCTGTTTTAAAGAGATAACGGAGAAGTGTGTCCACAACACAAAATGTGCAAGGACGTAATGTTCCTAGGAAACCTATTATATGTGTTTGTTCCATCCTTGCTTGTGTTTATTTTTGTTCATTTTTATTTTATGTAATTCTTACATCATTTTTCATTTTTGCATGTTGTATGCATTTTCATCTTGGTTATAGTCCCCATACAATTCCCACCCCTTCCTTGTTTTGACCCTAATCCCTCCACTCCTCCCCCCACCTCCAGTAGTGTGTCTCTGGTCTACAGTTGCTTGTTGATTTTTTCTTTATTATAATTAGTATTTTTCCTGGTCCCTTATTTAGGTTTTCTAAATTCCTGCTATGAGTGAGACCATCCGGTATTTTTCTTTTTCTTTCTGGCTTATTTCGCTGAGCATGGTCCCTTCCATCTCCATTCATGTTGTTGCAAATGGCATGAGTTTATCTTTTTTGATTGCTGAGTAATATTCCATTGTGTATATGCACCACATCTTCTTGATCCAGTCATCTATTTTTGGGCATTTGAGTTGTTTCCATAGCTTAGCTATTGTAAATAGTGCTGCTATAAACATAGAGGTGTCCTTTTGAATTAATGTTTCTGTGTCCTTTGGGTAGATACCTAGGAGTGGAATTGCTGGATCATATGGAAGCTCTATCTTTAGTAGGGTGAGGAATCTTCACAGCTTTCCATAGTGGCTGGCGCTTATTAAGTCCAGGACTGATCACCAGTGACCCTCCTAGACTCTCCAAGCTGTCGATCAGCAGCTAGTCACTGCTTCTTGCTGGTGGTTAGATGGATGACCCAGTAAGTCAGGGGTCTTTGCAGCGCCAACCAAACTGATTCATACAAGGAAACTGGTGAAATGTTAGGAAAGAGTTCACGTAGTTACTTGTTAGCTGAGACCTGATGAAAAAACCTTTTCTCCAAAGTCAGAAACTGGTCTGAAGTGACTACGTGCTAGTGACAGAAATAAACAGGTTGGGGACCTTCAACGTGACCACCTAGGGCTGCTCTGCCTGCAGTCAGCCCAGCTCTCCCTTTGTGTCATGATGCCTTTTAGGAAAGGTCACCAAATGAACCAGAGGGAAGTAATGTATCTGATCCCAGGCCTGACAGGTAACTGCATTTCAGTCAAGCATAATAGGAGAAGAATGCATTCAAATAAAGAATGCAACATCACAAGGTTTTATTATCTGCACAATCAAGAGTTTTCCAAAAGAGCTAGGGCCAACATTTCATTTTTGGAGCTTTCAATCCTTTGTGGGTTGTATTCTCTTTCAGAGAGTGTCCATGATTCCTTACTTACTTTTCTCAGTGACCATTTTGATGACTTATTTCTTACAGAGGTAGATATAAATATTGCTCTTTTGATGCTGATTCACTTTCTTAAGTTTTTCTTCACAACTCAGAATCCTTCCAGATGCTTAGAATTAAGTTCACAATAGCTGAGCCCTCACTGTTGCTTCTACTTTCAGAGAAGGGAAACCACTTTTAGGACAAGTCAAGAATTTATCAGATGCACTACATTCAGCAGGCTGAAAGTTGCAGCAGGCTCTCAGACAGATGAAATGCCTATATCATTACTTCTATTATTGATGGTTCCTTTCAAATCAAATGAGATTAATCACCCTCCACCTGCATTCTCCCTTTATTCTTATCATTCGTCCCTCCAAGTATATGCTGTGCAACTGTATGCAGGTGATTCCTGAACATACCTTCACATATCTCTTGTTTGTCTTCACACTTCACACTCTTATCCGTAAAGCATATTAGAAAACACTCAGTTTTAACAACACAGTCATTGAATATACTGCCGTTAAGTAAACTGGTGATTTCTTCCCTAGACCTAGCACTTAGAGCTGGGTTACCCTAGAGACAGTGGCTAAATTAATGAAGATAGCTCTCATTTGCTGATGACCCACTATATGCTAAGTGCCCATATAACACAGTCTATGTAGAAATGGTGTGTGGTAATCATAGACCTCACTTATAAATAATAATTTTAAAAGGCTTTAATTAATGAAGTAATATAGCACATAGCAGCTAAAAGACTGGGTTCTTAAGCCAGATGGCCTAGGACCTGACACTATTAGCCGTGTAATCTTGGACAAGACAATTACTCCCCCTGTTTCAGTGTCCTCATGAGCAAATTAGAGGAAATAAGAGAAGTTACTGATAAGGTTTTGTGATGAATAAATAAGAGGTGAAAGGTGCTTAAAATGGGTTGGTTACAATAGTTACCTGCCAACAAGGGTCACCTGTCATTTAAGTTTTCATCATTTTATTTATGAATCAGTGTTTTTTAAAAATATTCATGCACACAAGAACTGGGGTTCAGACCAGAAGTGTGGGGTATGAGAGGATTCACCAGAGACAGAGTGGGGAGCAGAACAGGCAGAATGATTGAAATACACTGCTGAGGGGAGCAGAAGGCAACACAGGAGAGGTCTGCTGCACCATGTGGGTAGCTCCCTGGCCGGAGATCGAACTTGTGCTGCAGGAGCTGCTTATAGATTCATAGGTTGCATCTTAACACCTTGCGTCACCAGGGAGGCCCTATAAATCAGTGTTTTCCCACAAGACTGCTCTAAGCATTACAGATGGGAATGACCATTTTGGGAGTGTAAATTTATTGAGGCCCTCAGCTGAGTTCTGTGGCTTGTATCTCACCAGAACACATCACATAGTGCTCGGTACATCATAAGCTTATAATAAACATTTGCTGAATGAATGTCTGAATATAAAAGCATTTAGTTTTTAATATATGCATGTTTGGAAATACCTCCTAGGATCAGGACTGGTATTGATTGTGTAGAAAAAATCTTTGTCATAATTTCTATTCTCTCTATCCTCTATTAGCATACTTATCCTCTTCTTCAATCTACAAGTAAATTTGAAAAATAATGGAATTCAGATTTATTTATGGAAATGAATCTGCTTCTTCCTTTAGCCCAATGGGCCCAGTTGGTATTATTTCCCAAGGGGTATTTTAAGAGCCTTAAAATAAACATATAGTTAAAACTCAAACCAGTTTAACGCACCTTGAAAAATAAGCATAAGGGCCTTAATTGCCTTTTTCTTGGCATATATCAATTCCTATACATAAAAATGCAGCACTGAATAACAGCAGTAAGCCAAATTCCTTTCAAACAGCACATCTATGTGAATACTAGCTGTCCATTATAATTTTTGAAATCTAGGAGGCTGTATCATTTTTGTAAAAATTTTAATAAAATTTAAAGTCAATTTTTTAAATAAATTTTATTTTTATATTCCCCATACAATTGCAGCCCCCTTATTTTGACCCCAATACCTCCCCTCCCGGCCCCCCACCCCCCATAGAGTGTCTCTGGTTCATAGTTTTTTGTTGATTTTGATTTTCACTTTCTTATAGTTATTCATTTTCCTGGTCGCTTATTTAAGTTTTCTAGATTCCTGCTATGAGTGAGACCATCCAGTATTTTTCTTTTTCTTTCTGGCTTATTTCGCTGAGCATGATCCCTTCCAGCGCCATCCATGTTGCTGCAAATTGCATGTGTTTATCTTTTTTGAATGCTGAGTAATATTCCATGGTGTATATGTACCACATCTTCTTGATCTAGTCATCTATTTTTGGGCATTTGGGTTGTTTCCAAAGCTTAGCTATTGTAAATAGTGCTGCTATAAACATAGGGGTGCAGGTGCTCTTTGGAATTGATGTTTCTGTGTCCTTTGGGTAAATACCTAGGAGTGGAATTGCTGGATCATATGGAAGCTCTATGTTTAGTAGGTCCAGAAATCTCCACACAGCTCTCCATAGTGGTTGGACCAGTTTGCACTCCCACCAACAGTGCAGAAGAGTTCCTTTTTCTCCACATCCTCGCCAACATTTGTTGTTGCTAGATTTTTTAATATGTGCCATTCTCACTGGTGTAAGATAGTATCTCACGGTAGTTTTGATTTGCATTTCCCTGATTACAAGTGATGTTGAACATTTTTTCATATGTCTGTTGGCCATTTGCATTTCCTCTTCAGAGAAGTTTCTTTTTAGCAATTCTGCCCATTTTTTGACAGGATTATTTTCTTTGTTGTTGAGTCTCATCAGCTCTTTGCAGATTTTTGTGATCCGTTCTTTATATTAGTGTTGTGTGCAAAAATGTTCTTCCAGTCGGTGGGGTTTCTCTTTGTTTTGGTTATTGTCTCTTTTGCTGTGCAGAAGCTCTTCAATTTGATGTAGTCCCAGCTGTTTATCTTTGCCTTCACTATCACTGCTTTGGGTGATGTGTCTGTAAAGATGTCTTTGATGTGAATATCATGTAGTGTTTCTCCTGTATTTCCTTGTATATATTTTATGGTTTCAGGTCTTATGTCTAGTTCTTTAATCCATTTTGAGTTGATTTTTGTGTATGGTGTGAGGTAGTAGTCAAGCTTCATTCTTTTGCATGTAGCGACCCAGTTTTCCCAGCACCATTTATTGAACAAACTTTCTTTGCTCCAATGCATAGTCTTTGCTCCTTTGTCAAAGATTAGTTGACCATAGATCTGTGGGTTTATTTCTGGATTTTCTATTCGATTCCATTGGTCTGTCTGTTCTTGTTCCAATACCATGCAGTTTTGATGATTATGGCTTTGTAGTATAGTTTGAAGTCTGGGAGTGTGATGCCTCCATTCCCTTCTTTTTTTTCCGGAGAGCTTTGGCTATTCGGGGTTTTTTGTGATTCCATATGAATTTCATCAATAATTGTTCTATTTCTTTGAAGAATGACATTGAAATTTTGATTGGAATAGCATTGAATCTGTATATTGCTTTTGGTAGGATGGCCATTTTAATAATGTTTATTCTTCCAATCCATGAGCAGGGGATGTCTTTCCATTTCTTTGTGTCTTCTTCTATTTCTTTTAACAGTGTTTTATAGTTTTGACCTTTGTATAGGTCCTTTACCTCTTTTGTTAGATTTATTCCCAAATATTTGATTTTTTTTGTTTCAATAGTAAAAGGTATGGTTTTTTTGATTTCTTCTTCTTCAGATTTATTGTTTGTGTATAGGAAGGCTACTGACTTTTGCGTGTTGATTTTGTATCCTGCCACTTTACTGAACTGATTGATGAGTTGAATTAGTTTTTCTGTGGAGTTTTTGGGGTTCTCTATGTATATTATCATATCATCTGCAAATAGTGATAGTTTGACTTCTCCTTTTCCTATTTGGATTCCTTGGATATCTTTCTCTTGTCTTATTGCTCTGGCTAGGACTTCTAGTATTATATTGAAAAGCAGTGGTGAGAGTGGACATCCTTGTCTTGTTCCAGATCTTAATGGAATTGCTTTCAGCAAAAAATTCAGTTTTTTGCACAGAGGAAAAAAGGCACAGAAATGCCACCTTTTTTATTAATATAAAACCTTCCCATGCACTTCCATTTAGTAACAATTTTAGTTACTATAAGCCATTATGTAGGCGTTCATTATATATAATTTTAGAAACAATGAAGTGTAAAATATAAGACACGAAAAGAAATTTGGGATATTATAATTATTTTACTTTTTCAGGCAGAAGTTTATAAATCCTGATGTAGTTCTGTTTTTTTCTTTGGTTCATTTGTATCAATATTCTCATGAAATAATGCTAACTTTAAAATATAACCCAGGGCCTCCCTGGTGGTGCAAGGGTTAAGATGCAATCTATGAAGCAATCCACAGCCACTGCAGCACGAGTTCAATTCCCGGCCAGCCAGTGAGCTACACGCATGGCGTGGCAGACCACTCCTGACTTGCCCGTTGCTCCCCACAGCAGTATATTTCAGTCAGTCTGCCTCTTCTGTTCCCCACTCAGTCTCTGGTGAATCCTCTCACCACCACCCCCAAACCTCTGGCCTATACTCTAGCTCTTGTAGGCATAAATAAATAAATCTTTATATATATATATATATATATATATATATATATATATATATATATATATATATACACACACAAAACCCAAAGCATTATTAGTCACATTTCACCTGAAGTAGATTTCAGGTGTTTTTCTTTTAACAAAACTAAAATCAAGTCATAATAGCATCAATAACTGTTTTCAATAGGGTTCCAACATTTTATGCCAGAATAGCTCATTGAGAATTCAAGTTCCTTTCTACCCCACCCCCCAACATCATTAGTTGCTGGGTGAGCTATAAAAATGCCCTACACTGGAGATAAGAACTGAATTCCAGAGTTGATTCCACTAATAAGCAGACATAATCATCCCTCTGTCTCTTCTTTAGTCTTGAGTTTTCTTAGTATAGGGAAATATTCATATAATTATAATAAACTGGAAATTTTAAAACAATCCTCTCCCTAATACACACATACCAACTTCATTACAAATTTTCTGGAGCCAAAATGCATGCAGGTAGGCAGCAGGAAAGCTATACTTTTTATGGAGACCACAATGTGATTTTGTTGTACAGTTTGGTTGTGGGACACCCAGATTGAATTTATTCAGATATCTGTGCCTTTCACTGTCCATAAATTTTATTTCAATAAAAAGTGGTAGTTATACATTTCTGATGGGTCAGTGAGAAGCAAATATTATCAGAGATCATTAGGTAAAAAAATAATAATACCCTATATCCTATATCCCCACATACAGGTGCTTTGCAACTTCACTATCAGAGAAACACTGATGTGATGTGACACTCCAGAAAAATCATCAGTTTCTACCCTGAGTGTCTCCAGTGGCGATGTTAATGCTGCCAAGACTCAATCAGGCATCAAATAAGCTTTGGCCAAAAAAATGCCTATGGCATACCTTCCATTTCAGCAATTATGCATCTAAGAACCTACCTAAGGGCAGAATATAAATAGTCATTAGAGATTAGCACAAAAGATTTAGGCAGAAGGGTGCTCACTGCTGCGCTGTCCACATGTCGAGCCTAGGCTGGTGGAGTACTTGGATGTGTCTGCAGGACTCATGGCCAGGGCTGCCCTGGTGTCTTTTTGTCTGAGTTGAGATTTCTGGGAAAGGAAGTCTGAAAGGTGACAAGTGGAATGTTGCCCAGAGTTACAACTGAGGAACAAAGGAGGGCACAGAGTGTGTTTCCAGATTGAGCTGGAGTGACTCCTTTAGAGAAAGGGGTAGGAAACGGAAGTGGACGGGGCTCTCTTTGAACTACCTCTCTAGTTACCAGACTGCTACTTGGGGGGACCGCATGAGAAAGGGGTATTCTTGATCTCTGCCCATTTTATTTTTTTCCCTATAGGACACACTGTGCATTCAAAGCAACAGGAATGAAATATTTGCAATAAGCACAACAAAACTCTCAAGATGAGTTGGGAAATACTGGAACACAGATAGTAGCCACCTGGGTGGTATATTAGGGAACTGGGGGGTTCCTGGAGCTGTGGTAGCAGAGTGGGGTTATCATGAGATGGCTTTCCAATTCAGAAGTTATGGGTCGACAACAAATCAGAGAAGGGGAGAAGATATTTCCATAAACTTACATATGATCTTCCTTAAACCTCTAAATACTGGGCAGCAGATTCTTGTAAGGAAGTGAACTGAGCGTGGGAGTGGGAGTAGACAGAAAAATGAGTATCTATAAGAAAGTGAAAATCATAATCAACAAACAACTATGAACCAGAGACACTTTATGAGGGGTAGGGGGCGGGAAGGGGAGGGATTGGGGTCAAAATAAAGGGGTTGCAATTGTTTGGGGAATATAAAAATAAAATTAAAAAAATAATAATAAATTAGTCATTACACTCTTTAAAATAAAAAAAAAAGAAAGAAAAGAGCCAACAGTAATTTCGGTTCCTAATGTGACCTTGTCTGTAACTATAGGCAGATGAGGTAGGGAGCTTTGGGAGTTCTATTAATACTACAATAAATATGGAAACAAAATGCCCAACAAGGGATTAGCTAAGGGAGGGATCACACATCCACACAAGGCAAGGCAGACTCATGACTCAAAGAAGAACTGTGTCTATTTTCTGTGAATTTCACAGTCCAACTACATTCATTCTCACTGGTATCCCAAGAGTATCCCTGAAACTCCCGGAGCAGAGGCAAAGCTCAGAGAAATTAATTGCTACAGTGAAGATAATTATTAATGTTTGTAGAGTCTGCCCTCTTTTTTTTTTTTTATTTTTATTGGCAACTGAAGATGAGGAATTCTGCTGCCAAAGGGTAAGTGGGGCTTGCCAAGAAGGCCTGGCACATCACAACGGGGGTTAAGGATGTCCCTATGCATACAGTGACCAGTGTGTGTTAATGTTCAAACCGGTCATTTTGAGTGTGATAGAGGCACTAACTGGATGAGTAGCTGGAACTTACTGTACTCTATTTATGCCTGGGGCTGGGTGAACCCACTGCTAACTATTCCATCCGGATTACTCTATTACTTTAAACCATTAAAGTGTTGTACAAAACACACATCAGAATATGACAAGCTCCACTGTGACATGATAAAAAATCATATTACAAAAGAGTATGTTTGATTTCATTAAGTGAGGAATACACAATGAAAAGAATGACTAGAAAAGAGGTCTAGATGCTAATAAGAATGATAATTTCAGAGCAAATGTGTAAAAGGATATTGAAATTGTAGAATTTTCAATTTTTCTATTAAAGGACATTCATTATTTGCGAAGTTAAAGTTTATGTAAAAATGTAAAAGTAAGTAAATTAACTTTCAATCAAAAGTATGGTTTCCTATGTGGCTCTAGTCACTTAATTCTGAAATTCAGCTTCTAGACATTTGGAATCATTACTGGATGATTTTTTCAATGGTCTTAAATTATTATGTCCTCAGGGGTCTGGTCTATATTTTATTTCATCTTTTAGTTCTCAGAGGGCTGGTGTAACACCTATGCATAGAGTAGATGCACATTAGTATGTGAGTTCCCTTCTGAGCTAATCAAATTGAAATATTCCAGTTTAGGTCTTGATTTTCTAAAGCCAGGTTTCCTTAGCTCTGAGACTGGATTAGACTCATAATGGTTGACATTGATGGAATTATTCCCATAGGCCTCTGCGGCAGGCTGTATTTAATCCTCACAATACACCAATGAGAACGGGACTCCCAGCACCTCTATGGTACAGATGAGAAAGCTGTGGGAAGAGATGTGCAGTGATTTGTCCAAGGTAACTAAATAGAATCATTTGCCCTTGATCGACAGTGACTACCCTTAAGGCCAGCAGAAAAACACTTACATGCCCCTCAATGTTTTTTTTTTTCCAGATGTTAGCAAAAAAATTGCTTTATAACTTTAATATACACACCTTTGAAAACCTCATTTATAAAATACATTCTTTTTTTGCTTACTACAGATAATTTATGTCATAAGTGCATTTTGCTGCTACGTAAGAATGTGCCTTAAAATGATAGTTTACAAGACAGGCAAGGGGACCCTTAAAATTTAGTTTTCAGGATGAGTGACTTCTGCCTGTCTTTTAATTTATTAGAATGATTTGCTTGTTTGATATAAAAGCTTGATTATGTTTTAGTAAAGGCATATTTTATGCTGTAAATATAATTCAAAAATTATTTTTATCTCCTAATCAACCTAAAGAACAAATATAAACTAGGTAAATACAGCACAGACTATTCATTAACATGCTTTGTCTTGATTTGCTTCAGACAAGGGAAAAGTCTTATAGGAATGCCAGTGCCCACTTGCAGATTTGGGGCTTAAATACCCAGTCACCTTGGACTCTTTATTGAATCCATCTGAAACACATTTCTATACCTCTGATTCCTTTTAAAGTGTCTCTGGCTCCAAACCATGACTCCCCTCCAATCACTCCATCACTTTGCTCTAAATCTGACTTATATCATTTCATAAATTTAGTTTCTCTGGGGATCTTCCTCCTCTTCTGCAGGAGGATCAATTTAAATCATCCTTAAATCATCACATTAAACAGTATCTACCATTGGCTGCAAGGGGAGCCAAGAAGTATATTATACAAAGTCTTAAAATGCTGTCCATGCCTTTTTAGCTTTACCATAAAATCAGATATAGCCATTTTATCATGAAGGATTTTAATAAGTTTACCTTTTAAACTAATGGACTGTAATGGGTTTCTTAAATTTTGCATGTAAAATCCTGGGGATGGGAAACTTTCAATTTCTCCTTAATAACTAATCACTATAAATCAGCTTCTTTTAATATACTACATGTTAACATAGCATTGAACTTTGAAGGAGCTTGTACCATTTTCCTCCTGATGTTTTAGCCACAAGGAAAGGCAAGTTTATTTCTGAAAAGAAGTACTCAAAGCAATTTCATTTTATTTCCCTCCACAGAAGATATCAGATATTTAAGGACTCCCATAAAAGATCTACCCTTCAATATTTCAGGATGACCTGTTTCTTAGAGATTTCATTGGTTTCTCTCTTGCCAGAAAAGATTTTTTCAGAATAGGTTTTAAGTCTGTCATGGTACATTTGGTATATATTTTATAATGTAATCTTGGTTTTTTCATAGTTGGTAGTTAAATATTAATAGTAGAACACATTTATTGGATAGTTTCCCCTCCAATTAAAAGGCAATAATAATGATAATGATGATGACATAATAACATCAATAATAAAGATGGTGATGTTATTACAAAATAACAACATTGGTTTATTTTTGGTTCTTCTCCAAAGCTTTGCACTTAACTAGATTTCTAAAACAAAAAAGAAAAGGATGATAAAATACAACTGATTAAAATGTCAGTGCAATGTAAGTAATAATGCTTTCTGAAGATTCCAAGTTTAGAAAAAGTCATGGAAAGAAATTGCTTTGTGAATATTACACGATTGATCACAATCTGGTTCCTAAATTTCTTCTAAGTGAAAGATCTATTTACTTAGTTTATTCACCTGGTCTCTTATCAGGATGAAAAACCCAAAGATTTTTTTAAAAACTCATGTTTCCAACATCTGATATCAAACAGACATTCCCTATCCATCCAGAGATTTGGTACCACATCAAGGCATGAGTGGGCTGGATTAGCTTCTTCGACAATTAATCTATTGTTTATCTTCATAGCTCAATAATTTACAGTCAAAGAGGGGAAATAAATACTATCAAGCTTCCTTTATGTCAACATAGCTAGGATGACCATTTACATGGCAAAGTAGATTTGCAGTGACAAGAGAGGTAACAATTTACATGCTTGGTCAGGCACTGATGTTGCCTTCTTGGTCTAGGGGGCAAGGGGTGGATGTATAGGAAAACTGCACTTATAGGCAAAGTGGTGTTTACTCAGGAGGGCACTCGGAATGGTGTTTACGTCAGCTATAAATTCATCAACTACTGTGCCACTGAGAATCCCAAGATTATAACAGGGCATGCAATCAAAGCACGTGGTGGCATGGAGCTCCCAGTCGCAAATGTTCCTCTCTATCCTCTTTTGAATGTGTGTTCTGCATAGTGGCACACACAGCCCGTTGAGCATGAGCCCCTGGAGAGAAGAGAGGATAGGAATTGCCTCTGATGGGGAATTGTTCACTGAACACACATCACACAAATTGGCTAAATGCTATCAAGCTAAGAAATTAATGTAAACACCAATCATAGGAGTCAGTACACATTTCGTGCAAAATCAACAGGCAGAAGATGGTGTAACTTCTAAAGACAGGTGTATTCAACCTTAAAGTATCAGATTAGCATGAACAAAAGGAGAAAGGGAGATACCAAGGACAGAAGGCAGGAGAGGGAAAGAAAAGGACAATAGAAAAGGGAAAGATTTAAAGGAGGGAAGAAAAACAATGCTCTTTAGCAGATGCTGTATCCCTTCTGCAGTACTAAGCATTAGCTCTAGGGAAATTTTTAGGTTTGGTATGAACTGTAGAAATGTGTCTCAAAGTCACTGAAAAATGCTAGCTCTAATTTACCTCTCATACAGTTCCTGCATAGGTAGAAAGGTCTTGAGAAGTTATGAAGAGAGGTCAAGATTTGCTTTGTGTCTCTCCACCTGAGATACCAATGGGCTGTGGCTTGGGTGCCACTGCTAGTTGTGGAGCAAGTTGTTGGAACCAATTAAAGTGCCCCTAGTGAGTGGGGCTGTTCTTTAACTAAGCCCAACTGAAACACCCACTAGATCCCACCTTTTCCACCCTTACCACAAGGACCTTTTACTGATTTTTGCTCTTTAGTTAAATTACTGATGCTAAGTTATGGAGGATGTAGTATACTGACATCAGTTCTAACATCAGTTATTTTATAACTTAGTTTCACCACTTATTAGTTCCATTTATTACCTGGGGAAGATTAACCTCTCTGAGGTTCAGTTTTCCCTAGGCAGGAATAAGATACACCTCAGAGAAGGTGCTTGTGCCTTTTACATACTACAATCATTCTCAATTACTCTCTTCCTTTATATTGGGCACCATCAATGGGTTGATTCTGTGAAAAGTTAGCCACATGAAAAAAGGACCACCTTTTATTTACAGATCCTCTCAAAAAGAGGGTGAGGACAGGGGAAAGGTCAAAGTCAGGAATGAAGAAAGCCCCCCACCCCCAAATATCAAAGTTTGATATTACTTTATTTGAAAATCACGTTAGATAGTTAATATGCAGAACATGTAAAAAACTCCTATAACTCAACAACAAAAAACAAATAACATGATAAAAAAATGGTCCAAAGAAATGAACAGGTATTTCTCCATGATGAAGAATTAATGACTACCAAGCATATGAAAAGACTCTCAGCATACAACATACTTGACTGTTTGGAAAATGCAATACAAAGCATAAGAAGGGATCACCTCATACCCATTTGAATGGCCACTTAAATAACAGAAAGCAAGTATTGGCAAGAATGTGGAGAAATTTGAACTCTATATGCTATTGGTAGGAATGTAAAATGGCATGATCTCTATTAAAAAAACGTATATTGGCTCCTCAAAAATTAAGAAGCGAATTACCATATTACCAGCGATTCCATTTCTGAGTGTATCCAAAATAACTGAAAGTAGAATCTCAAGAAAATTCCACACGTATGTGCATAGCAGCACTATTCACAGCCAAGAGGTGAGAACAATCCAATATCCATTGACAGATAAGTGGCAAAACAAATATGGTATGACAGAATATTATTCACTCCTAAAAAGGAAGGAGATTCTGATGCACGCTACAATGTGGATGAACCTTGAGGACATTGCGCTAAGTGAGATGAGCCAGTATAAGAAGATTAATACTGATTGTGATTCCACTTATGCAAGGTATTTAAAGTAGTCAAATGCATAGAGTCAGAAAATATAATGATTGCTGCCAGAGGGGATTGGGAGGGGAGTAAGGAAGCTGTTTATTGGACAAGTTTCAATTTTACATGATGAAAAATTTCTGAAAACTTGATTACACAATAACGTGAATTTAACTAACACTACTGAGTTATTAGTAAGAATGGATAACATTGTAAATGATATGCATTTTCTACTACAAAATTTACTAAAAAGTAATGTGTGCCTACAGGTGTCCTATATTGACTTTCCACAACACAGAACCTGGTTCTAGGGTCTACTGTCATGTTCCATTGGAAGAAGAATGCCGACCACTCTTTTGTGAAGAGTAACTAGGCTGCCCATTGGGAGCTGAGACCTCCTACCCCTCGTTAGCTTGGAATGAACTTCTCTTCGTTTACTTGATTTTATTTTAATTTTCAGATTTATTGAGCTATAATTGACATACTGCCATATAGTATAATGACTTGCCATACATATATTGTGAGATGAATATATAAATATGTTTAGTTAAATTTTCATTACCTTATGCAGTCAGGATGGATGTTTTTCCTTATAATGAGAACTTTTAGGATTTATTCTCCTAGCAATTTTCAAAAATCATATGGCAGTGTTAAATATAGTCATCATGTTGTACATTACATCTTCCAGTACGTGTTTATCTTGTAAATGGAAACTTTGGGACACTGTATCCTTATTTTCAGTTGTAATAAAATGGTCATCACACTTGAGATCTTGATCTTTCTTTGTAGTGTTTAGGTCTTTATAAATGGCACTATAGTTAAATATTATTAACCCCCAATAGTGTGATATCCAAGATACAAAGTCCATCACTAGCTGAACTGCCATTTCCTGAAATATACAGAGATCATATTCTCATTCTTAAACATGTTCTCACATTTTCTCATCCTCACTCAAGGCTTCATCTGTCATTCTCAGGCCGAATTCCCAAAGTAAACCTATAAGAAACTCATTATTAAATATGTTCTCACATTTTCTCATCCTCACTCAAGGTTTCATCTGTCATTCTCAAGCTGAATTCCCAAAGTAAACCTATAAGAAACTCAGACACCAAACTGAAATCTTCATGTGATTCCCCAAGCTCTGTTCTGAAGGGACAAGACATCAGGGTATATAATCTTAGACCCCTTCTTCTCCCTCAACATCTCTCCTTTAAAATCAGGCCTTACATCTTGTAGATTCTCCCTTTTAAACATTTCTAAGACATGTGATCATTGTAACTTCTCATCATTTATTATATTATAAAATGCCCCTTCCCCCAAGATTTCAGGACAATTGTACACAATTTTCCCATGACAACTCTACTGAGTTGCTTCCTTAGTGCTAGAGATATGCAGGTGAGTAAGCCAGAGTTCCTGCCCACCCTGGTGTTCCAATGGGATATAGATCAGGAACAGGCCCCTGCAAGGGGCATATGCTGTTATTGGCAAGGTGCAGAAGAAACACCTAACCCAGTCTAAGTCATAGTAGATCCCCTGGAAGAAGCAGCAAACGGCCTCCAAATTCAGGTATTAGGCAGGTACAGCAGCAGTTGATGTTTCCTGGACCAATGCCCATTCCCCCCTCTTCTTGGGAGAGTGCACTGATTTTCTAGGAACATATGCCCCTACCCCACAACTCTTTTCTTGTGGTTTGAGTAGACCACTCCATTCCCTTCCCACCCTCTAGCTAACTCCTCCAGAGGCGAAACCCTGACTCTCCCACAGCTAACTTCAGGACTTTTGTTAAGAGAAGCTCTTTTCCACCAACATACCTGAGAGACCAGAATATAGGCCTGAAAATATGGCCCTTGTATGTTGGTGATTTTGTCATCATGAAGTAAGAGGCTGCCTGAGAAGAGAGAGGAGGGATGCATGACAATAGCCCCGATTCTACTGACACTGCCTGGGCTCATGAACACAGCTCTGATGGCAGCTACTTCTGAACAAATGTATGACCCTAATGGCTCAAGCCAGGTTGAGCTGGATTTTCTGTCATTCTTAAATAGGAGAATACATAAGAGGAAAAGCATATAGTAGGAAGAAGGAATCACATCCAAAAGCCCAGAGGCCAAGAAATCACAGCCCATACTGTATATACAGTTCTGTGAATCAAAGAGTAGTTGCAAAGAGTGACCTGGAGAAGCTGCAAAGGTTAAGAATCAACTTTTTCCAATCCACTGTTGTTCTGCCAGAGCCACTGTAATAAAATGCAAATTTGATCTTGAAATTCCTCTCCCTCGCTTAAAATACTTTAATGACATCCCAAAGGTTTTAGGATGAAGTTCAAACCTATTAGCTTGGCACCCAAGGCTCTTGATGACCTGCCTGCATGCTCCTTCTCTCTGTAGTTTCAACTCTCACATCTCTCCCACGGGCACCCAATGCTCCAGATAAATGGAAAGACTTGCAGTTTTCCAAACATGCATGCTGTTTCATGCCTTTGTGCCTTCATCTTGTAAGTATTATACCACTTTATCCTCATGAAAGTCCCATGAACTGGGGATTATGATGCTGATTTTCCAGATGGGGTAAAAGGTACAGAGAATTTGAGGAATATCAAAAACTGAAAGAAAGGACAGCTGAGATTTGAACATGCCTATCTATCCCCAAGTTCCTCATTCACTCTTCTTTGCCATCACTCATGTCAGCTCTTGTAACTTCTCATCCATGTATCATTGTATTTCACAGACTGGTATTTTGATGGAATTAAAACATTTCAGTATTTCAGGGGTAGGGGTTAGAGAGATGTTTACCAATTCTTTCAAGTAACCACCACTAAAGCCAACATATTTACATTTTCTTCATTTAAAAAATTGTGAAGAACTTTTTGCCAGGTACTGAGTATTACATAGGTGAACAAAGCTAGCCATGGTTCCTGCCTCCCAGTGCTTACAGAAGTCTACTCCTTAAATTGGTTCTCACTGAGAAGGCTTCCTGACCACATGTGGGAATGAATGCCTCTTTGCTTTCATACACACATGGAACTCCATCACTGCTGCTACAGAGGAAATATCAGCAGCTGCATTATTTTCAACATGGCCATGCCATGAGTTATATCAGAGATTAATTGATCCGCTAAATGGTATAAGGTAGAGAAAGGACTGGGAATAAATCAATGAAGGAAATGGCGCTGTGTCTTATATAACTGGGATCAATTGTGTTACAGCTCACTCAGCGAGGCTCCAGATTGCAAAACAGCCTGCTCAGAACGGGTCATGAACAGGGCAAATCCCTGATTTAATGACACACGGAATTTTCATTGCTTTATTTATACTCTATTTCTCACTAAAGTGAACAGCATTTCTTAATGGCACCAATTCTACAAGATCATACAAACCATGTATGTTTTGTGTTTTCTTTGCTTCTAATTGGGACAAAACTGATCATCATTCAATAGTCTTTTTGTAGAGAATGAAATATGTAAGAACTAAAAGGAAAGAACACATGCTTCAAAGTGGGCAGCAAGAATTTAATGAAAGTAAAACAACAGGATAGTTTTAATGTTGAATCTTTGAAAGTACTCTAAAAAATCTAATAATTACTTTATAAATATGACTTCGTAGGAAAAAACAACAAAATTAAAACAAAAAGTATGAGAAAAAGTTAGAGGATTGTTGAGAAATGAAATACTAAAAGAGATTTTCCAATATCAAAAAAGCACCTTTTATGAACATAAAAATGTACCTGCCCTTCCTCTTCCACAAGAGCCGGATGGGGTCTGAGAGATTAAAAGTTGGATGTTAGCCCAGTTAGCCTAAGTGAAAAGCGATTAAGGCCTGATGGGAGGGATGCCAAGAGCCCTGGTCTGGTAACCAGTGGATGAATGATGCCTGTTGCCCTGCAGGGCCTGGAGAGGTGAGTGGATGAGATGCCCAGAGAATCCTCTTGGGACGGTCACTCCCAACATCTCAGCTGTTATTGTGTGTGTGTGTGTGTGTGTGTGTGTGTGTAATGTTAGGCAGGAACAAAAAAAAGCAATTATTTCATCCTGGAAAAGTAATATTTTTCCCCCCATAACTGCAGCGGCCATCAAAGATGGACTTATTTTTCTTGTGCCCTACCCTGATTCCATGAAATAGTTGCTGGTTCTCAAAAAGATTGATACAAGCTTTGTTAAGCCAGTCAACCAGAAGTGTTGGTGCCTTAAAAAGATTAACTTTTTAAAAGACTCCCTATCCAAAGATTAAGAAAATATAAGATGTTGCCAAGAGATCTCTACTTTTGTGCTGTATGTTAATGATGTTTATTCAATGAATAACACATTAAATGAAGTGTGTCAAATTCTAAAATATTCTTCTTAATTCTATTAAAATCACATGAAACTTCCTCATCAATACAGGCCAATAAAATATAAACAATTATAATTGGTAGAAGAAAATACTTTATAACTAGTCCAGGTTAATTCCTTTTCATGAATTAGCTTATGGAAGGTTTAAATGGCAACTAAATTCAAAGACTTACATATACGCTAGGGATTTTACTTGACTAAGCTTAGTGATTACTTGAGTGTTAACTAGAGGAACTAAAGAGGCAGGAAACTCGTGCCAAATCACATTAAATGACAGGATCTAACCTGAACCGAAGAATTAACATGAAAAAAGTATTTTCACTAGCAATTTAACAATGTGAAATAGAGAAATAAAGATTTTATAAAAATAAGGTCTGGATAAAATGGTACTTTGAAATTCAGAATGATATATTTTATATCTCATCTCTCCACAGAGATGGAAGTTGTCTGAGACATAGCACCTATTTGTTAATTTTTTTTGGGGGGGGCAGTTAATTCTAGTTTAAATGCATATTTTACAGTTGAGAAAATGACTTTGCCAGTGATGGCATAATCAGGTAGGGGATAAAAAGTTCTAAAATTAAGTCTGCCTGACTACCAAGTATTTTGCTCTAATTGTGACATTAATAATACAAGGTTTAATTTAAAGAACAGGTTTTATTCCTAAGAAGGCAGTCACATAGGTTCACTGACTATAGTCCTCTGTTCTTCCTCATGGAGAAAAGGCAAAGAGACAAACTCCAGCATGTTGATTTGTATCTGTTTTCCATTTTCATATATATATAATATATATATATATAATATATACATATATAATTTGTTTCTTCAAGTAATGGCAGTATTTCTTATCTTTCCCTTATACTCCTCCAACAACCTGGGTAGGGCTTTGTGTGTGATGGCATCTGAACCCAGTGGGAAAGAGCATGGGATTGGTGAAGAGGTCAGATTGTTTGGATTGATTTAATGTCACTTATTAACCAACGGGCTTAGATTTCAGCTTTATCACTTATTAGCCAACGGACTTAGAGTAAATTACCTAATGTCTCTCTGCCTTAGGATCTCCATCCATAAAATGGTTCTCCTAATGCCATCTGTCTCATAGGGTTATTATCAGGGTTAGGCGAATTATTCATGAGGCTCCTAGAAAAATGTCTGACATGTGGCAAGCATCGTATAAGCGTTAAAATAAAATGCTCATTTCACTCATATGTGAAATATAGAAACAACACAGAACAGACAAAGCTAAGCCAGAACAAACTCTAGAAATCTGACTGTAGAGCTGAGGCTACCAGAAGCAGAGGATGAGGGTTGGAAGCAAAGAGTGGGAAATGACTATGGTTGAAGACTATAGGTGCTTTGATTGTGGATGAGGTGTGGCAACATACATCTAAAGAGGCATGAACCTATACATTTGAATCATATACAGTGTTGCCAACTAATGTACCTCAATAAAATAACAAAATAAATAAAAAGCTTGCTGAATGACTAAAGGTTTCATTGCACCTATATTAACTAATATTGCTCAGCAATTGATGGGGTTTCTCTACCCAGGACATGGTCTGAGAATTTGGCAAACTCTGAGCAAATGTATCTCTTATTACTTAAATTAAGTCAAAAGATAAATAACTATGATATAAATATCTGCCTTGTAAAGTGCTTCACAATTATTTATTACTTGCTGCAAACCAAATAGGCAAAGGGAGGAATAAAGTAGTCCTGCTAACATCTATACCTCATTAAAGTTTCACCTTCTTTAAAAATCCAGGAACACAAATGAGTTATCAGAGGAATTTCCTTTCCTCTGTCAGGTGTATACAGATATTTGAACATAACCACTAAAGTAAATTAAATGACATTTCCTAACTGGCCAAATGGCATTTGGAGGAAGCAGGGGGCGCAGACAAGCAGAGAGAGCCAAATTATCAGGGTTGGAAAAGAATTGCAAAATCTGAGTTGAAGTTGATTTCCTGTAGCAATTAGACCCTTATCTTACTTGGGCATTTTATTTGAAAAACATAATGTGCTATTTTGGGCAAGAACATTACAAAATAAAAGTGATTGTTAACTTATTAAAGAACTTTATATTAAAAAGGCAAATGAGCAGATGACAAATCAAACTGGGGAAAATTATATCCTCTTAAAAAAATACAGCAATGATTACTGGGCAATACAAGTGCAGCAAATGCAACAAAAAGTGGGAGGGGAAGATGGGGGCACATTATTTTTTCCTGTATATCCTTCAAGATATAACTCTGCTATTCTTCCCCTTGGGATCTAATCCCAACCCCTCGGTCCAGGCTGCTATTATGATCTAATATAATATGGGAGTTCTAAGTTCTGGACTTTATAGGCCTTGCAACTTCTGTTCTCACTGTTGTGTCACTACAAAAGAAATCTAATCCAGCCCTCTGAAAGATGAAGGTCACTTAGAGTGAATATGATCCATCTGGACCAGCTGTCCCTTTGACTAGAGGCTGACAGTGAGCACCAACCACCAGATGTGTGACTGAAGCTATAGTATAGATGGAGTCGCTTACCAAAAACAGGATAAAAACCACCCAGGTCCAATTATTGACCCATAGAAATAAGAGCAAATACAATGATTGTAGTTTTAAATCAATAGAAGTTTGGGAGTAGTTTGTTACACTGCGACAGATAACTTACAGCTGATTTTCAAAGTTATTAACATGAAACTGAAATTAAGGAACTCTAGGATTCACATTGAGGCAAAGAAGGAAAACACACAAAACAATTCTGTTGTTTCTAAGCTATGGCAGTTTCCTATAGAATATTTTCTAAATTTACAGTTACATAGGAGAATTTCTGGCTCGCCACGCAGATTGAGTGCCTGTTTAGTGTTACCTGAGTTAATCAGGAGGAAAAAGATGAAAGACAACATATGGCTCATTATTTCAAAAATTTAGAAATAATTTTAGGAGCACATTTTAAGAAAATATTTCAAATTTATTATGGTTATGAGAATAGTGTTAAGTGTAACACGAAAGAGAAAGTATCTACTGAGAAATAACGCCACAGATCCCTCCTTTACTTATTTGAGAAGAATTCCCTAGGGGCTGGGAGCTGGAATATGGAGAGATCTGTGGAACTTTGCCCCATGGTCTGCAACACATGCTTCCTTCATCATAGGAGTGAATCAAACTCAATGAGCTTATCTCATTTCTTTGAGATTTCCCTCACTTGTGTCCTCTCTTCTGCCCTACTTCTTCCCATCAGTGATCACTATGAGGGTTTTATGATGCATGAACTTGGTTAAGCAGAACTACATTTCCCAGAATCCCCTTTGTGTATATTTCAGAGTCACGGGAGGTTCTTGGAGATTTGGAGGATGTAAGTGAAGTAGTGACCATTTTGTAGCTCACATACTATTATTATTGCTGATGATTGATTCACCTTGTGGGCATGAAGCAGTAACTGAATTTGCCATTGCTCAATCTCCCACTGGATCCTTTGACAGTTTTTCTGACTTCTGACCCAGGTGGGCATGTCTATCTGTGACAAAGGGCCCTTGCAGGATCCCCCTGTAACAAGGTCAGAGGCAACAATACAAGTTTTAGTTGATTATCATTGGGTTCGAGCTCACAGTTATGGGAAGCAACCTAGGGATCCTTTCTCCCTAAAAGTTTGCTCCATGTACTTCAAATTCCAACATCAGTGCAGAGACAACAACCTCATCAAGACTTCTTGGCTAGCCTCCAAAATTGTGTAAGCCAAGACCTGTAACAAATCTACTGGTTCTGTTTCTTGGGTTGAACCTTAACTGGCATAGTCATTGTTTTGATCATGTTAGCTCTGACAATGTCACCTGGCTGGTAGTTCCTCCAGATATATGGTGAAAAGTCAGTAAGTCTCCAAGATACTAGAAATGGGTTTGCAAAATGAAGATGATGAAGATGAGAAAAAAATAACACATAAACAGTGTTGCATATGTATGTGTAAGTTCTCAGTGATAAAGACAACAGTCCTACAAGACAGAAAGTATTCATTCATCTCCCTTTTTTAGATGTACAGAGATTAAATAATTTGCAATTAAGTGGAAAATTCAATAATTAAACACAGGCATTTCAGTTCTATGTATCATGTACTCCCCTAAGGCCCAAGTAAAACTTTGCCTAGAGATTTCTAACCTCTGGTTAACCTGTCTTTTATAAACACTTCATAATGGAAAATTAACTTACGATAGCACATTAGGAGACTTCAGTTCTGGTCCTGATTTCTTCTTCTTTTTAAGATTTATTGATTTTTTTATGTATACAAGAACTGGGGTTTAGGTGAGAGATGTGATGTGAGAGGATTCACCAGAGACACAGCGGGGAGCAGAACAGGCAGATCTACTGAAATACACTGCTGAAGGGAGTAGTGGACAAGACAGGAAGGGTCTGCCATGCCATGTGTGTTAGCTCTCCTGCCAGGGATCAAACTCATGTTGCAGTGTCTGACAATAGCTTGATAGTGCTGTGTTTTTAACCTCTGTGCCACCAGGCAGGCCCTCTCCTCCTGATTTCATCGCTATGTAGCTTGGTTTTCTTGGACACACTAATTTCTGTATTTTGTAAAATGATCTTAATATTCTCTTCCAGGAATGAAATTTCTGAATCTACAGTGTTAAAATTCCAAGAATGATGTTATAAGGCCTTTGAAAGAAAGCAGTTACATACAATACAACCAGATAATGAAATCTGCACCTTTATATTTGACTCCCTTGCATTTGCTTTTCTACCACCTCCATGTCTAAAATTACACTATAGATCTCTCCATCCTGATGGTAGTGATTTTCATATGTGAGGGCCCTATTATTCACTCACACATACAACTGTGACTATCCACATAAGAAATGTACTTTCACTATAAGTTGATTGAAAAAATATACACAATAGAAGGCATTCCATGTTGGGTAATACTTTTAAGTGAAATAGAATTTTATTAATCGTAAGAACATCTGAAGACTTGAAAAACAATAGCGCAGATTTACTGTAAGGGGAAATCCTTATGGGGCTGCTGATCTGTGGAATTCTTTTCACTTCTCCCTGGGTTGTTGGTGAACATATAAAAGACTGGTAAGTTTCAGTGAACTGCTCACGCTTCTTCATCTACTTAAATTTTACTCAATTTATTTTACAAATGCAATCATATCTATGAAACATGTTTTAAAAAACAACAGAAAGATAGTTTTATATGCCACCTTTTCATTATTTTTAGACACTGCCTTTTTGTGACTGTTTTTAACTCTGTATATATTTTATATTTAAAAAGTTCCTTTTTTTCCCTCATGATCTTTTAGCAACGGTTTCCCCAAGAATTAAAAATCAAGAGGCAGGGATCAATTTAGAAACAGTAAAATAATAGGTATTGATAGTACAAAAGCTACTATAAAATTGACAATCAGCCCTGGAAGAGTAGAGACTGGCCACTTTTACAGGCCAGAGTCCAAATCAGTGACCTTTAGAATATGGCCAAGCCTATATTGAGCCAATGGATAGAAAGTAAAATGGTGTAACAGACACTTGCCAGGAAGGACCAGGGTGACATTGTGCTCGGAAACATTACAGTTCTGAACAGAAAGCGGACATCACAGGAACAAAGGCTGTCGTAGTTATTTTTCTTGTCTGACCCTGTGGCAGGCAGGAGTTTATTTTTCTCAGAAGGGGGGAGGCATACATCACACCTATGTTATGATACTCCTAGAATCCATTATTCAAAGCACACCCAGTAGAGAGGAAAATCATGCAATTCATTCCTGGGACATTACCATAATTTGCTTAGTTGCCTTCTAGTGGCAACTGAAGGCGTTACTGAAGGTTCACTGAAGGTGATGAAGAGAGGATTAAAGGTTTACAGGCGTAGTTCAATACCACCACATCAGGCATATCTTTCTGGATTATCCTTTAATTCTACCATTCTAACACAAGCTGAACCATTTTTACTTCTCTATTTTGCCACATTTCCACTTTACATGTCCCTGTATTGCAATGTGAATGTACTTTATATCTCTCTATCTTCCATTAGACTTTAATTAAGGGCAAGAACGGTGTCTCATGGATTTATTCTCAGTATCTAGCATGGCATCTGACATATGGGAAATATGTCAGTGAATGGGGAATGGAATTTTTAAAATACTATTAGTTTACTGCAGAGATATGAATTCAAGGTAGAAAAATTCAAGTGGTGATTTTTCCAAGCATGAATAACAATTATCAAATATTGTGTTTCCCTGGCCTTGATAACTGCCTTTGTTTCTAAAAAAAAAAAAAAGTTACTATTTATTCTTTTAAAACATCACAAAGGCAATGGCAAAAAGCCTCCAATAGGACTGTGATCCCAATTAAAATTCTTCAACCCAAAAGAAATAACTTTGATCTGATCAAAATGTATGAGTTGCTTTTTTTTGTTACTATAATTTAAAGATAGAAAATTGGTATTTAGGATTTACATATACATGTGGAGTCCAACCTCATTATGATGATTGTACCTAGAAGCCAGGGAGTTTTGAATCTTAAATGTATTTCAGGGGGAAAAAAATGTATTTTCAGAGGAGGAAAAAAAAGGCGCAAAGAGCTACAACAATAGCTCTAATTTAACTGGAGATATTCATAACACAATCCCCGATGAGCAGAGTAAATTGTTGAGAGTATCAGCGGACTGTCTGTTCATTTGGCATATTAGCATGAACGGGGTATTTCTTGCCCAGTAGAGCCTGACCTCTTCTCTACAGGATCTTGCATCTGAGATCTTTGAAACTGTGATTTCAGATACAGTAATAAAGATTTGCTCCAATCTTAACTATGGAATTAAAAATGCTATTGAAACCTTAAATATACCTTGTCAGTGTGTTTTGCCAAGACATGAATCTAGTCCTTAGGACCAACATCTATATTCTAACAGAAAATAGACACAAATATAGCCAATTATTAATTTCCTCTGGTGACAGCATGCAGAAACTATGCGATGACATGGATAACTGAATATGGCAACAATCACTATACAAAAACATGTTCTCTCAAATGTTAAATAATAACCCCAAACTAAAAATTAAATTTTAAAATCAAAGCTGAAAGAAAAATATCACCTTTTAAATCAATTTATTTTACTTCAATTCATGAAAGCATGTACATTCATTGGACATTTATTTAAAGACCTATATGATATCAGTCAAAGGAGACCACTTCTAAGACCAACAAACAAAAAAAATCACAGTGGACATATAACATAATTTGCCATTGCTAAAGTGCTCTGCATATATTCTAGTGTGGAGAACTCTGGTGGTCTATACAACTATTTCACCCTTCCAATCTGAATATGTGGGTAGGTTAGTATGGATACACTTTTCAGAGCCAGCTACCCTAAATTGTCTCATCTAATTAGGTTATGCCATACACCTGGTCATAGTGATTGGTCAACGTATCCCAGAGAAAAACAATCACATGTGCTTTTTCTCTAATTGCAAGGGTTTGATTCAGGAAAGAGAATGTAATCAATTTTAGGTTCAAGAAGGAGAGGCTACTTGGGCACTTTGAAAAAGAGTTCTCATTCCTATGAAAAAATTTTTGGGTGATGTATTAAGTGAATATGAAAGCTTGGATCAGTCACAACCATTTATCCAATTTGAGGAAAGATGCTGACACACAGAAAGGACAAAGGAAACACAAATATATAAAAATATAGAACCTATACCTTCACAAATTGTGACAAGTCAACTTATTTTGGGATTCCTTTAAAATTTATGGCTGCTAGCACTGAGTCTTCTGTGACTTGCAGTCAAGTGCTTATTATTATAACTATTATAGGAACTATGGATTAGAGCTGATTTTTAAAGGAGGCCTATGATTTTGACAAGTGAATGGCGGGAAAGAGAATTAGGGGGGTCCTTTATAGGGTCAGAAAATTGCAGGAGCAAAAATAAGTAGGTGTGAAAACACACCGTGTGTTCTCATGAAGCATTAATTACATAAGAGGAAAGGTGGAAGGTAAATCTGAAAGGCAGCATCCCTTTTGGAATGCTCACTCTGGTGGCCAATGGGCAGTTGCGTCAGAGGAGAGAAAGTTAGATGCAGGTGGCTATCAGGGTCAGGCATCATGAAAATCCTGGCTTTTTCACTGGCAGTGAATATGGAAAACAAGATGAATCCAAAGGGTATGTCAATGATGAATATATGATTTGGTGTCATACTTTATGAGATGAAAAGGGAATTAAAAGTGGACTTGGTGAAAATTCAATATTGGTATGTTAGGTAAAGGCCAATTCCTTTTCATTAATCAGGAATAAGAATTCAGGCAAGTGTGAATTAAACCATCTTAAATCATTATTGGAATATGTGTATTCTTTTTTTCTCTTTTCAAGGAGAGTTATGGAAACAACCTAAATCTAAAGCAACATGAAGCGAGATAAATTATGGTACATTTACTAAATGAGACAAATACAATATAGTGATTCACTTACTAAGAATTCCATACCAGATACAACCCCATTATAAAGGTGCCTCAATCTTTGTGGTAGGGTTCCATATTCATTTCAACACTCTCATTATATCCACCACTGATAGCTGGTTTGGCACCCTACAGCTGAGAACCATCAAATAAAAGAAGGTCAAGAAAAATACTTCCAACTTGGATACAAAGAAATAAAAGAGCACCATTTTGACTTGATCCCAATTTTGAAAATTAAAAAAATATATAGAATAAATCTGGTGGAATATGGAATATTTGGTTGATTTCTTTATATCTTCCCTAAAATATAATTTGATAATTGGATAATTATAATTTTATAATTTTAAAAAGATGTTGTTTATGTTGGATTCTCAAGACACAGATAGCAAGAGGAGGATTTGTGTGAAAGTGAATTACTAGCAAGGATTCTTAGGAGTACCAGGTAAGGTAAGTAGAGAAGTGAGAATATTAAGGAAGGAGGTCAGACAAAGGTGTAGTATTAGATGAAATCCCGATAGAGATAACTTGGGATTGATCCTTTAAAGTTAAAGGACTTGGAGACTATTGCCCTTTTTCCTGTCCCTAAAAAGCTAAGAGCTGCCCTTATGGAGAAGTAATTTCTCCTTTTATAAGTAGAAAAATTTGACAGTAGTTTCCACATATCCAGAGAAAAAGACACCTAGTGGTGAGCATTAGGAACATACATGAAAAGGAATCTGAGGGAATGTGCACGGAACACTGACTGCATCTGCTAGAGCTATTCATAATGTGAATCTGAAAGCTTTACTGTTTTATTTAATAAATATTAAAACCTTCATTTTGTGACTGTGTTCATTCATATTAAAAATGTTTACTTTTCATAAAAAGAGTAATGAATAATAATGTATTATTGGCTTAGCACTACTTACTGGAAAAGGAGATTTGAAAAGTCTTACATTCCAAAATGAGTATCTTAACCTTACATGGAAAATCTTTCCAGTGAGGGTGAAGTGCAGATACACACACACACACAGCCATAGGGACTGTGGGTTCAGTTGCAGAGACTCTGGATGAAGGCAAATGTTGGTGCTAGAGTTCCCTCCCTTCTTGAGAAGGGAGAAGTCTGAGAGAGAAAGACAAATCTGCTGTACACCATGGAGAAGCAGAAGAAGCAAGGAGACAGGGTGCTAGAATTTGGAGTCCATGAAGCATTCATCAGTGCTGGGTCCAGACCCCAAGGAAATGCAGTAGTGTGAGGGTACCACATGGCACGCAGACCTCTCCTGCCGCCCGCTGCTCCCTTCAGCAGTGTACTTCGTCAGTCTGCCTGTTCTGCTCTCCACTCTGGCTCTGCTGAATTCCCTTACCCTTCCGCGCTTCTGACTGTACCCAGTGCTTATATAAATAAATAAATAAATCTTAAAAAAAAAAAAGAAATAGAGAGAAATAAGATTTAGGAAAAATGAAGAAAAAGTGAGAAATATCACACTTCATTAGGAAAGGATATATATGGATAATGGGTGTCTCAGAAACTATCTCTTGAGAAGGGAACCAACTTAACTATCCATTGACTAATGACTGGATAAATAAAATGTGCAAAATATACTCAATGGAACACTACTCAGTTACAGAAAAAAGATAAAATAGTGCTTTTTGGAACAAAATGGGTGGGTCCTGAAATAATTATGCTAAATGAAATAAGCCAGAAAGTGAAGACAGTTACTGCATATGTTCACTCATATGCAGAGCATAAATAACCAAAGTAAACAGTTGGCAGAACACAACAAAATTAACTCAGACTCTGAAAACTACAGCATTTACCAGAGGGTGTGCAGAGGTAGGGAGAAGGGGGTGAGGGAGCGAATGTGTATTGGCACTGGAGCTTTGGTAGATATTGAGGGAAGCATGTGTACATATGGAAGTGTGAAGCTATATTTCCAAAATCACAAGTCATGTCAATTATTGGCAGATCAATAAAATTTGACAAGAATGAATAACAATAAAATTTAATCTGAGATTAAAATAAATAACATGTGTTAGAAATTAACACCACTAGGTATAAAAAAAATGATGACATCTGGAGACACCAAATGTTGATTACTAATTGTTTTTACAAAGCCAAGGGAACTGAAATTTGGGGAAAGGAATCTCCCTTACTGAAAGCTATATGTCAAACTGTTTAGAACCTCTGCAAAAATCTGTGATGGTCTGAATTACTCAGTTGGTATAAAATAGGCTAGAGTGAATATAAATTATTTGACCTCCACTAAAGATTTGTGGTGGCATCTATTAGGAATCTTCAAAGTAATGACTGTCTATGGGAGAGGAATGGGGGAGAATATCAGATTTCAGAAAATTAGTCAACCAAATTCACTCCAATATAAACTCTAATGTTGCCATAATTGCTGTTATGACAGGATATTATATGTTGGTAACACCCAGTTTTCTTATTATGCTTCAGCATGGATTAACTAAGCTATATCTCTTCCTGAAAAGTGAAGTTACCCTTCTCTAATCTCTCTAATCGATAGATGAATTATATACTTAACGTTTCAAAAAGTATCTCCTTTTCCAATTCTGAAGGTCAGTCATAGGTCTATTTAAGCTGACATGGTAGAATAATTTAAGTTGTGTTGGGAAAGTCCAGCGTATCACCTAACAACATCCCTCCTCTGACTTCTCAGTTATGGGAATCAATTAAGATGGAGCATTTTGGGGGCCTCCCTGGTGGTGCAGCGGTTGAGCGCTGGTTGCGAAGCTGCCCGCAGCCTCTGCAGCACCGGTTCGATTCCCAGGCTGCTCCCGGCCACCAGAGGAGGGTCCCACATGGTGCGCAGACCTCTCCTGCTGCCCGCTGCTCCCCTCAGCAGTGTACCTCAGTCCTTCTGCCTGCTCTGCTTCCCGCTCTGGCTCTGGTGAATTCTCTCACCCTCCCGTGCTTCTGACTGTACCCAGTGCTTGTATAAATAAATAAATAAATCTTTAAAAAAAAAAAAAAAGATGGAGCATTTTGGGAATTAGGGACAACAGTGGAGAGCAAAGATGCATAGGGATACCAGAGATTCTTACCCAAGGCAGATGGGATTTATGGATGGATTTCAGGAGTTCTGAAATTTCATATAATCATTGAGAAATACGGCTTGTATATACGTAAGAGTGTTTAGATAAGTGAATCCAGGACTTTCATTAGGCTTTCAAAGTAATCCATGATCCATGCTAAGTTAAGGTTTTTAGGAGTTGAGAGTCTGGAGACCTAGTGTTTCTGATGTATATGTGGTTACTAACTGGCCATGTGATCTTACACCTGGGCTCTCTCTTCCTCAGCTTAAGATTTGTACATTTCTGAGGACCTTGACTGGTTAATTTTTTTTTCTAGTGGGAAATGACCCCCCTTTCAGAGACTGCTGAAGAAAATGCCCCAAAGTTGCTTCAGTACCTGCATCCAGTGGCTCCCTCCTAGTGGTCTGATAATAGTAATACATTGAAACAATATTGCAGGGAGGAAATGAAGAGGAGGAAAGGCAGAGAAACAGGGAGGTCGGAAGTGAGAAGGGAGGGAGAAGGGAAGAGAGAGAAATACCTTTCACTGATAAATGTGTGTCTATGGGGCAAATTGATAGAAGGTGTTTATAGAATCACATCTTCTCCCTCTTCGCACGCTTACTCCTCCAAGTGTAGCTGCGGCATTCAATTTTTTGAAAAGTTCATTCTGAAGATGTGTTCAATGAAACTGGGGCAGGAAACATGAGGAACACATGTGTCTATCTCTTTAATTTGACACTTTAAACTATAAAATCATGTTTTCAAATATGTGATGAAATACAGTAAGGGGAAGAATTTTTAGAAGCCTTCTCATTAGCTTAACAGTGATGATGTTGGGAAATGACCTTTTAAAAACATTTGTACATTTAAGTTTTTATCTTAAGTCCTCTCCTCACAGCTTATTTTATTAAAACTAAATAAATCTTGTATTATGAATTGGGAAAAGTGAATGGGCAACTCAAGGTACCTAGCAGCTTGGGCTAGTCATTCTGCGGACTAGATAACCACAACTATTATAATGAACTAATTGAAAATTTTAGAGTCTCATTCATGCCCCTCTTGAGTTAGGCTTGAATAAAGAAAGTCAAGATTGCAAAAGTTTCAGCAATCTCCGTAGACTGGAGCAGATTTCGTTCATCAGTGATGGAGAATTATGGACAGGATAGGAGAGGGAGGAAAAAATCCAGCTCTTTTGGATTCTGCAGTCCTGATTTTGCACTCATTACCAATACTGATCATCAACATGAAAGGGATTCAGTTTGTCCAAGTGCTTATATAGGAATCCTTTTTTACTTTATGTACCTAATGTCCTAATCCCACAGAATCATTTATGTGAAGGGAACAAATGGGATTTTGACTGAAGACAGAGCAAAAGATGGAGCCCATGCTCTGGTCAACCCTTGGCATTCAGGAAACATTGGGCCACAGCTGTAATCAATAAATATGTCCCCTATGGCTCCACTCCTAGGATTTCAGGACGTATTTACATTTCAAGTATGTCAAATAGAATTTGTGACCTGTACATGCCAGTTAAACCTCAGATACCAGGAACAGAAAGTGATATAGAAATTAAGTAACTATAAAATAGCAACAAACTAAATGTTCAGCAATACAGTAATCTATTGATCTAGCAATCACAGGATGGTATACAGGTAAGCATAGAAATGATAGCTATGGAAGGAATGTATCACTGTGGTAGGGTTTTATGATAAAATTTTAAAATTTGAAAAGTAAGTAGTAAAACCGTACATATTCCTTTTCAAAGGTTCTCAGTCCACAATCATGCCATCTAGTTATAATGACGAAAACATATAGGAAATAGATATAAGATAACAAAACAAAATGCTAAATTTGTATCATAGAGAAGAGCAGCTAAAAGTATACTTTTTAATTCTTTTTTCATGCATTTTATAATTGTAATAAATTATAATTTACTTTTAAATTGTTTTTAGACAGAAAATAAAAATGAAAATCAACATCAATTTCCACTCACATTTCACATATATGAATTAAAATTTTAAATATTTCCCCCTACTTAACTTGATTCTTCAATTTCTACATGAGGGTGAAAGCAAAAATGATAAGAACAAAGTTTCCAGATCTAAAAACAAAAGACAGGGAGTGAAATCTGAGCAAATCTATACCACTGTTCAGGAACAGAGGACATCCTCAAAGACAAGGTTGCTAGTAGTCAATCTAGTATTCCTTCCCCACAAATCATGACTATTTCTATTGAACGAATACATCTAAATACATCTACTAAAGAATGTACTGAGAAAAAGAAATATTTCTGCTATTTCCTTTGAGCATAGCATTTCTGCTGTTTTTAACCTGCAGAGCAACCATTCTACTATTCTGTGGTATCTCACCCTAATTTTCCTCTGCTAGACTCTTCTCTGATTTATGGGCTGTACTGGTTTAAGTAGAGTTAATCCCACCTCCCAGGTCCAGGGGTCCATGGTTATACAATGGCCCATGCTGGCCAATCAGGATAGTCCAAAAGGCTCCAAGCTTATCCAAAGAGAGCAAACCCTGTGATTTTAGCTGGAATGACCTTCTACCAGACTTGCTAGGCCAGTAGTACAAAAACCTGGTGCTGCAGGTGATCCTTTTTACTGTCATTTGAGAGCCTGCCTGAGACAGGAATAACCCAGAGAAGCAGAACTGCAAATGTAATGAGAATATTGCAGTTTGTATTTTATGGAAACTGGACTCAACAATGTCTGAGACTTAGTATTTATCACTAGATGTTTCATTTACATGAGTCAATAAATTCCATTATCTCCTGAAGCTAATTTGAGCTTTTATGTTTTTGTTACTTGCAGCTGAAAGACCCCAACTCATATTTCTCCAATTACCCAGCAACATGCACACATATATACTCTCTGGTTACATAAATTATTATTGATTAAATAAACAACTGTAGTTCTCTATCAGGACATCACATTTTCTGTGATCATTCACTGCTCTTGTAATCATCATCTTCCTACTTTGAGCAAATACATGTGAACACCTTATAAGATATTACATCGAGGGGCAAATACTGAATTAAACAGTTGCAACTACCTGACTTATTTCAAATGGGTATATTATAATTCCTTATTAATTTTGGCAAGGCAACAAATTACCTTAGATACACTCATCTACATTTGATAATCTGAACATTTCTGATGTTTTAAAATAGGTTCTCACAAATATTAATTGATATAACAGAAAAAAAGAAGGTGCTTAATTAGTCATCATTGCTCAATCTGGACTTAAGACTTTTTTTTTAAAGATTTATTTATTTATTTATACAAGCACTGGGTACAGTCAGACGCATGTGAGGGTCAGAAAATTCACCAGAGCCAGAGCGGGGAGCAGAACAGGCAGAAGGACCGAAGTACACTGCTGAGGGGAGCAGTGGGTGCGGCAAGAGAGGTCTGTCATGCTATGTGGGACCTTTGCTGGTGGCCGGGGGTCGAACTGGTGCTGCAGAGGCTGCAGGCAGCAGGCAGCTTCGCAGCCCAGCACTCAACCGCTGTGCTACCAGGGATGCCCTGGACTTAGACTTTAAACCTGAAACCATTTTTTAATTCTAAATGGTTAGTCTAGTAAGGTCTAGTAAGGTAGTTCCTCATCAATTGTCTCAGATCTTCTCTCCGTAGGGCTGGAAATTTCCATGTGGTCAGTGATTTTGAGAGAAGCTCTTGTAATAATTTTGAATGGATATATTTCTGCTGGGAAAATAATTTTATAGCAGAGCGTGTAATAATCATATTTTGGTACCATTGAATTTCCAACTAGGGAGTTGGCACAGTAGTGATAAGTAATCATGGGTAGTTTAGGGTAAAGCATTGCTCTGTGTCCAACAGTAGATTCTTCAGCATCTGGTCTATCTGGTTAATTGGCTTCACATCACTTCATTTCTTATTCGCTATCAAACCAAGGACAGAGATGAGAAGGTCAATGAGGTAAATGTTTCTCCTAACTCAGTCTATCTAGGCAGTGATGTCCTTGAGTCAACCAATTGAACAGAGGAACTTGAATGATGGGAAGTACAATATGAACCCACACTGAACCATCCAGCTTTTGTGTTAAACAGATGGGATTGTGTTCCAAATGGTTCACAACATTTTTGGTATCATGTTCTATTTCCATATAGATGAAGGCAGTCATATTTAACAACCCATTAAATTGCTCTAGATAGAATTTGTGTGATATCTCATTGAGCATCAAGTTTTGAGGTTCAATTCTGGTGGAGATTATTCCCAGGAAATGATCACCTTCAACAGGTATGACCTTATGGAGACTGAGGGTGGCCCCTCAGATGAGGTTTGAGTGAGAATCATAGATGAAAATGAAATGAAATAGGTGAAACCATTAACACTTACAAGGGGATACCCGGTATCATTTCCCCATGCAAGGAATGAAATGCTACTCCGGCACATGACCAAATTGTAGCAATATCTACAGCTATAGTCTCTGTGATGTTGCTCAAATTGAGCCAGGTTCTAAGAAAAACTGTGATCCAAGAGCAGATGTGATGTTAGCCCTGATAGCAGGTTGCAGTATGTCTAGGCATCTCAAGGTATAGGAGATACTATGTCTAAAACATGCTATGTTAGCTTAATCGGGCTTCACAGCTTCAGACCGATTTACATTTCTCACAATTAGGGCAATCAACTTGAATGGTATTATCTTCATCTGGCATGAACATACAACTTAATTCTTAGAATAAAGCAAGTAATCGGCCACCCCTAATAGACATATGGCTACAGAAAAGTGTAGTTTGCTTTCTAAGGCCAATCAACTGTGTGACTAAGCTGAAGAGTTGAAAAGGTAATAGTTGATGGATTTTACTGCCACAATGACCCTACTGCTTGAGCATATACAGACAGATGAGCTCTTCTTACAATGGTAACATCAAGTACACTTGAAGGAACAATGATCTTCACAGTGAGTTCCCTTGGTCTTCTTGTTACACTGCTGGAGATCATCACTATAGACTGAAGTTTACAGATGTAACACATTAATTTGCATGTCTGGTCCAAATGGACAAAAGTAAATGTTAAGCATCCTGAAGCCAAAAGCATTTTAATTGGCAGTAATCACATCTTTGCTTTGTTCCTCAGTTAGCTTAATAAAGATCTCATTGGATATTGGATGCTTATAGACATAAATGATGTTAAGAGTTGTGACAAGAAAAACAGTTAATTGCAGGAACACACTGACACAACCATGCCCCAGTTCGACAACCAGTGTGATGTATTTCTGGAGTCTCAACTCTTTTCTTATGGAAAGAAATGGTACCATGAGATCCTTCAGTCCTCTGCAAAGTCTAAGATGAGAGTTACAAAGCTGGGGACTAAGGCTGTCCTTTAGCTCTCTGTTGGTAAAAGAGATTATTTAGACAGTGTTTGGATTCTAATTTAAAGCAATGTCTTGATCTTCCACAGATGCAGTACTTGTTGCTATGGGAAGGAAAGATGGAGGATAGATGGAGCAACTTGAACTTGGGAGATGTGAGGATAGCCAATGTGTAATAGTGCATAAACTGTATTTGGAGACTTTGATGTTATCTCCATGTCTGATGGTCAAATGTTTATTAATTTGGTAAGGTTTTTCTTACAGCTAAGTAACAGCAAAATTACAGCTAAAGCATTGTGCATAGACGCTTGTGGTGAGAAACCTCCAGTCTTGTCCTTAATGCACCACAAGATGCTTTCATACTGTCCTAATCAAACAGTAAGAGGACTTACAGCTGTCCCAACCCTACTCATTCTATCATACAGTTCAAAGAGCTGAGTATATGCTAATCCTGCTGTTCCCTGTTTGATTAACTCCACTTTTGTCAAATTCTTTTCCTTTCTGGACATTTGAGTGAGTGATGACACATCTGGATCATGTTCACACACTATGAGGCCTTCGATTGATTTCATAAATGAGTGATGAGACATTGCTGCTCTCTCCTGACATGCAGTCTTCATCCTCCAGTTTTTGTCCTTCATTGATTCAGTAGGTATCCTGTCCTGGCTGCTTTCTTCCCTTTGGGACTGGAGGCCTCATCAGAGTCTCATCTTCATTCTAGACAATTCTTCAGTTGGCACTATTCCCTGAAATCATTTTTATTTGTAGCAATTAAATATAAATTAGATCAGTGATTCTCAAACTTTAGCTTGCATTAGATATATCTGTGGGACTTATTAAAAACCCCAGAGTTTCTGATTCAGTGGTTCTGAAGACTGCATTTCGAACAACTTCCTAGGTTATGCTGATGCTGTTGGTACAGGAATCACAGTTTAAGAATCACTTGTTTAGTATTTTTTTTTAAGTTTTGTATTTTGACATATTTATTTTCTGGTATTTATTTGGTGTTTCTAAGTAAAATCTAGAGCCCATGTTTTCTGAGATGTAGGCATAATTTATATATCAAAGTTCTGGATATACAAATAAGGATGTGCTTTAAAAGTAGATGGGAAATAACAAGAGTAAAAAGTAATGTGGGCAAAAGCTTGATTAAAATAATTCATTATGGAAACCAATCAACCTTAATTTCCAATAGATGACATGACCAGTGAAGCATTCTGCTAAATCAAGCAAAAGTCAAGTTTAAATGCTGTCCTACTGCATTTGTTAGCGAAGTTCACCAGGTCAAAGTAATCAAATCTACCACAAATTCCTAGGTGCCTTTTTATCTCTGCCTAACAGAACTAAGTGCTTTCTATCTGTCAATAAGACCAGAAGCCTTTAAGAAGGACAAGTAAAGTGTTCAGCAAAACCTCGTTAATCTGCAAGTCATTAAACAAGAATATAATTCAATTAATCTGCTGATTGGCAAAAGAAACTATCAGCATAACAATATGACACCTTTCTGAATGGGAGAAAATGTTTTCATACCATATATCTGACAAAAGGTTGATATCCTAAATATATAAAGAACACATGCAACTCAACAAAATGAATAACTTAATCAAAAAATAAGCATAGGATCTAAATAGATACTTCTGTAAAGAAGATACACAAATGGCCAATAGACACATGAAAAAATGCTCTCCATCACTTTTTGTCAAGGAAGTGCAAATCAAAACCAAAATGAGATATATATCAGCTCACACCTGTGAGAATGGCCCATATCAAAAAGATAAGAAACAACAAGTATTGGCAAGGATATGGGGGGAAAGGCCCTCTTGTAAATTGTTGGTGTGACTGTAGGATGGTCTAGCCCCTTTGGAAAATAGTACAAAGGTTTCTCAAAATATTAAAAATAGATCTACAATATGGCCTATCAATTACACTACTAGGTATCTACCAGAGAATGGGAAAACGCCAACTTGAAGGGATATGTGCATTCCTATGTTCACTGCAGCACTATTTACAATAGTCAAGTTATGGAAACAAATGAAGTGCCCAATGATTGAGGAGTGGATTGAAAAAATGTGGTATACAGTAGAAGAAAAGAAATAATAAAAACCAAAGCAGAAATAAATGAAATCGAAACTAAAAAAAAATCCAAAAGATCAATGAAACCAAGAGCTGGTTCTTCGAAAAAATCAGTAAAATAGACAAACCCCTAGCCAGGCAAACAAAGGAAAAAAGGGAGAAAGCACAAATAAGCAGGATCACGAATGAAAGAGGAGAAATCACAACATACACAGCAGAAATCAAAAGAATAATCAGAAACTACTATGAACAGTTTTATTGAAACAAGTTCAACAATCTAGAGGAGATGGACAAATTCCTACAACTCTACAATCACCCAAAGCTAGATAAAGAAGAAATAGAACACCTAAACAGACCAATTACAATTAGCTAAATTGAAATGGTAATCAAAACCTCCCCAAAAACAAAAGCCAGGACCTGATGGATTTACAAATGAATTCTACCAAACATTCAGAAACCAATTAGTGCCTATCCTTCACAAATGCTTCCAAAAAATTGAGAAGGAAGAGATAATACAAAACATGTTCTATGAAACCAACGATACACTAACACCAAAACCGAACAAGGACAACACAAAAAAAGAAAACTACAGGCCAATCTCCCTAATGAACACTGATGCAAAAATCCTCAATAAAATTTTAGCAATCAGAATCCAACAATGTATCCATAAGATAATTCACCATGACCAAGTAGAATTCATTCCAGGGACACAAGGATGGTTCAACATGCGAAAATCAATCAACGTTATCCAACACATCAACAAAAAGAAATATAAAAACCATATGATAATATCAATAGATGCCAAGAAAGCTTCTGACAAAGTGCAACACCCATTCATGAAAAAAGCCCTTGAAATTCTTGGGATACAAGGAACATACCTCAACATCATAAAGGCCATATACGACAAGCCAACAGCCAGTATCATTCTCAATGGTGAAAAGCTGAAAGCATTTCCATTAAGATCTGGAACAAGACAAGGATGCCCACTCTCACCACTGCTTGTCAATATAATACTGGAAGTCCTAGCCAGAGCAATAAGACAAGAGAAAGACATACAAGGAATCCAAATAGGAAAAGAAGAAGTCAAACTATCACTATTTGCAGATGATATGATAATACATAGAGAACCCCAAAAACTCCACAGAAAAACTAATTCAACTCATCAGTCAGTTCAGTAAAGTGGCAGGATACAAAATCAATATGCAAAAGTCAGTAGCCTTCCTATACACAAACAATAAATCTGAAGAAGAAGAAATAAAAAAAAAAAATCCCTTTTATTATTGAAACAAAAAAAAAATCAAATACTTGGGAATAAATCTAATAAAAGAGGTAAAGGACCTATACAAAGAAAACTATAAAACACTGTTAAAAGAAATAGAAGATGACACAAGAAATGGAAAGACATCCCCTGCTCATGGATTGGAAGAATAAACATTATTATTAAAATGGCCATCCTACCAAAAGCAATATACAGATTCAATGCTATCCCAATAAAAATTTCAATGTCATTCTTCAAAGAAATAGAACAATTATTGATGAAATTCATATGGAATCACAAAAAACCACGAATAGCCAAAGCTCTCCTGAAAAAAAAAAGAAGGGAATGGAGGCATCACACTCCCAGACTTCAAACTCTACTACAAAGCCATAATCATCAAAACTGCATGGTATTGGAACAAGAACAGACACACAGACCAATGGAATCAAATAGAAAATCCAGAAATAAACCCACAGATTTATGGTCAACTAATCTTTGACAAAGGAGCAAAGACTATGCATTGGAGCAAAGAAAGTTTGTTCAATAAATGGTGCTACCTAACAACATGCACAAAAACCAACTCAAAATGGATAAAGAACTAGACATGAGACCTGAAACCATAAAATACATAGAAGGAAATATAGGTGAAACACTCCATGATATGCACATCAAAGACATCTTTACAGACACGTCACCCAAAGCAGTGATAGTGAAGGCAAAGATAAATAGCTGGGACTACATCAAATTAAAGAGCTTTTGCACAGCAAAAGAGACAATAACCAAAACAAAGAGACACCCAACCAACCGGGAGAACATTTTTGCACACAATACTAATGATAAAGGACTGATCACAAAAATCTGCAAAGAGCTGATGAGACTCAACAAAAACAAAGAAAATAATCCAGTCAAAAATGGGCAGAATTGCTAAAAAGAAACTTCTCTGAAGAGAAAATGCAAATGGCCAACAGGCACATGAAAAAATATTCAACGTCACTTGTAATCAGGGAAATGTAAATCAAAACTACCATGAGATACCATCTTACACCAGTGAGAATGGCACATATTAAAAAAACTAGCAACAACAAATGTTGGCGAGGGTGTGGAGAAAAAGGAACTCTTCTGCACTGTTGGTGGGAGTGCAAACTGGTCCAACCGGTATGGAGAGCTGTGTGGGGATTTCTTGACCTACTAAACATAGAGCTCCCATATGATCCAGCAATTCCACTCCTAGGTATTTACCCAAAGGACACAGAAACATCAATTCCAAAGAGCACCTGCACCCTTATATTTATAGCAGCACTATTTACAATAGCTAAGCTTTGGAAACAACCCAAATGCCCAAAAATAGATGACTGGATCAAGAAGATGTGGCACATATACACCATGGAATATTAGTCAGCATTCAAAAAGGATAAACACATGCAATTTGCAGCACATGGATGGCGCTGGAAGGGATCATGCTCAGCGAAATAAGCCAGAAAGAAAAAGAAAAATACCGGATGGTCTCACTCATAGCAGGAATCTAGAAAACTTAAATAAGGGACCAGGAAAATGAATAACTATAAGAAAGTGAAAATCAAAATCAACAAAAAACTATGAACCAGAGACACTCTATGGGGGGTAGGGTGCGGGAGGGGAGGGATTGGGGTCAAAATAAGGGGGTTGCAATTGTATGGGGAATATAAAAATAAAATTTATAAAAAAAGAAAGAAAGAAAATATCAAAATCAACAAAAAACTATGAACCAGAGACACTCTATTGGGTATGGGGGTCGGGGAAAGAAGGGCTTGGGGTCAAAATAAAGGGGTTGTAATTGTATGGGGAATATAAAAATAAAATTTAAATTAAAACAAAGAAAAAAATGTGGTATACATGATCAATGGAATACTACTCAACTCTAAAAAAGATGAACTCTTGTCATTTGTTGCAATATGGACAGACCTGGAGGGGATAATGGTAAGTGAAATAAGTCAGAAGGAGAAAGACAAATAGTGGATGATTTCACTTATACGTGGACTACAGAGAAGAAAAACAAAGGGTCAGACAGAAATATGATTGTAGATTTCAGGCTACCAGAAAAGGAGGGGAAGTGGGGAACACAAGCAGGGGAGGGGGCTCAATGGATGATAGTAGAAGGTTCAGGATGCCTTGGTATTGTATGGGGACATGAATCTGAGGAGGTGCGACCCCATGCCTTTGAATCACATACAGGGTTATAAACCAATGTTATCTCAATTAGAAAAAGGAATCTGCTGATTTCCAGGTATGACTCTTCTTACTTTGTGATAATTTGATAATATCAATCAATTTTATTCAAGTAATAGATTCTTGGAGTTTAAAATAGTAAAGGGTGATATTAATCAACCATAGAAAGAGAAGATCCTGATATTTGTGACAACATGAATGGACCCTCAGGGCATTATTTTAAGTAATATTATATTTAATTTGTCTTTATATTAAGATAAATACAAATATTGTATATTCTCACTTCTATGTGGAATCTTAAAAAAATATACAGTACAGAGAGACCTGATCTGTGGTTATCACTGGTGGGAATTGGGTGCAGGTGGTTAAAAGTTACACACATCCAGTTACAATAAGATAAGTACCAGGTATGTAATTTCAAATAATGATTATAGTTTACACTGATGTATGATGTATACAAAAGTTTTAGGAGAGAAACTACTAAAAGTTATTATTACAGGAATTTTTTTTCTTTTTCTATCTAAGATGAGAGATGTTAACTTACTGTGGTAATCACTTCATTATATATGTAAACTAAATCATTATTATACACACATTAAACTTATACAGTGCTGGATGTCAAATGTATTCCAATAAAATAGAAAATAAAATAAGAAAGAGCCTGAACTGAGATTTATGGTGCCAAAGCACAACTTTCCATTGTCTTTCTCTACACTTGTCCAAATGGGTTTTTTCCATTGATAATCCATCACACTTCCCCCTATCTTTTTATTTAGGAGTAACCACTGATGAAATATGAATCTAGTATTTAACATCTAAAATTAGATTATGATAGATAGCTCATTACAAATTACATGTAAATTACCTTCTTTGACTAAATGTCATTTGAATGTAGCCCATTTCATACCTCATCAAAAGAAACAATACATACTTTAAAGAGAAAAATAGGTCAACATTAACTTAAAAGTCCAGCAAATCACAGCTGACAATAAGGATACTCATAGCTGCTCAGTGAAAGGCTCTCATAACATAAGGGGGGTTCTCATCACCATCTGCCCAAGCCCCTCCTTGCACAAATGAAGGAGATAGTTCCTTTTCTCAGTTTTCATCATTTCACCAACCCCCTCTGCTGTCTCTCTTAGCCTACCATGGCCCTGCCCCTGTGGCAGCTGTAGGGGAGGTGCTGGAGACCCCTAAGAAGCAGCAGGGAGGCCAGATTCAGCAGGGATTGCTTCCCAGGTGACAGAGTTTGCTTCACAGGTGAAGAGGCACAGTGCACAGTCTCTGCCAAAGTTGATGGTTCACTGCATAAAACACCTCAAGGGTGCTTAGGACATGCCAATTAAAGTACCTTCCAGTTTCAGTCACACAGTTCTTGGGACAAAGCAAAAATAAATAAAAGCCATACCTACCCCCTCATATGAGGAAAATGTGCTTCAAAAAAAAAAAAAAAAAAAAAGCAACTTCTTATCAGCAGAGTTCATTTAGATGCAAACTCTATGTTCCTAGTCATGATGCTTCTACATTGCACAGGGTCATGTGAACACCTCTGCAAATGACAGAGCGCCAGGTGGGAGTACCTACATATGGTGGCTGCCTCAGCATCCAAACACGCTGAGAGCATGGGGCAGTGGGTTACCACGCAGCATGTCAACCAGGTAAAACTCAACTGCAGTCAATACATTGCCCTCACTCAAGTGAAAAAACAGGTGTGCCACGAGAAGAGATAAGGAAAAGCCTAGGGTCAGCACGAGGCAAAGTGGATATGGGGAGTTCAGAATTGGGGAGGCCGCTCCATGGGAGGCACGAGTAACTGCAGATTAGTGGTTCCTCAGTCAACTAAAAATGGAGCTACAACACGACCCGGCAATTCCACTATTAGGGATCTACCCAAAGGACACAAAACATTGATTCAAAAGACCATCTGTACACCTATGTTTATTGCAGCATTACTTACAATAGGTAAAACCTGAAACAACCCAAAAGCCCCAAAACAGATGACTGGATCAAGAAGATATGGCCTATATAAACAAGGGGATATTATTCAGTAATCGAAAAAGATAAACTCATGCCATTCGCAGCAACATGGATGGAGCTAGAAGGAATTATGCTCAGTGAAATAAGCCAGAAGGAAAAAGAAAAATATCGGATGGTTTCACTTATAACAGAAATATAGGGGAACCCAGTAAGACATCAGTGTAAAAAATAATAACAGTACAAACCACAACAAAGCAAAAACTGACAATTATAAACCAGAGACATCCTGCAGGGGAGGAGGAGGGAGAGGGGTCAGAGGGAGGGAGGGAGGAGCACAGGGGACTGAGGTGATGGTGCATGGGTGCCTTGGGGAAGGAAATTCTATGGGGACTCAATCTGAGGGGGTGGGTTTGGAAGCAAATATTATTTAAAAATAATAACAATAATAAAAAAAAGAGTTGAGCAGCTTGATCAGGGAGGAGAGCAGGACACAATTTTACTCTGCTCTCCACAGCTCAGATGGGACCTTGCGTATGTCTGGGGGATTCCACACCCACAAGACATATAGAGGATTGAGATCAATTAGGGAGGAGGATCAGGATGGCGAATGAGCTGGCACCATGTCACATAAAGCAGAGGAAACTGGCTATTTGGCCCGAAGGAGAAAGTCTGAGAGGGGATATGCAAGAGGTCTCTGGGAAGATGGATTGTCAGGGAAGAGGAATTAAATTGTTCTGCTTAGTCTCTGGAGAAAGAACTAGCAGAATTCCTGGGAGAGAGACTGCAGAGAAGTAACTCTAAAAGATGAGAGCAAAAGATGGATGATTGCTCAATAAAATTTTAGCTAACACTTTATTAAATCCTTATTTTGCACCCACTTTTATGCTTGGAGTTTTTACTTCATTTCGTTCTCCTAATACCCTTTTAGAATGTACATTATTATCCTCAACTAAAATATGGAGCATCTACAGCTTAAGAGATGACAGTAACTAGTCCAAAGATGCCTAGCTGGTTGGTTAGCATGGATGGATTTGAATTCACTTGGCTACGCCAGGTACTGAAACACTGTCCTACACTGTTTTGGGCTACTTTGGGGGAGTGGTACAATGTGGGCTGACAGAGTTGAAAATACTGTTGTTGTTGTTTTTTTCCCAATGAGGAGAGACAGAGTCTATGCCTTATCCTGGAAAAGCTAATTGTGAGAATGTCTAGCTATACTGAAATAAACAGTTCTTGTGTAAGTAAGAGAAGATGACTTTAAGGACACTGTGAAAATGTCTTGAGATTTTACCTTAGCCCCCTCTCCAGTTAAGGAGTTGCTACTCTCCTGTGACCAAGAGGACATAGCTGAGGGGAGAGGGGTCTCGAGGGCAGAGGAGTAGAATACTGATGGGCATCAGTATCTGAGAGAAGCAGTGATGCCCAGATAAGTAAGGGACTGTGGGCAGGAGGAGACTTGCCACAGCAGCTGGTAGTTCATAGGTCATATGGTTTGATTCTGGAGGCAGAATCAATCTAATCACCATGGATACAGTAGACTCTGGATCCTACAGGAGGGAGGAGACCATAAAGGAGGTGACGAGTAGCACTGTCCCTGAGCTGGCCAGTTGTCCCAGACACCTGATAGGGGAAAGGCTGTGCTATTGTTCTTTAGGGATAGGAGCACATTACTGGATGATGTGCTCCCTATGCCCACATCCATGAGGATATCAGGACCCTAGGAAAGGGGTTAACTGACAAGTCTGCACAATCCTACTGAAAGTATGCAACTGAGGGTGATTTCTTCCTCCTATGAAGGGGGAGAGGTGAAGACGGAACAGAGGCATTACAAGGGGGGTTCTCCAACTCCTTAATTTGGAAGAAGACAGGAAAGCTGAAAACATAGAGGAAGGGAACATGGCAATCAGTGGCAGCAATAAATAAAGTCACCTAAGCATCAGAATAAAGAGCTCTAAGCTCTTGGGAACTGATATGAGTCCATCATCGGGATGCCTCATGAGACATTAAGAGATAACACACTTTTTTTTTTATTTTTATTTTTTTATTGTTATATTCCCCATACACTTGCAGCCCCCCCATTCTGACCCCAATCCCTCCCCTCCCGCCCCCGCCCCCCTAAAAGTGTCTCTGGTTCATAGTTTTTTGTTGATTTTGATTTTCACTTTCTTATAGTTATTCATTTTCCTGGTCCCTTATTTAAGTTTATCATACTTTATAGTCAAAAAGTTTATTTAGTTCATCGAGTGTTTGTTTTCTCTATGTATCACGTATGAGTGAAATCATAGTGTTTATATTTCTGTCTGAGTTGTCTCACTAAGCATTCTTTCATGTTGCAAGTTGTAAGATTCCATTGTTTTTATAGGTATATAGTACTCCTTTCTGTATATATACCTTATCTTCTTCATTTGTCGTTGATGGGCACTTTGTTCTTAGCTGTTGCAAAGAATGGTGCAATAAACATGAGGGGCATACATCTCTTTGAATTAATGTTTTTATATTTTTGGTTAAATACCTGGAAGAGGGATAACGGCATCATATGGAATTTCTATTTTTAATTTTTTGAGGAGTCTTTGTACTATCTTCCACAATGGCTGCATTAATTTACATGCCCACCAACAGTGATTAAGGGTCCCCTTCTCTCCACACCCTCTGTACCACTTGTGTCTGGTCTTTTGGATAATAGCCATTCAACAAGTATGAGATGATAGCTCACTGTTGTTTTGATTTGCACTTTTCTAATAAAAGATGTTGACAATCTTTTCATGTGCCTATTGGTAATCGGTCTCTCTTAATAGGTTGCTTTTCCCACAAACTAGGTAATTGCCTCAGTCTTTCCTAGAGATTCTGCTATTCAGTTTAAGAAGGAAAATGAGAAGTGTTTCTTACTATGTCACAATCTATCTTAGCATTTAAAAGTATTACTCTGTTTTTTAATTCGTCATATATATATTATTATACTCACTTTGTAGATGGGGAACTAAGGCTTAGAAGTGTTAAGAATCTTCTCAAAAGTTAGTGATAGGATCAGGATCTGAACCCAAAACTACAGACTTCAAACTCCTTGTTCATTTCTACTATGCTACTTTAGGGCTAGGAAAATTTCCAAATATAGAATATTCAGAACCAAAAATGATAAGCTTTCTTTACTTCTGTGACTGACAGGCAACAGGCAAATAGACAAAGTTCCTCTTAACTTTTTATGGACAGTTGTGTTTATTTGATAGTTATCTTAAGAGATCTGCATTTTAATTTAAGACCTAGAGTTCCTGGAGGGAACAAAAATAGAGAAAATGAGTGACATGGGAAAGTTACTGATGATGTCAGAGTTGGAGGGGAAAGCAGAGGAAGCTGCTATGTGATCACCTCTTAGGTTGCTTGATAATCAATTTCCATGTTGACTTCTGTAAAAGGAGCTGGGGGAGGTTCTCAGCAAGACATTCCTTAAGAAACATCCTGTCCCATGACAAGGTAGGTCACCTTCTGAGGCATTCAGAGGAAGAGGCAACTGATATTGTACCAAGCTGTTTTCAGGGTGAACACTGGGATTTAATTCAGTGGTAATGAGTAATGATGATGTTTTGCTGGTCTTCAGAATTTATAATGATCCTGCAGGGGACAGCTGCCCTCAAAATATCATCTATCTTTCATGCTGACTAAACTCTCACTGCCTCCCATTGCCCCAAAATGTCTCTGATTTCAGTTGAAAAGCTATCAAGTAAATGAAAATGTTAAAAAGTGAGCTAGTAGTTCTACTTTATGGTCTTACCACCTCCAAAATTTCAAATATGAGGCCAAATTATTACAGAATTTACATTTAAAAGTGAGAGCTATAAAGCATTTGATCAAAATGGACAAAGTAAATGAAATGTTGTTTTCTGCACATACAACAGAAAATTCATCTTGCAGAAGACATGTTGCTTCTATCCAGAGGATCAGAGTTGGTTTAAATGTTTTCTTATTTGTCATATGCTCAATGTGAATTCAAACATATGTGACAATCCTTAAAGTATATCTGCTGTGACTTTTAAGTCAAATGAGAAAATCACAACAATTATAAACTTTAAAGTTGTTAATACTGGGATATTTTTTGAAAAGCTCTTGAATGTTAAAAAAAATCAAAAAGACATCCCATGGATTAGTTAAATTTGCCTAAAAGTTATTAAATGGCGCTGCACAGTAATGCTGATTTTAAAACAAGATATGCTAATTTATGCACTGATAGTAGAATAGATGAAAACTTGAAGTGATGCAAAATAAGTGAGTCTATGCTAGGCCTTATTATTTCTTGGTTTATCAGTATTAATAATAAAGTGCAATTTTAAAATAAAATGATCCCTTCAGCAGATAGCACACAATTCCCTGCAGTCGAAGAAGAATGGAAAACACTTTAGCGTGATATCTATTATATTGGTTTATATCACTTCGGTAATGCTCCACTTCTGTTATAAGCCTTGATATTCATAACCAGAGTCCACTTCCTGGGAGACCTGAGCAAAGGCTGCAATTCAACCCAGCAAGCTCTGTGGGATAGGAATTCAAGATGAAATTGTAACTCAGCTTCCTTGGCTGCCAGGAGCCCACACTTCAGTGAGAGATGACAAGACACTTGCTTTCTTTTGGAACTTATTCCAAAAGAAATGGAGAAAATGTGAAAATCACAAACTTTTAGCATATACTGTCTTGTGAGAATTGTTTCTTATTCCTCAGGAAGGATTAGTATATCGTTTCTGCTATGAAATTACCCCGGTGCTAAGACAGGCAAATTTGCTGTTGAAATGGAAATGCACACATCTTTCTCCACATCCTCAGCATCCTTATAGGCACCTCCTGAATAAATCCCACAGAATGCAGAAATTGAAAGGGGACAGTGACAAGTGTCTATTGGCTGACTTAGAAATTGGCTGACTTAGAAAATAGTAGACCATTATGATGTCTTAATTAATTTTATATAACCAAACAGATCCTTCCTCATTTTCTGTTTTCTATGAATTCATTCTCTGTACTCTTCCTGATGCAATGATGCAAGCGAGGCATCCAGAGAAAAGTGGATCCCTTCCTGAACGATTGGTTTGAGGGGACTAGTTTGGCTAGATGTAGGTTTACAACTCATTGCAACATGATTCATCTCAGATGGTTATGTGCAGGGAGCAGCTGGCAGCAGGTATCCAAATAGCTGCAGAGAGAAGTTAAAAGGGACTATTGCCTGCTGAGAGAGCAGCAGATTTGCTCTAAGAACTCCCTGAAGCACAGCCTCCAGCAGGAAAGGGGCATTAGCAGAGAGGCAGAGAAGCAGTGCAGCTGACAGTCTCAGTGACAGCAGTTGGAGAAACATAAATTAGCCGTTGAGGGTAAAGGTTTGGGAACAGAATCTGAGTCTAGGAGGTAGAGTGATAAATGGTGACAATCTGTTCGATAGCCTCAAAAATGAAATGTGAGGATAACAGACTCACCCTCTAGCCCCTTTATGGGAAGTGGGAGTTGGAAGGCACAGGGCAGAGGCAAATCTTGGCCAATTGGGACCTGAGCTCCTGGGAACCCTGGGTATTGAAATGACTACAAACCCAGGTACACCACCGTGCTCCTGCTTCTCTCTCCTCTCGACACCTGCACTTAGGCAGTGGAAAGCAATCCCTAGGAACAAATAAATCAAGTCTAGAGCTTTCAGCACCAAAGATTGATAATAAAGAGTCTGGCTGATTCCTTATAACAATTCATTCCTTGGAAGGAATGGAAAATGTAAATGGATTAAAAAGACCATGTCACTACATTGAATTTTTGGCCAGAAGGATCCAGAGAAACTAGAAAAAGGAAACGTGGAGAGGAAGAGGGATAGAAAACCCTGCCACCTTCCATCTCTCCAGTGATAAGAAGAAGCAAAGAAGTTGGTAAGCAAGTAAAGATGATGAAGAAAACTGTCTAGAAGTATGGAAGCAAAATATCCCAGGGGCTCATGTCATCAGCGTGAATCAGAGTGCAAGCTCAGCTACCCGGGAGCCTGTGAGGGGTGAGGGTAAGGGTGCAGGAAGTACATGTACACATGAGGTGTGTGTGTGCATGTCTGTCAGACTCCCTATGTGCCTTTGAACAGATGAAGGAGAATGTAGGGGAGCAGGGTGACAGGAGAGGGGGAAGGCCAACCTGAACTCTTTTTTAGCTTTTTAAGTTTTATAATTATGGGTGAATATTGTATAAAGAAATTAACTTTTAAAAAGACCAAATGTTCACTATACATTTACTCCCAGATTGTATCTTACTAAAAATACTTCTGAAAAATCCCTTTTATGTAATTGTAAGCTGAGCTAATGATCCACACAAGCACAGAAAAAAGATTATATTTTACCCAAAAAAAATATAACCACTGATGTTACCAAATTTACATTTGTCTGGCACTAGAAGGCTGCAATATTACGTAATTGCCATACTATCATTATACAATATATAGTACTTAGCCATTATATCATCACTTGATAACAAGCATGCTTTAGTCATTCTGATGATCTGTGAATCTTGTACCCTTTACACTGGAGGCCCCTGGAATTAGTTTTTGGACAGTGAGGATTGGACGATACTATAGACAGGGTCTGGACTCAAGAATTACATTCATCTCAGAAAATACCCAGGTGCTGCTGTGGAGGGTGGGGTGGGGAGAAAGCCTGCTTGTTTTCTATTTATTTTTCTTTCATGAAACAAGACTGCAGGGAGATTCTTGGTTATTTGGAATTCTGAGGAACCCATTTTATCATATGGATTTAGAAACATCTGCACATTATATACTGTTTGCCTGTCACTGTTTCTCGTTTTAAGCTGGAATTACAAGCAGAGTTACTTCCCTCAAGTTACGCTACTGTCCAGGAGGCAGTTTTCTCTAAATATATTCAGGATCATCTTGCTATTTTATGAGATTACCAAAACCAATTTGACTTTGGCCCTAGGCACAAAAAAGTGAAAAAAACAATCATGGTGTCACAGGAAAGGTGCTTTTTGTATTTCTAAGAAAGCACCCATGGATGTGACTACAAATCAGACAAAAGTGAAGGGAAAAGCTCGCCTTGAGAAAGCAGATCCAAATTTACCAAAACTGCTCAAGTTCCTTGCAAATTCAAAAGCATGTCTTCTTTCTTCTTTGCTACATTGAGACGCTGTCCTCTCAAAGCAAATGGTGGGCACATTTTACAAGCTATAGCTCCTTTAAAAGCCCAGTGGAAACTTGCTTTCTGGAGGAGTCCTGCTCCACTATATTATCTGAATACTTGTAAACACTGAACTCTGAAAGAGAGGTTGAACCTGCTCTCCATTTACCATAACTAATGGGTTCCAATTAGAAAACCAGGAATGCTATTGAGCATGCTGAGGACATTTGTTTTTAGAAAGTTAAATTTGCAAATAAAAACAAAGACATACTAAACCCATGATAGCTTGTAATTATAAGCTCTCCTCCCACATCCAATTCTTAAAATCCCTGATGCATCATAGCACTTTGGTCACACTGCTTGGGTTATAAAGTAAAACTGTGTACTTCCCTTTCCCTAAGAAGTGAAGCCCCAGGGTTGGGGCTAATTAGAATGCTAATGAAATAGATCAACCTCAAGAGGCCATCAGAAATCAGAGTAAGAGGGTTTCTTACACATGTCACAGTTTCAGGGGGACTGTGTTACTGACTCAGCATATAAAGGCAATACCTATATAACAAGGGCATTTTTCTGGACCCACTATATTTTCCCCCAAAGCCATGTAACATTTTCTCCCAGCAAACTGTAAGAGTCTATGGAATGCTATGGTTCTATATCAGGCATCGCTCATCAATCATACTGCCTTTTGAATCACAGCCTGTAATTTTTATTCATGACACTTAAATAAGTTACTTAGAAGCATCACATCACATCGGTGACATCCACTAGTAAAAAGAACCCAGATTGGGGGGTTTGTTTTCCAATTATACTCATGACATGCTATGCTTAATCATACTTTATAGAGTAAGGATTAAAATGCCTAATTGGCTGTAACTTAGCAAACTGAGGCCTTTTGATTAATCAAGCCAGCCAGCTTTCAGTTTCTGACATCAAAATTTATACAATTTGTGAAAAAATAAAGAAAGGCCATAGCTATAGAACATTAAAGCAACACACAATTAACAACACTTTGTTCTAATTATCTCTGGGCACAATTAATGTTGGCCCTACAGTGCATTTTTCTTCTTTGATAGCTCTTAAAATATTTATGGAGATTAGTCCTTGATGCATTGGCCTTCTTAAAGATGGGGGGTTTTCTTACAAGCTCCCACACAAAGCTGATTGGGCAAAGTAACATATTTATGCAAATTAACTCTTGACATATTGGCTTTTTTTAAATTTTTTTTTTTTAAAGATTGATGTATTTACGCATACAAGCTGGGGTACAGGCCAGACATGAGGGGTGGGGTGGGGGGTTGAGAGGATTCACCAGAGACAGAGTGGGGAACAGAACAGGCTGACTAACTGAAATACACTGCTGAGGGGAGCAGCAGGTGAGACAGGAGAGGTCTGCTGCGCCATGTGGGCTGCTCCCTGGCTGGCTGGGGATCGAACTCATGCTGCAGAGGCTGCAGATTGCTTCCTAGTGCTTAACCCCTTATGCCAGCCCTGGCTTTTTTTTTTTTTTTAATCTGAGGTATTTCTAACAAGCTTCCACCCAAATCTGGCCCTAGCAATGCAATGCCATCACAGATCCCTAACACTTTACCTACTACCTCATCTTGAGGATTTTTGCTTCCCCCTCAGCAGTTGGTCATAACTGATAAAAGGTTATGTCTTGATCGTACATGCTTCCAGGAGCTGGAAGGCCAAAACGGCTGCTGTACAACAGCAGTGTACAAGCTAACAAAATCCAAGGTAAGAGAAATCCCCAGCTGCCTATTTCTGGGAAACCTAAGTCACAGTCAAGTTCAGTTCCCTCACATCAATAGAGAAGAGACAGGCAGGAAGGCAACCAACTCTGATCAAAGGCTTTCAGTGATTGGTACAACTTCAACTTATACAAGGCATGGTTTTTTTTTTTTTTTTTTTTCCTACACATCTAGGAATTTCTTCCAAAGTTGGCAGGGGCCTGAGCTTTAACAAGATAAAAATTCTCCCTGTGGCCCAGGACTGTTTGTATCAGCACAGGACTGTTTATTGGCCATGTTATTTCATGCTGTAAAGATGGGCTGAAGCTCTGTGAGGAACTGGGGCTTGAGAACACTGGAAATTCAAGGGGTTGGTAGTTAAAACACCTCTCTGTAGATTCCAGGTGTGATCAGACACACTGTGCATTTAAGAATAACCCTCCTTAGTGGTTAGGATATGTGTGTGTATTCCACATACTGGGAATACACATATGTGTATATGTATTCCACATATTGGGAATGATGGGTAACTGCACGCACTTGCTCATATAGAACAAGCCACGACATTGTCTCATTTCTGGCTGCATGTACCAAAGGTTCCAGCCATGCCCACATCCTGAATTGCCTTGAGGCCATTTCAGGTTTTATTGCTTTTACTCAGGTAACTCCCTGGGCCCTTGCTTTTACTATTTGTCCAGAAATCTTGCATGAACCCTTGAAGACTGAGTTCACACGGTATCGTCTTATGTTTCTGCCTCCTCCAAATAGAATCTAGCTACTTTTATCTACTTCCGTGTTCCATTTATCCTTCCTTGCACAATCCTTCTTAGTTAAAAATTTTCATATGTATTATTTTCATTATTTAAATGAGTGTATTTTTGTCTTCTTTTAACAACATGCATATAATTCCAGCATCCAGTAGGATACCCAAAAAGAGGGGAAAGTGTGGGAAAAACACAGGGCCAGAAGGGAAGGAGTTGGAGGTGGAGGAAGAAAGGGAGAAGAAAAAGACAACACCTGCATTTCCCAGTGGTGCTGAAACATTTCTGACACTGAAATAACTACAACAGAAGAGCTTTGTCAAATAGATGGGACTGCCTGTTGAGATGTCCGACTCACCAATGACATCCCTCTCTGAAGTCTAGTTGTTTTAATGCACCTAGTAGGAAAGAGACGCAACCATTTCATGGATGTGTCAATTTAGGAAAACAAACCTGCAAGTTTCTGGATGCCATCTTTGCCGGAGCAAAGAGGTGGTTTTGTCTCTAATTCTAGCTTAATGATTATTCCTAGGTGACCCACAGTTGGATAGAGATTAATCAGGACAAAGATATGTACAAGATGTAACTCAAGACAGATGTCTGGAGCTACGTGTCAGCAATCAGTCATAGAATCTAAAGTTTAGAAGGAATAACGATTTCTATTCAGGCTGCCACAGACATGCTGCTCTGTAACATTTTAAGTTTACATATACATTTTTTTTTAAACATAGGAGAGAATATAAGGGAAAGGAAGGATAAGGTAAGAAACTTAAAGTCAATCAGGACTGCTAGGATATTAGACTGTTCCTTTCATTAGAAAGGGGTAAAAGGCAACCTGGGGCTGATCATACGTAGTCATGAAGGAGAGCCATCAAAGGCAGGTAGGAAGCCACTGCCCAGCGCTTTGGATTACAAGGTTTCCATAGGCTCAAAAGCTTGTTGGCATGGGGCATATGTGGGAAGAGAGTCTATACTTCAGTCTTAGAATTCAGAGAAAGTTCAACACAAGACTGGAGGCAAAGAAAGGTTACATTAGAAAGTGGTTGAGACTGATGAAAGCTTCTTGGGCCTGGAACTAAACTGGGCCGAAGGTATTTGAAGAGCTTTAAATCTCTCTTTAAAAGTTGTGTCTGCTGATTTTAATTCTGGTGTGCATCTGAATCACTTGCAGGGTTTAACTAAAGCACTCATGTTTAGTTTAATCTCCATCTTAAAGAGCAGGAATTTCCTGGTTTGCTTTCGAGACATCAGAATTTCCAGCAGCTGTTATTGTGTGAGTTTCATTCCTTTTAACTACATGCATATCTTACTCTACATTTATGTTTCTCTGTCCTATATCATAGAGTTTGCTGTTTCTACTGGATCATTCCCATGGGCAAACTATGTCACTCTTTCTATACCCTAAGACCACCAGTCTTTGCACAAGAGTTCTTGTTCTATGTGTCTCTTCAGGAATGACTCTCTCCTTGTGGACCCCACTTAGCAGGAAAGTCACTCAAAAGAGCTGTCTATACATGTTTTCTCTGTATTTTTACTTCCTTACCCATTTCAATAAAAAAAATTGATATCATGCTTTTAACTGACCAATCCTATGCCAGAGATGATGGTGAATTCTATGCTATATATCATTCTCTTAGCATTACTCAACGAGATTACCTTGAAACACTTTCTCCTTTAGGTTTCTGTGACCCCTCTGATTTTCTGATTTTTCTCGACATCTACTTCACTACTTTTTCTAGTCTTATTGGCTCTCTTCCCTGTGCCAGACCTCTAATGGAGGGCCACTGCAGGGCTCTGCCCTCTGCCCTCTTCTGGTCCACATTTATACTTCTAATACAAACTTATTAAATCACACAACATAGAATTTCATCTATATGCTGATGCCTCTCAAATCCGTATCTGTAACAGTGACCTTGGCCTTGGATATCCAATTGCCTACTGAACATCATCACTTGAATGTTTAAGTAGCATCTCAACCTAACATGGGCAAAAACCCCTGATGAATGCATATTCTTCTCTCTGAGTCACCTCTCCCAAAAGCCCTGCCTCTGAGAAATTTGGTATAACCTCATATTCAATTGCTAAAGCCAAAACCTAGAAGTTCTTCTTGATTTCTTACTTACTCATATTCCACCATGGACTGCTACCAAATCTGTCAGGAATTCTGGTAGATTTAATTTCTAAAATATATTCTTACTAGACCTTATTTTTTTAATCAGTGTAGTACAGTGGCACTAAGCTACTGGAGTTGAAATTCTGATTCACAGTGACTTACAAGACCTTGGGCAACATTTCTGGGGCTCAGATTCTTCATCTGCAATTGTACCCCACTGAGTGTTGTGAAGACTACCATTGTGGTGTATTTGTGTGTCTATAACAACAGCACTTTTAAAATAGTAAACCCTATGTAAGGGCTTGTCAATGTGGTCATCATTATTAGTCCCTACTAGTCCACTAATTCTATTATTTTATTATATAAAATCATTATTCCCTATTAATCTTAGGTACCCTGCAAGACCAGTCTCCTGATACCTTTCATCTGAATTGAAGCAACCCCCTACCTGATATTTCTGGCTCTATCTGTGTCCCACTATAACTCCACCAATATTAAGAACTGTCTTTCTAAAGTACAAGTCAGATCATGTAACTTCCCTGGTTAAAATCGTTAAAATTTCTAACGACTTCCCTTTATAATTATATTCAGGCTTTACTATAACTATGGCCTATAGGACTTTACAGGGTATGGCCCCTCTCTACTTTTCTTTACTCATTTTCTTCTGATTTTTTTATATTTATACTATATATCCCAGGATAATGTCCTCGCTCGTGTTACTCTAACTTGCCATCTCTGGACTGTCATACTTGCATATTCTTCTTGTTCTTTTTCCAGATCCTCACACAGCTGTCTCTGTTTTTATTATTTAAACTGTGCCAGCTATAAGGAGTCATCTTTGGTAAATACCTTTCCCATTCCACACACTACTACTGTTTCACCTAATTTTTCTTATTCAGAGGAATTTTTGTCTATTTGTTTCTTTGCTTATTTATTATTTTATTTAAGTGTTTACTTTTATTAGGTAATTCCTAGGGCGAGGGTCCATAAAATTCATTCTAATTCTAGTGTCTAGAATAGCAGTTGGCTCATAGAAGGCCTTCACTGCATATATATTGACTATGAATTCAATACACAGTTATGATGTGCATGAGATTTGAAACCTATTATTTTAAACTGCCTCATTTTAAGCAAAATGCTTGTTCTTAGTAATTTATTTTTTATTTTTTAAAGATTTTATTTATTTTTATATAATAACCGGGGTACAGGCCAGATGCACGGGAGGGTGAGAGGATTCATCAGAGACAGAGCAGGGAACAGAACAGGCAGACTGACGAAATACACTGCTGAGGGGAGCAGAGAGCGAGACAGGAGAGGTCTGCTGCGCCATGTGGGATTCTTGCAGGCCGGCAGGGATCAAACCCGTACTGCAGAGGCTGCGGACAGCTTCACAGTGTGGCACTCAACCACCTGCGCCACCAGGGAGGCCCTGCTTAGCAATTTAATTGCCATGCTTTCATGGAAAACATAACTGAGTAGAAAAACCCATATTTGCCTTAAAACATGTAATTGCCATATTTTCCTATAAAAAATAAACCATTATCAATAGAAGACATATTTTGTTGATGAGGGCATTGCCAAGGCATCAACCTATCAGTAAGCCCATAATTCCCAGGTAGTCTTAGGCCTTTCTTTCCCTTGGCTAGAGACTGGGAGTAAGAGATTGTTTGGGAGTTGAAAGTAACTACTTGTCTACTTTGACTACTTGACTGTCCACTGTCAAGTTGGTCAATGAGTGGGAACAAATGTTGGTGGCTATGTGGGGAAAAGCTGCAGACAAGCAAATCATGTACATGAGCAAACCAGGAGCCTGAGGTCAAAGCCTAGGAGTAAAGAACAGGAAAGACACACGGCAAATCTAGGAGTTCCCTTGAATCAACAAGATGGTGGAAGAAAGAAGGTGACTTTTGATACAAGAGGCCTCAGGAATGGCAGCACTGTTGAAAATGTCAACCTTTGAGTAAGCAGTTTCTGAAACAGCAAAATTAAAAAAATATGTATCACACCTAGTACTTAAAAGTTATAGAAAAAAGTGTCAATGGCCTTTAGACTGTCCATTTGGTCCTTATAGTATAGATATACATTATACCAAACGTTTTCTCCATCAAAAGTGAGGACTCTAAACAAAAATTATAAGTTAAGTCAAGGGGAATTAGTTGCAGGGCAGTGAGGGTAAATTATCTAGTCTTCATGAATGACTGAAAAATGCTGAAATCAAGACACTGAGTAGAGGAAGTGCCTGCTAAGAGGAAAAAGAAGGGATTTGTCTCTGTGTGTGCATGTGTGGAATTATTTTGACTGGTGGCCTTTGAGTTCATTTTAGGAAGGGAAATGTTAGCAATATATCTTGAAGAGTTTGGCAATAATAAGGGATGAGGCCCTAAGTGGAAGCTGTGCATGATTAAGCAGGGGGAGTTTGGCAGTGGGGGAGGGGATCAGTGGGTAAAAGCCAGCCTATTGTACTGTAGGAGGCTGAACCAGAGAAGAAAGGGGCTTGTGAAAGATGCTCTGCAGCTGAAGCGCTTCAAGGATTCATGTATCTAAACGCCAAGTGCAACATTCTGCCACGACTGCATATCCTTTGTCAGGTTGGATTTTGGAAAAATAGAGGAATTCACATGGGGTTGGTGCTGAGAAGAGAAGAGGGACTGGGATTTGAGTGGAACAGAAGTCAGTCCCAGAAATGACCTGAAGAGGCTACAATTCTGGGATGGGAAAGGGACATTTCTCGGGTGCTGGGAGACATGTACTTGGACAATATTTACTTGATTCTCACAACGAGGGACTCCTCAGCTACTATCTAGTCTGGTTTTTAATACTATTATGGAATTAATCAAGAACATAATGTTAGATGCAGCCTTGCATCTGTTCTCCTATTCCATACCCTCTGGGGACCTGCGGATTTACCTGTGGGCCAAGAATTAAGGAGGACTGCTTTCCACCGTCCTGTAAATCATTTGTCTCTGCTACACCACATCATGGGCCATAGACTAAGGTACATAAGTAAGGTTTTTTTTTCAAAAATACATTGATGGAAAATATTTTTTGTCTTCTAAAATATTGCCATTATAACAGCAAAATTTTGCCAAAGTAATTTTGAAGCATTATGGTTAATTTCCTGCAATTTTCCATAGCAGTATTTTGTTAGAGTGCATAAATTTCTGTGGGATCTATGACCATCTCTGACTGTAGTCTGTGAAAATGAGTCTCCCATGTTCTTGCAACAATTGCTCTCTTATGAACAGAGCACACATAGTATAATTTTTTAAAATCAAGTATCAAAATGAATATGCAAATTGTACAATATATGTATGTGTGTGTTGTTTGCACACACATGCATGTGAAGATGTGGCATTTTTACATATACATATATCTCAAATTAAGATCACTTAACTATCTATTCAAGTAGATAATATTTGAATGAGGTCAAAATTCACTTAATATTGAGCAAAGAATTTTAAGAATCAAATAGTGACACTGTGGCTACAGAAATCATAGAAATTATTTTTGTAAATTAAAATTGTGGGCTTAATGGTACATAAGAGCCATCATCTATTTAATCCAACCAATGCTTGATGCAAGAGAGTTGTTACCTTGTAAGTGAAGAGTTCTATGAAAGGAAAAAAAAAGTGCTTCTTTTTACTCAGTGAGAGTTTAAGAAACAACTGCTGCCAAGGATATTTTTTAAATACCTTTTAGCTTGATTAAATAAAATGTCCTTTACAACGTGGTCTCAGTGACAATTACATGGACTAAGAGCAATTTTCACTGTAATCATAAATAAAACAACTTAGATACATGATTCTAGGGAAGTAAGTGTGACATCAACGCATTTTTATTCAGTTAAATGAACTCATTTCTACCTAGCTAAATAAAATCATTTCCCACCCAGGTTAAAGCCAGTTAAATGAACCTCAAGATAAAGCTATGAGTTTCTCAAAACTTTCAAATAGTAAACTCAGTCTCCCTTGAGATACCCATCTTTCACAAAAACTATCTTAAAAACAAGAAAAGTCTGAGAACCTTTAAGAGACAGGGGTGATTCTTGGCTCTTAGGTCAAGGGGAATTGCCACAGATTCCCTAAGTTAACCTTTCTTCTGCCCCAAGTTCGAAATCACTTGCTCATCTTTTCCACCACAGACACTTTTGTATTCAGTAAAAAGTTTTTATTTTTAACTTTTTATGTTACTGTATTCAAATAAATAGGAAAAAATGATTTCGGGAAGGCAGAAACATTGGAGTGTATGGAGAGAAGATATCATGTACTAAGCACCATTGTACAAATTTTAGTTCATTTAATACTCATTATTTTCCTGTAAGGTAAGTTAATATTATTATGGCCATTTTTGCAGTTGAGGAAACAGAGGCACAGAGAGCCTAAAAAACTCATATAAGGTTTCAAATCTAGAAGGTAGCAGAACTAGAATACCTAGTGACCCTTGGGAATCTGGTCCCAAAGTCCATGATCCTCACTATTTTGTTTCATTACTCTCATTGAGCATGTTCACTGTAGACAACATGGTGCTTAGGAGGCAGGACTAAGGAGCCAAGTATAGAAAACAAGATCTTTCTAGATCTAGTTTCTTCTCATTACTGAAGTTTTCAGAATTCCACTGACCCCATGGTAAAACCACATCTGTAGGTGTTGGGTGATAGTCCATTTAACCTCATTTATTAAGATGAGATGGGATAACCTCAGTCCCTGCATGAAAGTAATTATGTGCCAGTTCTTAAATGCTAACAGGAAATTAATTGAAAGCAGATAACTCAACTTACAGAGACAGGTACCTACACTGAGTCTTTCAGCATGTGAAGTTTCTATCAAGAATTATTAACTGGAATGTTCTTTGCATAAAAATTCAGGAATGAACACTTGAAATGATTTCAAATACCACTATGTAATAAATCAGTGATTCCAAACAGTGTTTTGGAGGATTGTGGTTTATAACTCCTTACAGGACCTTTAAGCTTAGCTTCACCTCTACTTTTATGTTTTACATGAAGAACTTCTGCACATTTCCCCCAACACCCAACATTTTTGAAGAAATAGCTCCACTTTTTAAAATTAAAAGAAATTATAGTCATCTGTATATGCATTAGATATTTTGCTTATTCATTTTCCCAATCATTGATTACAACAGACATTGGGAAAACACAGTGAAATACTGTATATCCCCTCCCTCAAGAAGCTTACAATTGTAGGAACTGATCCAGTTTAGGACTGAGCTGAACTTAAAATGAATTATTGTCCTACATCCAGTCACAATCACTATATCAAGACTCTCATAGTGTTATGAATTGAAAATTTCTGTTCATTATTGACATGGAAATCACATACTGGATTCTATTCATTTTGGGAGAACCGAGAAAGGAAGATTCATACTCACTCAAAACCAGTATCAACAGAAGAAGGAGAAGACTGTTATTTTTCTTTAAATGTGTAAAAATGGTTTCATTTCTTACCTCTAGTGCTTTCAATCTTTCTAACAGCAATTTGGTCTTTTCTTTCCCCTCGTCTGTACTGCTGCTTTCGCTCCTTGAATCCTCATCTACCACCATGTGAAGCTCTTCCAAAGCTTCCTTGTGTTTTCTCTCTTCCTGTGACAGTTTTTCCTGAAGAAAGAATTATTGTTTTCAATAATATCTGAAAAATAAGCAAGAGGCTAAGACTGAAAAGTTTAGAATCTCCCTATTGTATTTACATTCTTTCTGGGGCTGAGGAAAAGAGGATTGTGCCACACAAATTCTGAGTGGATTTATATTAGTAAATACAGTCAATATTTTTAATAAATCCTGGCAGGACAAAATAACTGGGTCACCACCTCTGAATGCAGATGCCCTCTGTCCAGTTGAAGAAGCTCACAAAGTCTTAGGTGGAGTCATGTGGTTAATCCATTTTTATCTGCAAAATGGAATTCAGCTGTGCTCCAATGGGAGAAAAATAAATCAACCCTGATGTCTTGATTTGTGAACAGCTTAGCTCCTGAAAACAGCATCATTAAAGTCACTAGACATGCAACCACTTAATAGAGGGGAAAAAAAAAAACTATCACAGCGTACTGAAATACCAGTGATTTCAGAATTCTAACCTGAAATCAATTAGTTCCTTGGATTCAATAATGACATAGCTGCTAAAGACCCCTTGCCCCTGTTCTAGCACTCCAGGATTTGTAGTGTAGCCTTGAGGCAGACATGAAATGTTATCTTGTCTTGCCTCTTTGCTGAAAGCTCCTCACTCTGCCCTGTCTCTGGCAGCTTTTTGGAAGTTGAGAAGTATTCATTTGAGCCTCATGATTGGCTCTGTTTTCAAGGTAAAAAGAAATGTCAAGAGAGTATCATAGGAAAAATAACTCATCAATTTTGTATATATCAAGATGCCTGTGCTACGGAACCAGGTGGCATCACTCTATCACACTATTTAATTCTAACTCTGCTACTACAGACATCTTTATCTTAATACAGTTGGTTATCAACCATGTGGCCTAAATGGGACTATCATTGATGAGAGCCTTCTTTATATTTAGCACAAACATAGGGGTGTCTGCAAATACAGAATCACAAAAGATAAGAGTTGTTAACTTGTAGGCACTTGTATAATCTACTTAGAAAAGAATAGCATGTGGGGAAGGAGTTTTCAAATTGTGTTCATGAAGTTGCTTTGGAAGCTCCAAAAATACCTGATTGAACTTATTCTTTGAAACTTAAATTATACACACATATGTAACAACATATAAACACAGATCCTAATGTATATGTATATAAATACATATAAAACACTGGAGACCACTTAGTAACTTGGCCCATGTTAACTTTTTTGTATAGCTTTCAGGGTATAATTTGCCTTGTCATCTATGTAATCATGCGATTCACTAGGAAGGTGTTAGCTGTTTATACCACAGGGCCTGGGCAAGTCTGACCACACACAATCACTGGTGTGTTCACTCCCATGTCAGGTCTAAGTTAGCGCTGCAGATGCCAATCAAGCTTAAGGTACACATCCTCAAGCCAGGAGGTACATATGTGTGTGTGTGTGTGTGTGTGTGTGTGTGTGTATACACACAGACTCTAGGTCATGATAGTGTTTTTATAACTTTGATACTTTAAGGTTTGACTGTTGGCCAAATAAGGAATATGACATTTGTAGAGTTAACCCACTTGACTGAAATGAAGAACTCCTTCCATGTCATTTTTATGATTCAGGGTCACTGTAATTTAACACTAAATTGGTTGTAAAACAAGCTGAGCTTTAAAATGCCTATGCCTATTTCTTTATGTGAATTATGATTTTTCATGTTTTTCCAGTAATGTCCACTTATATCTAACACATTATATATAGTTTATATGTTTATATATATATATATATACACACACATACACATAATATACATACATATATATATATAAACTACCCTATTATAATTAGGGTTCTTCAGCTAATTAAAACATACAAAAAGCACAGTTATGGTGAATGGAAAAACCAGAGTCTTTGGAATATTAGTTGGAATCCAGATTTACACTTTACTAGCTTGGCAAATAATCTTGGGCCAGCTACTTTACTGCATCAACTCTTGGTTTCTTTTGTCTTCTAAACACTTTCATAAGGTGAACTACAACATATATTAACACACACATACACAGTTAATTCTAATTATTTATGGTAGTTACATTCTATAAAGTTCACATGAACACAGTGACCACGGACTCCTTGCTCCCAGGGAACCTACCGGGTTAGGTTCTATGAGGCTCTTGTTACAGCATTTTATTCACTAATCAATACATAAACTTATCTTATGAGTGTCTATATTTAAAACCACCTGATTTAATCTCTATATCTATATCTATATCTGTGTAGTTATTCTCCATAGGTACATCACAGCCATTTACACTCAGGAACACTATACAGCTCCTTAACACTGTGCTTGGAGGTCATTTTAAACACTGAAAAAAAAAAGCATAAAAAATAAACAATGTGGCACTAAATACAGAACAAAAAGGACAATGTAAGAATTGAGAATGAGAGAGCAGAGTATCACCTTGTTAGAGTTCAGCTGGAAATGTGTTAGATGACTCAGTTTTTACCACTCTAATTGCCCATAAGTGACCCCAAAAGCATCACAAGTATTGATGTGAGAATTGAAAATAAATTTGAGGGAGTAGGAAAATCCACAAAAACATTATCCACAAATAATGAGGATTGATTACACTAATATACACACACTCTCAATATTTAGACATGGTGGCTAAATATTATTATATGAAACAACTGGAAAAATTAAAGACTATATGAATTACATATATAAGCTAGCCTATTATTTTTTATTTTATTTTTTTTAAGATTTATTTAGATTTATTTATTCAAGCACTGGGTACCGTCAGAAGCGCAGGAGGGTGAGAATTCACCAGAGCCAGAGCGGGGAACAGAACAGGCAGACTGACGAATTACACTGCTGAGGGGAGCAGAGAGGGCTGCAGGAGAGGTCTCCACGCCATGTGGGACCCTCGCAGGCAGCCGGGGATGGAACCGGGTATTGAACCATCACTACAGAGGTTGCGGGCAGCTTTGCAGCCCAGTGCTCAACCGCTGCACCACCAGGGAGGCCCTGAACCTATGTTCTTCATTTTTTTTTTTTAAGATTTATTTATTTATTTATACAAGCACTGGGTACAGTCAGAAGCGCGGGGGGCAGGGGGTGTGTGAGAGAATTCACCAGAGCCAGAGTGGGGAGCAGAGCAGGCAGAAGGACCGAAGTACACTGCTGAGGGGAGCAGCGGGAGTCAGGAGAGGTCTGCGCGCCATGTGGGACCCTCCTCCGGTGGCCGGGGAGCAGCCGGGGATTGAACCAGCGCAGCAGCGGCTGCGGGCAGCTTTGCAACCCAGCGCTCAACCGCTGCGCCACCGGGGAGGCCCAAGCTAGCCTATTATAATTAGGGTTCTTCAGCTAATTAACACATACAAAAAGCACAGGTATGGTGAATGGAAGACCAGAGTCTTTGGAATATTTGTAAATTAATATTAGAATATTAGAAATATTATTGGAATATTAGAAAATTATTAGAATATTGGAATATTAGAAAATTTTTTTGAGACTGGATAAAATGCAAGGGTCATTTTACTGACTTTGAAGAAGAGATGACTAAAGATGGCTGTGAGATATGATTTCACGGCAATGAACATGACTGATGCTTTAATAGTTAGAGGAATAGGGTAGAACTTTCGGTTAAAACGAAAAATGAAACAGACTACCAGTCAGGAATAAGTTTTGCTCTTATTTGCTTGTAAGGAAATAAGTTTAATTATAGTGCAGAAAAATTTTTTGAGAAAATATTTGAATAATAGGATTGGAGACTGAAAGAGAGAAGCTATTCTTGTAAATGAGCAAGAAAAATTCAGGCCTATTTCATTCCACAAATGTTTATTGAATACCAACTATTGACCATTCATTGTCGTAGGTACTGAAGATATGACAAACATTTCTTATATTTCATGAATTTATACTGTAATGGTGGGAATACTGACAGATTCCAGATCAAATCAGTAAGTTACATAATTGCAGCTAGAGGCAAATCCTATGAAGAAAATAAAACAGCATAATGTGATAGGCAGTGGTATATTTAGGGACAGCGTTAGATATGGTGATATCCAGTGGAAGGCTGTCCAAGAAGGTGGTCATTTGCGAAGAAACCAAATAAAGGTAAGTTATCATGCAATGGCCAAGGGCAAAATAAGCGTTCCAAATGGAAAGAACTGCAAAGCCAATGTTTGGGGCAGGGCTTGCCTTGCTGGTAAGCTGAGGGAGAGGTCATATGATGGAGCACAAATGTAATTGTAGGTAATGTGATCAAAAGTCAAGTGGGTGATGGGGAGGGCTTTCAAGGTCTAGGAAGGGGCTTGGATTTTATTCTACATTCCATAAAGAGGGCTTGGAGCCTAACCAGGGGGCTTCCAGTTTCTGTTTTACATTTTATTGACAGACACATCATCCTCACTGCTGAGGTGGAGAACGGATTCACTGGGTAGGAGTAGGGACTACAGTCGTAAAGTCTTTGTATAGGGAGGAATAAAAATTAGAAATACCACGAAGGTTTCAGTTAAAGGTTTACTAAAAGCAGTTCTCAAACTGGATAGTTTTGGAAGCCCTGTATTCAAAGCCCAACATTTAGCCTTTTGCACCTTGCTGGGCAAATCATTTTGATTTTTCTAGTTCTGTTTCCCCCAGATGTAAAATGAAAGTGCTGAACTAAATGTCCCTTTCCAATGCTTAAATTTCAATAAATTTAACCACTCAAGACACATTTTTCAAGAAGGAAATGTCAATACACTCAATGGTATCAGAGAATATGAGAGACAGGAAAAGGATCTCCACATTCCATAATAAGAAGGCAGTTACTGGGGATGAAAGAGCGGTTTGACTTAAGTGTGATGATGGTACCCAAATTGTCGGTGGCTAGGCAAAAAGTGAAAAGAAAGAAAATAGAGGCAATTTTCCTAGATGCTTATTTGAAAGTTTGGCAGGAAAGGGAAGGAAATGAGGAACTATAGCTGAAAGGCATTGCAGAGCAAAGTGAAAATCTTTCTCAAGATAAAGAAAAGTAAGTTGTTTGAAGAACTAAAGATCAGAGGGAAACTGGAGCTGTCAGCAGAGGAGGGGACATATGAAGAGGAGATCTTCAGAGCAGAGAAGTAGAAGGAAAAGGACATTTGGGGAAAAGCCAAGGTTTCTAAAACACAGTTGCCTGCAAAATATCACTTTTTAACATCTTCTCAGTTAACATTTCTAAATCATTAGTATTTAACCTGGGTTGTTAAAGAATAAGGAGTTGAGCACAAGTAGCTAATTTGAGAAATGCTGGAATCACCTATAGAGAAGTGATCCAGGAAGGGAGGAAAGCCATTAATGGCTACTACTAAGGTACTGAAGCTAATTCAATGGGAAACAAAGAAATGAAACAAAACACAGACTCAGCATTATCCTACCCATGGGTGAAGGAGTAGGTGTTGATGCACCAACCTTAAGAACCTGTGGTTGACAGCAGCTCCTTGGTTGTCAATTTCCTAGAACTTCTGGCCTGCCACAGGCAGTGAAGGATTGCATGCCTCTCACATAAAAATGTCCTCTGACACTGACACCAATAGTTGGAAGTCATGGGAGAATTCTAGACAGTTCCAGGGTGCAGAGAGGGGTACTTGTCAATGTCTAGCACATGTAATGAGAAGACTTGTGACTACTTTGATGGAACATCATCCAGGAAACAAAACCACATCTGTATGAACCCCAGATTATTTACTAAATTAAGAGCAAACTTTCTAGTCTTCTAGATTCTAAAATGCCCTGAAACAAATCCAAAGGTGGTTATCTGTTCTGTCCTTTCCTCCATTCTTGTCTCCTTAGTCAAATACCAATAAGAGAATAATGTCATAATGAGAAAAAGGAAAGATGGATAAAACATTTTCGGTAAACAGTGAGTAAAAGAAAAAAAAAAGTTCAGAGAAAGATTTGAGAGCTGGAAATATGTATGTACCTCACTGACAAATCATAATTGCCAGTTTCAGAGAGGATAGCTGTTGAATTTATATTATACTCATCAAAGCATGATGGACTCTTTAAAAATCAAGTTTATGTATTCTAACCATACATGAGTAACCCATTTCAATCAGAGATTTTAGTTACTCTGATAATCACCTGTGATATAGATGGTCAAAAGAGAGAAAGCAAGACAGACGGTAGAAACATGTGGTTCTATATATTCTATATATTCTCTTCATGTATCTCCAAGACTGAGAAAAGTAAGCCAAGTCCACTCCTAAGGATGCCAAACTGTGAAGAGAGTAAGTTGATTCCAGAGGTGACCTATTTTCAGGTTTCAGTTCTTTGTGGACTTAACCAGCAGTGAATTCTATAAAAGTGAGACCAGCACACAAAAACTTTCAATGCCCACATATTTCATATATGCTTGAGACTATAAGCTTGTTTGCTTCAACAAATAGCAGCCAGCACACAGGAAGCTAAAGATTTAGGAGCTCAGTTAGCATCCCAGGGTTTAAATCAAACTTTCCCTTGTCCATACATAAAGTCATCCTTAGAGCTGTAAGTTTCCCTAAGTGGTTACCAGGGTAATGATTCACCTTTGGGGCAGCCCTCATCTTTTGTTCTCAAGCGGTTGGGATCATCATGTTTATGTAAAATCCTATTAGTCAACATTCTAAGATCTGTTTGCATCAGTTCTACTAAGACAGATGCCCGTCGAGACAGCATAGTTAGTCCAAGGAGAAGGAAGCACAAATCTTTACTGGTGGGCAGTGCTGTTTACTCAAAAACACTATGAAGGAAAGTTGGGGCTTTGCTGGTGGTGCAGGGAGCTGAGTGTCAGCACTGTGAAGCTGCCTGTAGCTATTGCAGCACAGGTTCGATCCTGTCTGGGGAGGTGACCCACGTGGCACAGCAGACCTCTCCTGTCTCACCTGCTGCTCCCCTCGGCAGTGTATTTCAGTCTATTTGCCTGTTCTGCTCCCTGCTCTGTCTCTGGTGAATCCTCTCATCCCTCGCATCTCTAGCCTACACCCCAGTTCTTGTATGCATAAATAAATAAATCTTAAAAAAAACACTATGGAGGAAAATAATCATAATTCATTTTTTCCAAATGTGTCTTATATTCAGCTTCCAGTCTCCAACTTCCCCATTCTAACACACAAGGGGACTCAAGCAAAGTTATCTGAGGTCTCCTTTCTTTATAATTAATGAATCAATCCATCCGTCTAACAAAAAATCACTGTGTGCGGAAGATGCCAGTGTTATAAAGGTGAGCAAAACACACATGACCTCTGAAGCTTTCAGTTCCGTGCAAGGAGACAGTTAATAATGAAAATGCCACAAGCATATGTAAAATTGCATTGTAATATATGTTGTGAAGATGAATTTCTAGGTGCTTGGAGAATTAATAAAAGAGGGATACAAAAGAGAGGCCAGGAGAGATTTTCCAGATTGAGCTGAGACCTGAAGGCACAATAGAGGTTAACCAGGAATTGATCACGATGTGAGAGGAAGGGCAGGCAATATCAAAAGTCTGAAAAGTGAGCAGTGTATTTGGGGAGGGAAATGAAGCTAGAGGTGCATCTGGGGTCAGTTCAAAAGTCACTGAACTTGCCTTTACCCTAAGTGTAATGGGAACATATGGACTGTTTTCAAGCGTGTGTGTGTGTGTGTGTGTTTGTATGTGGGTGTCCTGCAATAGCTCTCTAGTGTAGTGTAGAGGATGAACTGGAGGGAGATGTGGTTGTTGGCAGTTATATGTGCAAAGGCTTGGCCTCAACCTTGTGGATCTATTGTCTTCCATCCTGTCAGTGGGTGACACTAGGTCTGAACCCAGGACTGTGAGGATAATGGAAGAACTAAGTTAAGGCAGAGGGAAAAGCTAGTTCATGTCATGTCTGGACATACCTTTTCATTTGATAAAAGGAGAATCAATTTCATCTATTTCTTGAGGCTCATCAAGTTCCACCTCACTGTGATCTATTCTTACTCATAGTGGAAATGCAGCCCCAATTTTATCAAGTTTTAGAACAAGCAGAAGTAAGAAATCTCCATTCTAGTCCTCACTTTGCCACTAACCAGCTGCGTGATTTTAGTCAAGTCATGTGACTTCTCTGTCCTTTAGTTTCTTCATTGGTAAATAAAATGCACAGAAATAGACTTAATTTGAATGTCCCTTCTAGCTTTACATCCTATGATTTTGGTCATTAATAAAAACTCAGCTTTGAAGGATAAGTATTGAAAACACTACTGAGGGTTTTAGTATAGAATTCATTAAGACTGGATCGGCCTGGAGGATACCATTATCTGTCTGTCTGTCTCTTTCTCTGTACTTCTCTTGGGCTCTAAACAGAAGTCACTTAAATGTAATGCCAACCTTTTCAACTAGCACATTCCATGCCCTTTCTTTAAGAAACAAATGGCTTGGGGAGTAATAGCAAGCCAGAGTTTAGCAAAAGATTCTTCTAACACTCACTGGAAACGATGTTCAAAATGAATCCTCTCTGAGGGTATTTGCTTTTGGGAGGAACAATTCCAAATATCTTCTGGTTGCAAACTTTAGAAAAATCAATAAATCCACAGTCTATTTTTATTATTTTTAACTCTGAAGGCAGACACATAGCCTACACATAGAAACACTATAGGCATGAGGACAGTAACAACTTTACACTTTGTTCCAGCTCATTCATTCTTTTTCTAATGAAGACTACCCTTATCTTTAGCACTCCCAACAAAATGAAAAGAAAAGAAACACATTGCAAGAATAAGTAATTTTCTAACTCGAAGAAGGCAAAATGAAACCATGAGAATATAAAGACATGTCCAACCTTGAAAAGCTAGTCAGTTGTAGAAATTAGAATAGATTTTTTTCATTTTGAATCCCAGGCATGTGTTAAATCCACCTACTAATTCAGAGGAAAAACATAATTTAGGAATGATCACTTAAAGCAGAGATTGGGGTGGAATTGGAATGAAACTTTTTTTTCAGAACTCAGAAACCATAATAAATAGCAGTTAATATTTGTATAACACTTCAGAGTTAAAGCAAACAAATAGCTCTGACAGAAATGGGGATGTGGGAGAAAGCACTCTGGACCTTCTTCATAGCCAAGAAAACTGGTTCCCCTAGGTTATTAAGCGAGCTGTTTAACAGTAAGTAGCAGGGCCAGTATTTAAACACAGTTCTGATGTCAAATGCCATGCTCTTTCTGCAAACTTGGTTACCTCTTCAGGACTTTCCTATGTACCTATAGACCTACCCTTAATGGTAGTCTATCTTAGAATCTGTAATCTTTATCCAACTATGAGCCATGAACCATGCTGCTGACAGCTTCTCTCCAAGACTCCCAGGCCATTCCTCCAGGGAGTGGGTGATTTTATCAGAGATGTCAGGTCTGGCCTCAGATGACTATCAGCAGAACAGGTTTAACAAACCACTACCACTTCCACAGTTAATGATGTTTCAATTAGTTGAAAACATAAACACACCATAATACAAGCTAAATGGAAATACACAGGGCAGCCTTCTGGTTGACAGCTGCCCCAGTAAGCCCTGCTTGCTTCCGTTTCTGTGATTTATTTACTCATTTGTTTTCTGGTGGTGGGGAGGGTGCGCAGAATATATTGTCACTTTAGATAGCACTTCGGCAAATACCATAACAACATTCTCTGGGATTTCTAGCAGCTTTTGTTCAGCACTAGCATACTAAATTTTAAAAGGGGAAAAATAGCGTCAGATAAATCACAGGATTTTAAAAGAACATCCCAATTTGTTCACAGTTTAACATTACTACTGTCAGGCAAAACATATAAAACTCTTCTTTTTCATCCCTGGATTTGACTTACAAAGTGAACTAAGCACACAGTAAAATCCCCAAGATTAAATGTGTATGATGGATAAGAGAAGAAAGTGTTTTCTTTATGTCTCTAATATGAACCCACGACCATTGGCATATCAATTCACATCTACTTCACATTATTCTTCACTCAAAACACTCCTCAAAATTGCCAACTATCTTCCATATTGAACAGTTCTGAGAAGTTGCATTAATAAATTTTCAGATGATATTTTTATTGCCTGTTCCATCTATCAGCAACATTTATTTCCTTAAAAAAAGTTCAATTCTAAAGGTTCTTTACATAAAGGGAAACTGTACTGTGGGAGAGAATGGTGTGGAAAAAAATGAGCCATAAATTTCATTAAAGGTGTGTTCCAGGTGACTGGACATCTTTAGCAACAAAAATTATGTCCTTGGATCTCATGGATGGTCAGAGGGCAACCTGAGGAGAAAGAAACCAAAAATGGCAAAGATGGGAATTTCAGTGGTTAATGGTTACTCTTGAATGCCTGGAAACCAGTAAAAAACTCATATGTTAACCTCAAAATTTATATTTCAATTCAATCTCTTTCCTCCTTTGCCCCATCTCTGTTCTCTAAAAGAAATCATAGGACCGCAGAGACAGAAAGCTTCTAGAAGGAAGCTGAGTCCTTGGACTAGGCAACAGCCATCTATTCAGCCAATGTAATGCAGTGACTGATTAATTAGTGACGTCGAGTGCCTGTGTGACTTTGTATACATCAACAACAGCCATATAGCTGAGATTCCTTGGTAGAATTTTAAGCAATTCTAAGTTTAAAAGTTTTCTATCTAACTGACTGCAGAAATACACATTTTCAAATGATCAACGTGTCCAAGTTTTTGTTTCTGAAAATATGGTCAATACTATACACTTGCGCGCGCGCGCACACACACACACACAGATTGGACAATTGCTTACAGAGAAATATTTACGTATCTTATGAGTTTGTTAAACTGAACTGAATTGGAAAGTAATTGTGTCTGCTAAGAAATAATTATTTCAATGTTCAAATGTTGTAATAATAATAATAAATCGTTCATATGGAGAAGAGAACTTGTCATCCCAGTTTTACCAACAGATATTGTCGGTATTTCACAATGTTCCAATTATAATGCGAGACCTTAAGGGCAGGAATAAATTTTATATATTATATCCCCATCACCACACTCTGCACAACACAGAAGGCACTCAGTGAATGTCCAGTGTTGTTAACGATGATGATGCTGAATGAGGGATGATATTACTTAGTTTTAACTCTGAGGACACTGTGAGCAAGCTTAATGCTGAATGACTTAAATATTCTTAACTACTTTCAACAAAATACTATTTTGAAGCAAGCCTTTTGTAATCAGAAACCTCAGCAATGGACTGGCAGATTATTTGCATAAAAATAAAAACACCAGACACCCCCACCCCAAGCATCACACAGGGACAAAACTTTTAAGCCATAAAGTTGTCTGTCCTAAAATGCCCTGGGAATCATAGAACTACTCCTAATCAAGGTTCTCTACCTTCCACCTCCCTCCTTCCTGGGAGGGTTAGCTGAAAGAAATGCTCTAATGAGGTACATTAGTTGTACTTTTCAAAGTCAGAGATGGATTATCTAGTTAATTCTCTTGGGGGCTCATATCAGAACAGAGAGAAGACTTACCTATTTGCACCTAAATGGAATTTAAGGATAAAGCAAAAAATATTACATTTTTTCTAGTACAATTTACATAATAACTGCTCTCTCTCTAGTCAGGCAAAACTCAGTGCATAGAGTAGGGCCAATTGTTTGAGGATTTTACTGAAGAAAGTTTGCCAGCAATATAGTTCTGGTGTGCTTTATGACATTAAAACTATTATTTTTATCCCTAAACCCTGAAAACAGCAGGAAGCTATCACTTGAGGTGCTTCTTTGTCATGGAGTAGGATGTACATTCTGACAAGCCACTCACAGCCAGCGTGGGAGTAGAGAGGCAAAGGACTACTTGGTGAAGACTACCTGTAACACTGCCAGATGATTCATCTTGGTAAGAAGGAAATTAGCAGGAAATAAGTATGATTCTAAAAGGCAATTACAAAGTCAATTAATATATACATGAACATAAATGCAAATCAAAAACTTGAGTAGCTATTTTCTTCATGTAAAATCTGTTCATTTAAAGAAAAGTAAGCTGAGCAAATTGGAGGTTCCTGAGACAAACTACTCTCCTACAGGTCTTTCAATTTACTCCCCAAAATAGTCCTTGAGATCCTACCGATGGTCATCTTAGTGCTAAGCATTAGTGTGGCCATGGGGGTGAGAGAGAATAGGAAATGAACACTTAAGCTGGTTTCTCCTTCTAAGTCTGCCACATATAGCATGGCCTTGGGAAAGCCCCTTGCTGATCTGTGATACTGTTTGCTCACATGCAAAATGAGGTGGTTGGATGTTGGAGGCCACTTTCCTCCTATGATTTGCTAACCATCCTGTTCCTCCTCACAAAATGACTGACCTTCATGTGTCATACTACAGTTCTTTACATAGACGGGTAGCAGAGACTGGTCCCCTGTGTATAGTAACGTGACAATAAACAGTCGGTTAACTTGGTCTGAACTCTTGCCTACACCAATAAATCACACGATTATCCAACTCCTTCCAAGAAAAGATCTACAGGATACTAGATCATCATTTTATAGATGCTTCTTCTCACTAAAAGCACAAGCTCTGAAACACTATGGTTGTAACTCTAGCTATGCAATAAGGATGCTGCCCAGTTTTCATAGTCTGCAGGCCCACCAAACTCTGGGCTTTGTGTACCCAGAACTATCTCAGACACTGGTAGAAGAATCCGAAATATTTTTGGCATTTATGCTTTAGGACACTTGGAAACTCAACTCCAGTGGAAGACTTTGAATTTGTTGGGTTACAAGAAACTGAACTGGGGGAGTTTGGTGAGGATCAGCCCTGAGGCTTGGCTATTCAAATCAACTCTGCCAAGTTCAGACTATTTTCTCAAGATCTGACTTTCACTATGTTAAGAACAAAGTCTTAGTCTGTTAATTCACTAATACTGCTAATGACTCAAATATAAAAAAAAAGGAAGAAAAATAGGTCTCCAATTCAGTCAATAGGCAACACTAATTAGGGGGAATTAGAATCTTGTCTTGTTTTGTGCTGATGGTTCCCTCCTGTTTACGCAAATAAAATGACTTCTCATTTCCAGCAAGGCCTTCCTAACAGCAGGATTTTCCTCAACATATTTGTTTCCTCAGACCCCATCTGGGGTCTAGGAGCTCTGACCCAGTCATTTTCCTAAATGACTCACTAACCTACCTGTTTCTTATGTTCTCATGCACTCCAAATAATACTGACCTTGTTTTTGACCTCCCCTCAGTGCTTTCCCAGCAGTGAGTTCATTTCTCCCCCATGGACTGAGTACAGCTGTGAGTAAGACCCCCAGGGCTCTGAAAGGTGAAGTAAATTCTCAAACATTACCTAGCTTACAAGAGGCTCATTCAGGATCTGAACCCAGACTATTGGCCTCTAAAGGTTTTAAGCTTGCCCATAATCCTCTGCTTTCTCTCACCCAAAAGGCCCATAATCCTCTGCTACTGCTCACTGGCACAACTATAATCCTATGCTATAGCTCACTAGAAGGCCCATAATCATCTTCTGTATCTCACTGGAGTATCCATAATTTTCTCTCTCTCATCAAAGTACCCTTTCCATTTATCTGCCATTTACTGTCCTTTCACTCACACAACTCCCACCTTCTGCAGAAGTTCAATGTGCCTTCCTTACCAGAAGACACCAGGCTGAATACTCTGGAGAAAGCTTTCACATGATCAGCATGAAAAGAAAAATGTATAGCTGAATCTAATGCATTGTAGTGTGTGGATTTCAACTAGAATTCACAATAGAATTGATCTTAGAGATTAAAAATCAAAACAATACAAAAAACCCTCATGGCCACCCCCATCCCAGACCAATTAAATCAGAATCCATAGGGTAGAACCAGTACATTATTAACGTTTAAATCTCCAGATGATTCCAAGGTACAGCCAGATTTGAGAACCACTGTTGCAGAAGTGGTCTTCATTAATTCCACCCCAAAATGATCACAGGACGTGGAGTCAAAGATTAAATCCATTGTAGCCTAACACTGTACAGTTACGACCTTGGAAAGCCAACTGCTGTATGAAATTTACTTTGCCTGTAAAGTGAACTTGAACTTTTGGCCCTCACTATTCTAAAAGAAGAAATGCTATGCACTATTTGTATCTGTATTTGAATGAGTGACTGGCAGAATGACAGGGGGTGGAAGGGAGAACATGTGTTCCGTGAACCTTTCCACATCTCCACCTTCTCTGAGCCTGGGGAGTTTACAAAGCCCAATGCATGGAGTGCAAACCCTCCATATTAACGCACCAGGGCAGCTGGCACAGGCTTTAGGTGACCTAAGGTAGCCAACCTCTCCTTCCAGGCAATTGCAAAAGAGCTCGTGGGTGGGAAAACCATCATTGCATTTCCATTAACCTTCTACCTTCCCCTACAGCTGATAAGTCAAACTTCCTTATGAATCCTCTCTTTATACCCCCTCCACAGAGTTATGATAGCTAGAAAAGACCTTCAAGATCAAGGGGCTCACTGATTCATATTAGACAGATGAGAATCATCTGGGGAAACTGCTAGGCATACCAAGGCTCAGGTTCAGCTGCTGGAGACTGTCTGGAATGTTCTGTGTCAGGACACAGGCAGATTGACAAGCTGATTATAGCCTAAAATGTGTTCCAGTTGAGTTCTGGGAAAGACACTATTTTGGCAAATGAAGAAATGCTCTGCATTATTTGTATCTGTATTTGAATGAGTAAATGGCAGAAAGACAGGGGGTAGAAGGGAGAGCATGTGATCAGTGAACCTTTCTACATTTCTACCTTCTCTGAGCCTGGGAAGTTTACAAAGCCCAATGTCCAGTGTCTCCTGGCCTGAGACACTGACACGTTTCCCAAGCTATACATGGTTGAGGAATCCTGCAATGGCTGAAAGGCAGACAACAGACACTCCCACCCCTGGCCACATGCTTTTCCTCTCACCCCACACCTGTGATTCCTCTTCACCACCATGCTGTGCTTGCTGTGCAGACAAAATCAATAAGAGCAATATAGCTCAAAGGTTACTGTATAGGACAGATCTCAGTAATGAAAGTGCATTTTTTTCCAGCAGCCATTTTCCACTTCTTTCCTAACTATTTCTTAATTTCAAATTTGTACATTTTTCCCTGCAGACTATTTTATCTCCATTTCATAAAGCATTGATAAGTCAAGTCCTCAAAAATAAAAAAAAGAAAGAAAATTATCATTTTGTAGCCTCAGGTGAATTAAGTAAATAGGATGAAAGTTCAAGGATTGCTGTTATTGTGATTTTGCTGTGTTCAGATGCACTTGTTTCCTATTGAGGAAGAAATAGTTGATGTGCCTGGTTAATGATGAAGTGGCCAAAGCACTTGCCCACAACACACACGCACTAAAGGGCAACCTCTTTTGGATTCTATCCACAGCACCTCCTGACCTGAGACACTTACTTACTAGGTATTAAAATAAAGTCTGACCCTCCGCTGAGCTGAAGAGAGCGGTTCAAGTTCGTTGGCAAGAGACGGCTCATCTGTATGAAGACAAGGTGCCGCTCTGGGCACCACTTTATTCAGAGGTTACATTTGTTTTAGCAGAGACCATATTGTGCTTTTCCTTGGTGAGAGTTCAGTTCAGGGTCAAAACATCTAATGGAAAAAGTATTCATGTCTGAGTACAGAACTTGAGAATGAAGAAACTAGACTCAGAACATACTAAATTAGGGATTTAAAGCCCCAAGAATGTAGGTAACTACTTAAGCTTTGAGTGGTATTATTTAAAACTCCTCTATTATTTTTAAGAATATTTTATATGACTTTGGAATTACAGAGGTGATGCTCTTATTAATCAGTGTGTTAACCAGTAGGTACTCCTATATGAGACTGTTTTGAAAACTTCAAGAATTCTTGGAAGTATTTCTGCAGGGTGTAAAATGATAAATTCATCTTACAAAAATAATGTCAAAGAGAGAAGGAATATTTTACAATGGACAATATTTTTGAATGTTCTGAATCTCAGCACATACTTTGAGAAATTGTGTCTTCTTTACCTAAATTTACATGAATACAGCATATTTCTTAAAACAAAAAAGCAAGAGAACTATTTCCTTAAGGAACCATTTCAGTCCTTTAAAACTTAACTCAAAATAAAAGTACTCCCTCTATTGCCATCACCCACTTCAGCAGCTATTCAAAGTTCATTGCAATTCAAAGGAAAGGCCATAGGCTCAAAGGCAGTTGAGACTTCCTGAGATTACAGGCCAGATATAAATAAAAACACTCACTAAAAACATTTCACATCCCATGTATTATGATTTTATAACTTCTTGTGCAAAGACTTTGCTACTCCATCAACACTTAGTAGAATTTTAGATTATTTTTCCAACTGGTGTTAACTCACAGAAAGTACTCTCTGCTGATCCATGTATTTGCATATGTTTAACCACATTTTGCCTAGGTAAAAAAGGAAACAGAGAAACACTTTTCTGAATAGCTTGTATGAATTACAGTCAAGCTCTCTTGAAGAGTTCAGTTCTCTGGGCTAATTAACTGCCAGGGCACTGACTGAAGCAAGGTATTTGTGTGTGCAATAATCACTGTGGGTGCAGAGAACACACACTGCACTGAGAACTGGGTTCACTGGGTTTTGAACTTCACTTCAACTCCAGCTTCTCTACAGAACAAAGGAACAGGGATGGGCCACTAAATGTATACTGAAGTGCTTCACTGGTTCTTAAAATTTATACGGACCAGAGGTATCAAAACAATCCATCACATTTGGAAATCACAAAACCAAGCAGAGTTACAGCCTCTAAGATTCTGACTCAGAGCCAAAGGACTCTTTTAGGATTCCCCTAGGTGGTTCTTGTACTGAGTCAGGGAATGGAACCAGGATCCCTGTAGTGCCTGAGGATTACAAACCCTCCAATTGTGCCTTGAGTTTACCTGTGTTCATGGAAAAAAATGTCATTATGTGAGAAGTTTGGGAAATTCACACTTTAAATGTACTAGAAATATTGCCATTTATAGCAGCTTAGAGAAAGTATTTTTTGGTAATTGATTATTTTATAATATAATTTTCAATCCTAACTTTCACTCTAGTGCACTCAAACTTTTGAATTTGCTTAAAATCCACATAAATCATTACAGGAAAAGAAGGTAGTAAAGTTAAAGTCAAAGGCTTCCCACCATGGGGTAAGAGTTATAGTTTGTGAAATAAGTTACATATCTGCCAGGCAGGCCTATGGGACTCAGTGAGCCTGAAGACTTCAACCCATGTGATGTGCTATTTTTAGATATAAATCTAGCTAGAAATATATTTGATGCCTGGCAGATTTTAGAATACTAGAAATATTCCCATAACCCAAACATCACTAGCTTAATCACATCTGGCAATATATTTAAAGAAGAATTTAAAGAAAAAGTCATTTTGACTTCTATTTTTATCACTTCACATGGAAATAACTTGGGTAACATTCTGTATTGCTTTGAGTGCAGGCTGAAGCATGAATGACTGAGCACAGACCATCACTGACAATAATGGAACTGAGTCAGGAAGCATAGAGCTCTCTACAAAGGTGGGAATGTAAACTGAGAAAGAAAGAGCCAAAGGTGGGCCCCACTACAGTGTTGCAGAAATCTGTGTGGGCCTTTTCATGCTCTCTCTTGGAGCTCACTGTGCCTCTTGTCAAAGATTTTGTACTTCACTTTTATGGGAACCTGCTCAGCCTGCTAAAAAGATGCAAAGGAGCTCAAGTGAACTAACATTGGCAATGTGTTTAGGCAAGCAACTTAACCCCCATGTGCCTCAGTTCCCTCTTACGTAAAATGAAGAAAACCTAATACGCATTTCCAAGAGTTCTTGTGAACATGCAGTGAGCTCACACCGGTAAAATGACTGGACTATCTCAGGCATGACACTGTCCCTACATGTAAAGTTAATATTTCTGCCTCTCATGTGCTTGTTTTCCCCCACAGGAAAAATGACAGTTACAAACATTATATGACTTCTCTCATTACTTTCACTTATTCTTTGTATTTTGAGACAGTGACTTGGCAAAGTAGGGAGTTTATCCTGTGCCCACTTCCTACCCCACTATCAAATTATACACAGAAAATTACTCAGTTTTATGCATGTATCTCATTTAGGAAAGTGATGTATTTCTAGTTCTACCACTTAGGAGTTGCCAGAGTTGAAAAAAAAAAAAAAGACTCATCTTTAAAAATGAGCATGATAATATCTACTTTAGAGGCTGCTAAGACGATCAAATGAGACCCTTGTTGTGTAAACACTGTGTAAATTGTAAAGAACCAAACATATCCTGAAAGCCAAACTGTTTCCTAAAACATTGGATATAAAATGCTCCGAGAACGGCAACTGTGGGATTTACAAGGAAGCTTGTGAGTCTTCAATCCATTTCAAGAGTCAAGAGAGACTAAAAGAAATGGAAATTGGATTATTAAAAATAAGTCCTAGGCAGGAGGCAGAGTTTCCAGGGAGAACAGTGCAGTAGGTTTATCAGCATCTTCCTCTGTGTCCCAGAACCTTTTTACAAGCTGCTACTTTGCTTCCTATCATGTTGTTGCATATATTTAATCATTTTCCATCTCTTCCTACTCCCCAGCATTCTACAAACTGAGTTTTCCAGGGAAAGTCTCCATCAGGCAGGCATGTCTATATCTCTAACAGTTAGGCTGGTGCCACTGGATACCATCAGTGTGCTGGATTAATGTGGCATTTAGTACTATAGGAAGAATCATGCCCTCCCCCACCTCACCTCTACCAAAGATGTCTACATCTTTGTCTACAAAGATGTCTACAAAGATTCTGACATCTGAAATCTGAGACTATGTTTTCCTTACATGCCAAATAAGAATTTGCAAATTTGATCAGATGAAGTCTCCTTAGATGGGGAGATAGTTCCATTATCTTGGATTATCTGGATGGACCCAATGTAATCAGTCCTTATGGGTGGGGGGGAGGGGTCAAGCACAGAGAAAGGAGATATGACAGTGGATCCAGAGGCTGGAGTGATATACTCTGAAACTAGAGGAAAAGGCCCCAAGTCAAGGAAAGCTAGAATGTGGAAAAGGGAATGGAATGATTCTGTTCTGAAACTCCCAGAAAGAACTCCTAATGCCATGATTTATATTCATTTGACTTCCAGAATTATAAAATAATAAATTTGTCTTGTTTTAAGTCACTAAACTTAGAACAGCAATAGGAAATTAATACATGTAGGTAAGAAAGGTAATTGTCATTTAAATGATTGATTGAACAAATAAGTATATGTATACAGAGAGCTATGGATGGAAATTAGTGAGCGCCTAAGATAGGTAATAACTATCTGGGTAATTTGTACCCCATTATTTAATCTCTTCAGAATTCCTCCACATAAAAAGCTGGGGCCATGGAGTCAGACTGATCAGAGTCCAAATCCCCTCTAGGCTACTTCCAGGCTGAGCATTCTTGGGCAAGTGTGGGCCTCTCTGAGCCAATGCCCGTATCTCTAAGGTGGGAAAGATAGAGTACTTCCTGCATAAAGTTGTGGGACCGAATGAGTTCTCATCTAGTCACATTTCATGGGACTCTGAACTGGGTATATTTGAAATCATGGCCACAAAAAATTTATTAATGCCACTTCATGTGCAAAATTTGAAATTATACAAACTACCCTTATTAAAAAAAGAAGCAAGAATTGCACAATTGCAAAACTGATAAATGGTAAATGACTGGCTGCCACACAGTAGGTCCTCTTTTGCTGAGAGGTCTTCAGGAACATACCCCTTGAACAAAATATGACCATTGTTTAATGCATGCAAAAAGCAATTAGCATGGGCCTTGAACACAGGAAGCGATTATTCCGTTACTATCATATTAGCTTAATGATAAAAGTCTCAGGATAAATATTTCTAAGACAGAAAATAAAAGGGACTCCAGCTTTCCCATCACCTACCCTATCCATGGGCCTCTGCCTCTTGTCAGTGAGGCCTTACACTTGGAAAATTCTGAGTCAGGTGTGCTAATGACACTGAACATTATGAAGCAATCAGTTTCCTAGCTCTTGCCTGAAAATATTACAGAGAGCTGTCACCTATGTGCTCCACGAGTACATACATCATGCACAACCTATCTTGCTACTGTGACTCATATTTAGAATACTAGAATTTGTTAGATGACCTCCCAGGGACTCTGTTCCACCTAGCAGCACTTCACTTTCCCTTCTCTCCATCCTCAAGTTTTTGAGTCCTCAGAGAACATGCTGTGCCTAGTAGACAATAAAAGCTCAGTGACTATTTACCTACTATGTAATTGAACTTTAGGGATCATGTAACCCACGCCCCTCTTCCATTTTCCAGATAATGAACAAAGGCCAATTAGAACAATGGCTAATATCCCTTCTGTGTAACATTAATTCAGGTCAATCATGTCTTGTCCCTAAAAGAAAGTGCTAACTTCCCAAAATTAATAGACTGAGTTATGGAGAAGAAATAGTGCTTTTGTTTTATTTGATATTTTTATTGAGTCCCACTATATGGGACTCGGAGGTATAGGTTCACACCTTTTCAGCTCTATGTCAGCACTATGCACCAATGTACCCATAGTCCTCCACCAGTTTTAAAACACATCTTAAGGGCCTCCCTGGTGGTGCAAAGGGTTAAGTCTCAGCACTAGGAAGCTATCCTCAGCTTCTACAAGTTCCATCCCTGGCCAGGGAACTAACCCACATGGCACAGCAGAACTCTGTCTTGCCCGATGCTCCCCTCAGCAGTGTATTTCAGTCAATCCTCCTGTTCTGCTCCCCACTCTATCTTTGGTGAATCCTCTTAACCCTCACACCTCTGGCTTACATCCCAGTTCTAGGATGCATGAAAAAAACCCACATTTTTAAAGGTTTATCTGTTTTTCTAAGCTTCCAATTTCACACAATGAATCCTGATGATAATGCTAAGTGTCTGTATCACAAATTTGACTACTAATTGACTATAAAGATTAGAAAAGAGTCATCAAAAGAAAACAGGAACCTGGATGAAACAGAGCCACAGTGAAGAGATTGGGAAAAGCACAAGAGTCACACTGAATTATTTAATTCTAACTGGAGCCTGGTGTTACCTGTGAGGGGGAACTAATGACTAACATTTCAGATTCGTAGGACTGTTTTAGACTGCACAGAATCACTTAAAGCACAGTTAAGTTCCCTTTTATTTTTATTTTTTTACTTATACCTCAACTTTCTACCAAAGCAGATATAATACCTAGGAGCAATTCAGGGCTGTAAATTCAGAGGATGTAAATCTCTATCTTTACTTGGGACAAACACATATCAGGAAAAGTTGAGCAACATTCCTTATGTAAAAACTATTCATTGAGGGAGACTCTTAAATCCTTTCTCTAGAAATCTACCCTGAGATAGCATAAGTCAGCTTCTTATACTCTGTCACTGGAGATGGAGGACAATGTCCCCATCTTCATAAAGCAGTACATATATGGTTGAACAGTCATTTATTTAGGACATGGATATCTTGAGACTACCTACCTACATTTCTTATCTGTGTATAATTCCTCCCAATCCTCTTTATAACAAGTTGGATTTTCAAGTCCTGTACCAGGAATTTTGGTAAGTTAGAGCAAAATCATTTTACCAGTTCAATTCCTATGCTTGCCTCCTCAATTCCACTTGCTTTTTAGACATTTCTTTGCTTACTCTAGCTTATATAATTTTTAAGGTTTCCATGCATAATTGTGCAATGAATATTGGGTCTTTATTTGTGATTTTCAATAAAATGCCTTAATTTTTCTATAAATTACTGTCTGTAAACTGTACTGTAATTCTTTTTCCTACTCTACCGGAACTGCTTTTTCTGTGTGACCAACTTGGGACATACTCAGTTAGATGTCCTGCTTCCCAGCCTGATCAATCTGCTAGGATTAAAGAACCATGAAAGAAGGACTATGGGAAGATGACAACCTGTCCCTTTATTGACCAGTCAATCCCTTTGGAGATTTTCTGACTCCACATTGCCCAGGTACACACACATCAAGCAGCACACCTCATCCAGATCTTGTGTGCACTCTGTCTTAGCATCAAACTTTTTGTTTGACTAGCCCATTAGTTAGATATTTTGAACTTCTAATTCACCAAGAGCCTGCCATGCAAATTCATACCACCACACCTTTACTATGACTCCCTTTCTGCCTGGATTGTCTTTCCCTTTTTCTTTAATCCCTCATGTTCACCTTAACGTCATACTGCTAGGAAGTTGTTTCTTAATTCCCTTCACTCCCACCTCTGTGTTTATAGAGAATGATATAGATACTTCTCTTACAGCCCTCAACAAAGAGGTGCTGCACTATTTTTATAGGCCTCTCCCTTTCACTATAAACTTATTTTGGGTATATTCCTACAACCCAGTCTACACATTGCTTCATAGTAGGAGCTCAGAAAGCAGATGAGTTAGATAATCATATATATGATTCCTTAAACGGAGCTAAGTGGCCCTTTGCAGAATCTGGACAATACCGGTTTATTTACCTCTGGGACAAAGAAGACAGAGTTAAAGAAATGTAAGAAAACAACCTAACTGATACCTAGTTGAGAATAAAAAACAAATTGTACCTGATAGACCACTATATTAACAGTTTCTTCTTTCTTCTGTTCTGGAGGTCCTTGATTCTGCAATAGATTTCTTACTGTTTCTTCCATCCTGAGAAACAAACAATAATTTCTTTAAAGATTTCTGATTAACATGGGTGTGTTGCAATTAGTAGAATTTATTTCTAAACTTACACCGGGGCATCTCTTTCCTTTCTCTTTGAGTCCTTATGTTATTAATCTGTCTTGAAGTCCTTTAAACTCCTTCTTCAGAACGTCTCTGGGTTTTTTCTTTCTCTTTGCCGGTCAGGTCTCCATCCTTAGCTGCCTACATCTCTACTTCTGCAAACATCTCCCAATATCCCTTTCATTTACAATAGCTCCCTTTTAATTTGATACAATGTTTAGCTCTTTTTAAAAAAAATATTTATTTTATTTTTATACAAGAGCTGGAACAGAGGGGCGGGAGGGTGAGAGCATTCACTAGAGACAGATAGGGGAGCAGAACAGGCAGATGAATTAAATACACTGCTGAGGGGAGCAGCAGGTGAGACAGGAGAGGTCTGCCACACCATGTGGGGATCTCCCTGGCTGGTTGGGAATCGAACTCGCGTTGCTGAGGCTATGGACAGCTTCACAGGGCTGTGCTCAACCGATGCGCCACAGAGGAGGCCCTTTAATTTGATACAATGTCACCACATTAATCTTCCTGAAATGCCACTTTGATTTTTTAAAATCAATTTTCAAAGTTAACTAACATTAAATCAATGTATTTTCTCCATTTATACATAGTCACGTCTTTCAGTGGTGGTCTTTCTGTGTCGGTACACAAAGATCTACTTAATTTTTTTCAACTACATCCTAGCATTTTATAATGTGTATGTGCCATATTATTTAACCATTCCCCTACCGATGCAATTTAAACTATTTCAAGGTTTTTGCTATTTCAAATAATAACATCTTTACACATTTGTTTTCATACACACTTTGAGTATTTTTACTCAAGTTTATAACATACCATATGTTATACTTCTATTTTGTTTTAAATATTCACCTCCAATGACCTTTACCCACCACTGCCCAAAAGCAATTGGCCAATTACTTTTCCAATTATTTTCTCATGCTGTTACTACTTCTTGAGATGCCAAATATCTTTTCATCTTCTCATTTCCATGCATCGTTTAAAATCCAGCTCAACTTTTACTTCCTAAGAGCGTTCATTAGTTTACCACTTCGAACACCTAGATTACTTTACTTACCATACACACACAAACACAAACACACATATACATACACGTATTTCATCACTAAATATCTCCCAACTTTAATGCTGAAATATTTTATATATGCATGTCTTGTCTTTTGATATAAACGACAATATATGGCATAGAACCATATCATATTATTTCCTATGTGTCTTCTTCAATGGTGAATAAAATATGTACTCATTAGATATTTTGTATAAATTCCTTGTTAATTCTTTTAACCAAATTAAGGAACTGCTCTGTGCCAGGCATTTACTATTCATAATCAAAATGTGTTTGAATGACCTCATGTGCCTTGGGGCACATCCATCAGGATCCACATACAACATGCCCAGACTAAAGGCAATGAACACGGAATTTTCTTGCCCAATACATTAGTTGGTTTTTCTTTCTGTCCTGTCCTGAAATGGGTATGTTGGTGACACGGTATGGCACCAGTTGTGGAGAAAAGAAAGTTGTTGAGGAAAGTAGTCTGATTCAGTTTCTCTCTGCTACTAAGGGCTTCTAAAGTGGCAAATTAAGGGCTCTTGGAGGCCTGAAGTGACAAGACCATTATATACACCAACATAGCACAGTTCAAACGCTACCTTTCTAATGTAACATATATCTACTTAATGTTAGAGTGAGGAAACTGAAGATGAACTGGGTCAGTCCAAACCTACATTACTATTAGGGAAATTCTGTCTTCACAGGGGGTGACACCAGGACCCATTTCAAGATTTCAAGAAGTTTCTGTGGGTTATGAATGCTTGAAGAATAATTTGTGATGACACACTTATATAATCTATCTCTTCAGGCATCCAGCCAGGAAAGCAAACTTTCCCCCTGTATGGTCACAAATCTTATATTATTAATGACAGTAACTCAAAATTAAATAGCACTTTTAATTTACAAAGAATTCTCATATTCTTCATTATAATATACTTTTAAAATATCCCATTTATTGGGTAAATGAGAAAGCTGAGGCACAGAAAGGTTAGATTGCTTACCTAATGGGTCATACTTACTTGAACAGAAATTTAGGATTAAGCCATTTTTACTGACTATAGTAATAGCAGCCTATTTCTACTAAGTCTTATTTACATTCAAGAAAATGATTTTAAATGAGGAAGAGTCTTTCTTAACTCCTAATAGGGAGTTAAATTGATGAACATCTAGTGGATGTTGAGTCAGAGAAAGTAACAATATTGTTTCTGATCTGGGAAGAGCTGAACTTCAAGTAGAAGGTACAAACTAAATTTATGTAAATGTGTGGGAGAGAGGAAAAACAGGCATGAAGAAATTGGGCATTCTGAAATAATAAGTGATCACAACCAATTTCTAATATTGTGTTTCACTGTATACAAAGAGACAATTTCTTAAATAGGAGTGGATTTTCCAGGATGCTTGCCAACTCTATCATAAACAAGAAAAGTAATAATGGTGATGACTTACTTGTCCAAGGTTACTCATTTTATTTATGACAGTTCAGGGACTAACCTCTGATTTTGTAAATGTTAGTCTATTTTCTTACCACCTTAGCACCTTTCTTGTTTTAATCTTTATTTAATTCATTTATAAATATTTGGCTTAAATGTGGCCAGTAGTTAGAACTCTGTTAAAATAAAATCTTGTCTTTTTAAAAAACAGGTTAAAAAAATTCTCCCTCAGTGCATGTCTTGCTGAATTATCTCTTCAGTATAATTAAAAGTTCTATGTATAAATTGCTGGATCAAAGAGAAAAACAGCTATTCACCTTTCCCCCATTCTTCTTGACTTCAATAACAATAATAAAAGGAAAAAAGAGGGGGCAGATAGGAAGTTGTTAAAACACAATCTCAAGCAGCCCAGACCCACAGCAGTCCTGTGAGCACTTCTCTGGCACTGCTTCATGATTAATTAAAACCAATTACATTCTCAAGCCACAGCTTGGAACAGAGCTGTAGGGACTCATCCCAACTCTCGGTGAAAAATTAAGTTGTCTCATCTGCTCATAACCTTTATGAATCTGGTCAGAGGAATTATTTTGAGTCTGATAAGAATATACCATTATTTTTTCACTGATGACATCTTTTTTTTTAATTCTCATTTAACAAACTTCCCTATTTTCCCGAAAATCAAAGATTTTAAAGCATCATTTATTGTCATTTGATGTCCAATGAAATTTTATTATTTTGATAGTTGATATATGAGCACTGGCATCATGCAGTTTATACACAAAATGACTCCACCATCTGTTTCCCAAATGTGACTAAAAATAAACCAATTCCTTCTTTTAGGTCAGAAACGGTTTTGTATTTTTTTTTAAATTGCTGATTGGCACAATTTATCATTAAACATTGACCTTAATCAAAATCTTCTAGTTCTTTCTTTCCCCATTTGTTCAGTCTGAGACTAAATCCCTTCTTTCCCTAAAAACTGGGCAAATAGCAGTCATAACTAAAAACATACAGGCCAAAATTTTGATTAGTGAGATATATTAAGTTCTAAGGCATGTTAAGTGAACTAGTTTTAAAAAATTAAGTTCCACGCAAGTCTGAAAAAAGAAACCAAATTCATACACAAGTAGTGTATTTCAGGTAATAGAGAAAATGTAGGATTTTTGTTTTACTAAAAATAGATTCCTTATGTTGACCTATACATCATTTAATTAGTAAATTCTTACTATAGTGTGTTCTCTGGGAGAAGGAAAAAAAAACTAATTTTTTCATAAATAGGCACTAACTCAATGTTAGGGAAATAGGACAATAAACAGGAACATATGAGAAAAAGAACAATTCAAAATAACACAAGAGTGTGATTAATGAAGTTGTCCAATGAAATTATTTCCCTGTTCTCAGGGGCCCACCTTAGTCATAAACCCCCATTTACAAGAGCAGATGACTTGGGTACTTGTCATTGAATCCAATGTCTCACAGGTAGGGCCTTCCGAGACACCAAAGGAAGATCCTTCTGGAAGTAAATGTTCAATAACAATGGTCTCCTGAATGTTTTCAAGCAGGCAAAAACTTAGTCCTTCAGGACCTGATAAAATCAGGATCTTTCCTTATAATCAGAGAATAGGACTTGGGTCCTGAAGACCTTAATTTATTCAATAAATAAAGTACTATAAGGAAAAATCATCCCAGGGTACAGTTGGAGATTTTAGTCCCAGCAGTGCGTAAAGGAATGTAGGCTTTCCACATCCTTCCTGCATCTCTAAATCTAACCATCTAGGAGCTACTCAGAACATGAAATTGAAGTGCTCTTTTTTGACCCCTCTGATCAGATATTCACCTTAGCATAGTTTCATTTTTGATAGAAACACAAAACAAGACATCACTCTCCCCAAATTAAATTGATAGTTGATGGGGCTCTTTCAGCTGAAAGCTGAACCAAGTCATTCTTGTTCTTAAGGAATATTTTAACATGTATATTTATAGATTAATCTAATAATAAATTACTCATGATATGACTCAATATTCTCTCACATTACTTATGTGAGAGGCTGCAAGACCATAAAGTATTCACTTCTGCCTGAAAGTGCATGTCTGATTCTCTGCTCTTCTCCTCAGTCATGAACTTTGCCAAGAGTGGTTGCTATGACTTTCAAATTACTTTTCTGTGTGTTTCACTGTATTTGACCTCAGTCTTCTCACTTTGAGAAAGTGTGTCAATTTAAGCAACGGTATCACCAGGATTGAAGTTCATTTTAATGACAGGAAGCAGGAGACTGGGGTTAGAAAAGAAGGCAAAGGCTTTCAAGTCATTGTGGCTTCTCTACTTAACCTTGAGCCTTTTCTCTATGAATCATGATACAGTGTGACCCCACAGGAGAACAGCTCATGTCCTGCAAGGTCAATGGCCATAATAAGGACATGCATACCTCCCATATCTGTTGGAATAAAAAGAGAAATACTTAGAATAAAACGCTCTCTTTCTCTGAATGCCTATAAGTGGGGTTAAAAAAATAAAGCACCCTATAACTCAGATATTCAGGAAAAAATAAAAAACTAAATCACACATTTTGTAAAGAATGAAACTAGTCTTTTACTTGAAATCCCGCATGCTAACTAGTTTAATTCCTAGACCTAGTCTAACATGATAAATTTTTAAATCTATTGAGAAACAGATATCTATCAAGAAGAGAGTATACATAACTGTGCTATATATCACCTACACTGCAACAGTAATCACCATTCAAAAGGAATAAGCTGACAAGGGGAACAATATGGAAGAATCTTAAAAACATTATACCAAATGAAAGAAATCACACACAAAAGACTGAATATTATATAGTATCATGTATAATTTCAGGACACAAAAAATAACCTATGATGTAAAATTTAAAAGACTGGTTACCAGCAGAGTGGGGCAAGACAGAGATTGACTGGTCAGGACATAGGAAATCCTTAGCATTCTCATAAGGGTTTGGATTGCACAGATGTATGCATTTGTTAGAATTTTAATGCTATATGTAAGATTTATGTATTTCATTGTATATAACTTTTATCTTGAAATATTAAAAAAGAATGCTAAACAAATATGGAACATTAGTTATTGATGTATTACATAACAGGGTGATCACTACTGATATCTGTAATACACATAGAAATGCATCAACAATTATACTGATAGATGGAAAGAGGGCAGATCACTGTGCGTGCTGTAATGAACACATAGTCTACGTAAGTGGTAGAATCCAGTCAGTGGGTATAAGTTTACTGAAACTTTTCTTCACATTTAACATTTTTTATAATGAACAGTTGGCAAAGTTTTACTTTGCTTTAAACATTTATCTCTTGGATAAAAGTTTTATCATATTTAAACTATTTCCCTCATGGGTAGAAATATTTAATTGAAAAGAAGCAGGCTGCTGCTCTTCCACAGAAGGTTCCTCAGTGCATGCAGGTCTGGTTGGGTGGATCGATATCCCGGGAGAGTAGGGAGAATTGGGTGTGGTGCCCTCTTCTATCTGGAGAGAACTTGCCCACAGGTTTGTATCCTTCTGGCTCTATGTCTGAAGGTCCTGAGGTGGTTCCCCATCTGTTCCTTCTGCTTAGCCAGAGGCAGTGGTGTACATGACCATGATCTCCATTCAGTGCTCTGAAACCAGGTCTCCACCTCTGCCCAGGATGTGGACCTGGCAGTCTGTCTAGACACAACTATAAAGGGTGTCCTTGCACCTCCACAGCCCACTGACTCTCTAGTCAGCCTCTAAACCATATAGGCTCTGAGGGTAATCCCAGTTCATGCCTCCTTTACACAGGAGTACAGTGGGCCACCCAATGTGGCCACGCCCCAACTGGTGTACAGGCATGCAAATATATGTTCACTTTTTAGAATTTAAAATGAGAAGCAGCCTTCTGTCCATAAAGAAATCCACCCTCTGGATTTTACTTTCTGTTTCTCTGTCCTTAGTTGTCCTCCAGCTATCTCCAGTACGGAAAAGGGGTGCCTTCTCATTACTTTTCAGATACCATCTCTGACTCCTTTTTAACCCCAATTTCTTAGTGAAGTCCATAAATAAATGAATGTATTTTCCCTACAGGGAAAACCTTGTGATATGGGCCATCTAGATTGCTAGGTCTTTCATAAAGGAGGGAGAACTGAAGGAATCTGAGCAATTTTTATTTAAAACAATACTATCTTCTCTGGCACATATTAAAAAAACTAGCAACAACAAATGTTGGCGAGGATGTGGAGAAAAAGGAACTCTTCTGCACTGTTGGTGGGAGTGCAAACTGGTCCAACCACTATGGAGAGCTGTGTGGACATTTCTGGACCTACTATACACATAGCTTCCATATGATCCAGCAATTCCACTCCTAGGTATTTACCCAAAGGACACAGAAACATCAATTTCAAAGAGCACCTGCACCCCTATGTTTATAGCAGCACTATTTACAATAGCTAAGCTTTGGAAACAGCCCAAATGCCCAAAAATAGATGACTGGATCAAGAAGATGTGGTCCATATACACCATGGAATATTACTCAGCATTCAAAAAAGATAAACTCATGCAATTTGCAGCAACATGGATGGCCCTGGAAGGGATCATGCTCAGTGAAATAAGCCAGAAAGAAAAAGAAAAATACCGGATGGTCTCATTCATAGCAGGAATCTAGAAAACTTAAATAAGGGACCAGGAAAATGAATAACTCTAAGAAAGTGAAAATCAAAATCAACAAAAAACTATGAACCAGAGACACTTTTTGGGGGGTGGGGGGCGGGAGGAGAGGGATTGGGGTCAGAATGGGGGTGTTGCAATTGTATAGGGAATATAAAAATAAAATTTATTAAAAAAATAAAATAATACTATCTTCTCACTGCCTTGACTTAATCCTGTTCTGCAAAATTTAAACGTTCTTCTTTCATCCTTTTTGACTTCTTAGGGGCAACTATATAAAAACTCTAGAATTCAAAATGACAAAATAGAAAAGCACACACACACACACACACACACCCCAACAACAGTCATCACTGTTATCTGATTTAATTATCTGATTTAATCCTTAGAAGCAACTGGGCAACCACTGCTGTCTGCATTTTTATGTTTATGTATTTACATATGTATTAATCTTTACTTATTAATTAAAAATGCAGAAATTGAGGTTCCATAAGAATAGGGAACTCATCAAGGTCATACTTCCACTAGTGGTCATTTTGATTTAGAACAAACATTTGACTCTAAAGCTCAATGTCTTTTTCTACATCACACTGAGGCAAAATAATTTGAACCATGTTAGTGTCAACTTTTTCTGCCATCTTGTTATTACACGTTGACATCTTGACTGATGTACTCTTGTCACTTGCAAATGCTCTGTATTTGAATTAGTTATTTCTTTCTATCAGTTAGACTAAGTCTTCTAAATCAAGTTTTATGCAAAATGTACATTTTAACATCCATTATTTTTAATATAGCTTTTATTATAACCTACAGTCCAAATAAATACCTGCTGAAACACTGAAATGTAGCCATTCATGGAAATATATGTCCTGCTCTCAGGGTACTCGCCATTCTACCCAAGTGCCACAAAAACACCAATCAAAACTTGACCTTTACATCCCCTAAGGGAGTAAAAGCATTCACTGTGCTTTAAAACACCCTGAACTCTTTTCCATCACAGCATCATAATATCCTATTAATTATCTCTGAATTTCTTCAGATCAATGACTCTGTCTAATTATTTTAATCTCTAGCAACTAAACATAGCTACTGTTACTAGGTAGGTACTCAATTTTTGAGTGAATGAATGAATCTAATAATATTTTTTTCACTTATTTACTCTTTGACTACTTATATTTTCATTTCCTCACAAACCTGCATACACATCTACCTGGTCGCAAAGAATCAGTAACAACTGAGAGGTATTAGCAAGACTAGACAGTCTCAGTACTTAGCCATGACATTTGATGCTAAGATGCAGGTCTGATCATCAGTAAAACAACTCAAATATCTCCCAAAAATAACTCTGCTCTGTCACATTGCATATGGAGCTCACAATCCATATGATTCACTTGTGACAATAGCGCCAATAATTAGAATATTATCCTAGTGAGGTCAGGATTGTAGATTCAATTCCTAGCCTGGATACCAATTATCAAGTAATCTCTGCCAAGACATCCCACTGCTCTACTGATGGTGGAGGGAGGATAGTAGACTTACCTGAAGTGAAGAACATAATTTCCATGAACTCCCAATCACTTACTTTTAAATTTCCTTTCCATTCTACTTCTAATGCTTTCCTCAGCCACTCATCTTACCACCCTGTTTTAATTGCAGTGCAAAGATTTCTTCAAGTTTCAAAGTGAAAAAAAAAAAAAAAAGCTGACTACTTTTGAATTCCTAGAGGAAACTGTTCATGTGGAAATTTTGCTGGTTGAGAGTTGGGTTCCACCCAACTGCACCAACTTGTTTCCTTAGGAAATGCATGTTTTCCAGAAGCTAGAACATCTAAACACATAAGCAGGGACAATCCCCGGGTTGGTTGTGACTTTTGATTTTCTTAACCCAAGCTCTGCTGATCCTCCCTGCCATCAGTAGGAACAGTAAATCTACGGTGAATGTAACTGAAAATTGCACTGAAACTGAAATTCACTCCGGATAAATGTTGGAGGGCTGAAATTTCTATTTGTTTCCTAGATGATATATACTTTTAATTCAGCACAAAGTTCGTAAGAGTAATACTGTTGCACAGAAACCATGGTGCTCTAATTCACTCATGGGGATGCAATACCATTTATAAACAGATCGAAAGGTGCTAGTCCAATTTGAATTACTGCATCATATTCACTCCAGGGCCATCTGTATGTGAGCAGAAAGTGACATAATTTTTTTCCCAGGCAGGCTTTGCTGATCCTGCACAGGGGCTCACTATGTGGAGAGGCAGGGAAGCAGAGGTGTACATTCAGAGTCCCATTTTCCACATGGAATGAAAGGAATCCCCTGAATGTTAACAGGCAGATCTCAAGTGTGTTGGGTCAACAGTGGCAGAAACACAAACTTGCATGTATGGATTCATGTGTTTGTAGAGTCCATTTGGAGGGGGGGTAAGGGAAGTGAGGGAGAGAAGGGTGGGGAGAGAGAAAGAGAGAGAGAGAGAACCCATGTAGAGAGGTACCTCACTAGTTTTCACTGTCCTGATGAACACTTTGAAGGCAAGTTGTCACTATATTCCAAAAAACCACAAGAAGTCTACAAAATGTGCTACTTCCAGCAACTGGAGATAGGTTTTTAATTAATGCAAAAATTACTACTTGAAATAATATTAATTAATGCAATAATGACTATAAAGTTTCATTAATACAAAACAGTTCACAGATAAAATAATCACCCATGGCCTTGTAATGTGTCCCAGTAGAATTCTTCAAAAACAATGAATTTCCATAAATAAAGGCAGCTTTTAGTTCTTTTTATTTTCTAGAGTACTTTATTTTCTTGAGTACACTAATATCCTTTGAGTCTGATACTGTTCAAAAAGGCCTTTGAATTACCAAGATAACTATTTTTAATATAAACATTATTTAGGGACTAGATCTTTATTTAACATTCAATAAATAAAGGTTGGGGAAACTTTGAATGTAACAGATAGTTCAATTTATTATAGGTCTTCAATCTTTATTATTGACTGATCTTGATAGGAATAATAAAATATTTTAATATGTCATGAGAATACAAATTCAATTTTAAGAAAAGACTGTTTTAGAAAACTAATGTAACAATGTTAAACCTTATTTTTCCCATTTCTTAAAATGAAAACTTTATAATTTTGCCTTGGTCAAGGAAAAATAAAATGTGGACTGGACAATAAATATTTCTTTCTTGATATACACTATTTTGAAAGTTTAAACCTAGCAAAATAATAATACTAGGTGCTAAAATGAGATTTGCTCTATGTTTGAGATATGTTAGCTATTTTCTCCACCGTTGCTACTGGTTCCTGATCAGATAATTATAACCCCCTAGAACATACAGAAAAGACCACTTTGTGTTCTACTATGTTTTGAGACCTGTTTGGGGTCTTGACCCAGAGAAAATTGAACAACATGTCTAGACTTGATTTTCATTGGCAAGCTCATCTGGAATCAGATTTCCATTTTTTATATATTAATTATTGGGAAGGGTAGGCATGAAGGGAGAATTGACCAATATTTAGTCACTAAAGTTTAGAGTGGTTAAACCAATGTTCACACTGGACCCGAGTAATGTCCAAGGCATTACACTTACTAGTGTTATTCTGTTGTTATCATTTTGGCTTTATTTATTTATTTTTTCTGGTAAGGGTAAAGAAGGGTAGGGAAATTTAATTGGCCATATTTAGTATCAAATTGTAGAGTAAAATTTTCTGAACAAGAAGGTGTAATAGTAATAGTAAAGAAATGCTTTCAGAATATATACAACTGGCCTCTGTAGTCTCATGGATCCCCAATGGGCAGTCTTTAGAGCGTATGCTTCATGTGGTGGCCAAGCCACAATATTTCAAAGTGACTTCTCATAAGCAAGCGGACATTATAAACCAAGGCACATCCAGAAAAGTCAAATTACTAAATCCTTGCCCACTTAACCTTTGTGGTCACAATAAAGCAACTCTCTGTACTTCCTAAGATGAACAGGTGGGTCTGAGTGGAGGTACTCATATGGGGAACAATCACATACATATTCTAAGCCTCAGTTCCTTATCTGGAAAGTGAGTATAACATGCTTATCTTGGGGAAATGTTAAGAAGATGCAATAAGAGCCTCCCTGGTGGCACAGGGGTTAAAGTCTCAGCACTATCAAGCTATCCCAGCCACTGCAGCATAAGTTTGATCTCTGGCCAGGGAGCTAACCCACATGGCAAGGCAGACTTCTCTTGTGTCAACCACTGCTCCCATCAACAGGGTATTTCAGTAGAACCAACTATTCTGCCCCCCACTCTGTCTCTGTTGAATCCTCTTATCCCCTGCACCTCTGGTCTATACCCCAGTTCTTGAATGCATAAATAAATAAAAATAAATCTTAAAAAAAAAGAAGATGCAGTAAGACAAAATGTAAATATTATATAAGATGGTACTTATTTTTATTATGGCTTTCAGCAGCTAAGGCCTTTTGCATTTTAGATTTTTAGGTAGTAATATGAGAAATGCAGGAAAAGGCCTCCTGGGAAGTACGAGCCAGCAAATCAACACTTTATGGAAGCACTTTCTTCTTTGCCTTTTCTCACAAGTACAGGGGAAAGTAATAAAGCACCTCTTTCCAAGTTCAAGCAAACAATACAATTGTGTTAGTCAGCACAGGATAAGTTATGCTGGAGTAGCAACAAACCCCACTATCTTAGTGACTTGAATAATACTTGAATTTCTTATTGAATGAGGAATCATCTTGGGTTAGGTGGTTCCATGTTTTGTGGGTAAGGTGGTTCCATGTTCTAGTTTTCCAGAAAGTCCGGTTTATGTACACTCTTTCTAATCTAAGAATTGTCCTGGATAGATCCTAAGTGTGATCTTCCCATCAATAGGATAATTCTAGACTTAGGCTGCACCACCCTCTCAATCTCTTTTTAGAGAAACTGGAAAATACTGTAGGCATATCACTGCCTCATTCCAGGACCATCACTTTGGTTTAAAGGTCACTGGCCAGAACTAGTTTGTGTCCTGGTAAGTGCTGGGGGTCACTGATAAATTTAGTCTTCCAAGCACCAAGCAAGAAGGGAACGAGATATTGGTGCTCATGTTGTGTCTTCCACATCTGCATGTCAGAATTGAAGACCTATGTGGAACCATCTCTCTATGATTGCCTTCCCTGCCTGTCTGACTGCACATCGCTATTTCCAGGTGACTGAGTGCCAAAGCTCAAGAAAGGCAAGCAAATGCTGGTCTTGTCAGCCCTTTCTCATTGGGTGTTATTTATCTCCCTCTACTGGGTGACTGAGCTGTCATTATTGAGACTCCTCTCACTTCCCAGGCAGATACTGATTGTCACCCTTCTTTCACCGGGCCAGAATGATTGCCAGCCTAAGCAATTAGTCTCTCTGAGCTCTCTGAATTGTCCACAAATGCTTTCCCTCTGATCAGGGACTCTTCAAACACACATGTTCAAAGTCAACTTTGCTCTGAAGAAAGGACTAGCAAGCCTTCAGCATGACAGTTGATAGACATGTTTTTGATGCAGCCTATTTTATAGTAAATACCTATACACATGGTAAAGCAGCTTGTACTTCCACAAATCATTTGTAACCTTGCAAGTTTTATTGGCAAGGCAGAGGTGGTTTCTCAGTGGTGTTAGTGGAGGGAGATGTCTTTTTTTCACTACTCTTGTTCACCCAGTAGTCACTGTTTAAAGGAGCGTCACGATTCAAGTTACAGTAACTGGCATGCTTGATCCTCAGAAATGCTGAGGTGCAGAAACTTGTCAAGATTTAACAGGTACAAGTGAAAACTGGGGGACAAAACTCAATTTAAAACATGCTCCTATGTTAGATAAAAACAAAAAGGAAGAATCAGAGTAATATGCCTTATATTGGGACTTCAGAAAAATGTACTTTGTCAATCATAATCATCTGGTATTAGGACATAGATATTTTTGCCAATTACCATAAGAAAAAGGAAATTCTTTCCTTATGCTCCTTGACTATCCAAATATCACACATGGACAGCTCTGGCCCAAGTCCCATCTCCTGCTTTCGTGATAATTTTGGCCCATTGGCGTTTCTCCCAAGTTCCTTAAAAAGTGTTTCCCCTGAAAATCTTGCAAAAAATTACTGAGAGTTCTCATTAAAAGTTCAGATATCCAGATCTATCTGAGATCTATTGACTCAGAATCTCTGGGAGCAGAGATCAAGAATCTGCAGTCTTTGGAAGCATATTCTTGCAGAGTAACCTGTAAGTATCTCTGTTTTATTCTCATATCCTCCCTCAAATGCTCATATGTGACCTGACATGGATCAAAGAAAATTATAAGAACTAAGAAAGTTCAGGATTCTTAGTTCTACAACTATTCTTAACCTTAGTGGGAACCCCAAAGTATGTCTTAGGTATTCTTCTATTATCCACACCATTCAGTGGGCAATCAATTTATCCTGGGCGGATGGAATCACCAAGCTGATGGGTTATATATTTATTAATTTGCTTAATTTGGAGTATAGTTGATGTTGATAAAAAAGGAAACAACATATTTCAATAAATATTATCGTAATTCCAATGGTTGAAAAACTCAAATAATTACTCACCTGTACTATGAGTAATTATTCCCTCATTATTCATTCATTCATTTATCTATACTTTTTTGATAATCATATATTATCAAGTTGATAATCAACAACTTGAACACAGAAAAACTTCCAAGTGTGGGAGACAGGCAGAGCAACAAGTGACCTACAGTTTTCTAAGTGCCAAAAGAAGATCCTGTGGACAACAAGAGGTGTAAGGTGGCTAACAGGGGCTCTCTGGACCTATGCCGTAGTTTCGAAAATGAGTAGTATTTGCTTGATGTAAAAGGGAATTTCAAACATAACTAATAATTTTCTGTGCAAATTTTAACTTGCTTATTATGAAGTTTGTTAATGAGATATAGGTGCTAAGTTTGTGCACACTAGTCTATATGTCTATGGAAAGGAAGACCACTGTGCTTTAGTTTAGCATGGGTGAAATTTTAATCAAATCCAAAGCATTTTAAATAACTGTTAGCCAAACTGGTGAAGGCTCATTCAACTGAATTATACACACACTTATGGTTATGTTCATTATTTCATGGAAGTTTATTAACTACATTTCAAACAACGCCAACTGGGGCCCCTAGATAATACTCCCCAGTGGGTACCTATTCCTCTTTGGAGCTCTCATCTCACCGTGTTCCTTGAACATTGTATTTATTCCCAATGATTTTTTTTAAAGATTTATTTATTCATGCATACAAGAACTGGGGTATGGGCCAGAGATGCAGGGGGTGAGAGGATTCATCAGAGACAGAGTGGGGAACAGAACAGGCAGACTGATTGAAATACACTGCTGAGGGGAGCAGCGGGCGAGTCAAGAGAGGTCTGCTGCACCTTGTGGGTTGCTCCCTGGCCGGCCGGGGGTCAAACTCATGCTGCAGAGGCTGCAGATTGTTTCATAGTGTGGGGCTTAACTCCTTACACCACCACAGAGGCCCCTATTCCCAATGATTTTGAATGCTTAGGTTTCCTCCAGTATTTAGAATGTGTTCACTATGACCTTGGATGTCTATGAGAAAATAAAGACTAACCACACATCAGAATATTCTGTGAAGAAAGAACTGTTATGATAAAACTCATACCAATAACTGCAAAATTTCCCCAACAAGAGGTTAATGCTAAGTAAGACCCAGCTGTCTTCAAGTATTTCTTATCATGGCATACAAGCTTTTTCACGGCACTTTTATTGCACATTCCTGCCCAACAAAATAGATGTTGGAATATAGTGACTTTAGGCCAAAATAGTGCCCATTTATCTGGAATTTTCAATGCTTCAAAAAGAAAGAAGCAAGGACACTTGGGGTGGGAAAGAGCAGAGAACCCATACACAGATGCTATATTTGAACAAGTTATTTTCTTTAAAATGTGTAAACACCAGAGAAAGTAGCACAAGTTTCAGATTATATTGTAAAAGAAAATAAGTAACAGAAACTCAGCATTGATCAACACCCCAAATCTGGGTGCCCAATGATAGGATCTTTACAATGTAAATAATGAGTGATAATACACTTGAAACTATGGTTTGAAACTATGACACTGCACCTAGATATACACAATGGTATCTATTTTCTATCTTAAAGCTGTGCTGCCTTGGGATTTTTTGATCGCTGGTCACAAAGTCCTAAATCCTGTTCTCTCTCCCCTTACAAACATGAGAAACATGGGCAGACCTCTGGTTTCCTTCCATCCATCAGTGTTACTGTAATATCAGTCAAGACTCTCAGCCTACATCACACGATGTCACAGACCAAGAATTGTAAACAGCAGCGCCCGCCTCCCCGGTGGCGGCGCAGTGAGTTGAGTGCTGTGCTGTGAAGCTGTCCGCAGCCTCTGCAGCATGGGTTCGATTCCCGGCCGGCCAGGGAGATACCCACATGGCGCGCAGACCTCTCCTGTCTCACCCGCTGCTCCCCTCAGCAGTGTACTTCGGTCCTTCTGTCTGTTCTGTTCCCCGCTCTGTCTCTGGTGAATCTTCTCACCCTCCTGCATATCTGGCCTGTACCCCAGCTCTCCTACAAAAATAAATAAATCTTTGGAAAAAAATAATTGTAAACAGCACATTCAACTTTCTTCCAGTTATCCTGGTCTCCCCAAAATAAAGAACACATTTAATTGTGAAGTGCAGAGACTTTTCCCCGACTAGGAAGGAGAAGGATAGGGCCTATCTGCAGTCACTGTTAGAACATGCGTCCCCTAGGACTTAATTATCTCTCTTAGACTATAATAGCGCATCTAACATGATATTGTAGCTTTTCTACAGTGAAGACATTGATGAGCAATGTGCAGCAAATCATATGTCAATGTCCTTCTTTCTAGATGAGTGTGGACGACGACCGCAGCCTGCCACGGGAGTTGTCATTGTCATGCAGTGGTTAATAAGTGCAGCTCCTTGAGGCAGAAAGCTCATCAATACAGAAGAGGGGCTGTGTGCCCTCACTGACTGGCAGGGTTTTTAGTGGCACTGATTTCCAGAATTTCTGTTTGGACATATTGGATGATTATCACTCTGTGAAACACGTTGTTGCCGTCCTTGCTTTGACATCGTACTCTATGGGAGGGATTTCAGTAAATCTGAATCATCTCAATGGCAATGCCAATTAGAAAATTTACAGATAATAAAGCCCCTGAGCCCTCTTTGCCACAGATACTACCAATTCCTGGATTCCATCCTCTCCCATAACCTTTTGTACTCATCCTGCCTTTTTGGCAGCTGTCTCCTTTCTCCACATTTTATCAGCTGTCAAACAAGTTAACATCAGCTTAATCAGAATGGATTCTTATTTCACCCCTGCTCTCTATGTACATCGATCCACTTTTTCTGTTTTCTTCTCACCACTTGTATTAAATAATAGTTTATCTGTTCTGCTCTCACATTTTCCCTAACCTATCTAATTTTATCATCTCACTTTAACATGATTCTTGCCCTGATCGCCATGCTCAGAGTAGTTTCTTAACATTGTAACAGGGTGGTTCCCAGGGAAAGGGGAGGTCCCATGTTCCCTGCTCCACCCCAACGATGGGCAGAGCTGAGCAGGGAGGAAGAGAAGCTGGATGAGAGACAGAGAGAAAGAAGAAAGCGAGAAGGAGTGCAAGAAGACCTGGAGGAGGCACAGCTGTGCTTGCTTCTCAGCCTTAGACTTTTACCAGGGACTTAGGCGATATGAAAGCAGACACTTCAAACAGATGTGGGTGAGAGACCGTGGGGAGGTTAACAATGGCAGCCTTATACTTGATTTTTTTCTCTTTTTCTTCAAGACTTTTCTGGCCCCTTCTGCCTCTTTCCCATGAGTCCCCACAGAAGGTGCCTTAGACTTGTGACATGCTTTTGGGCCTCAGTGGTCCTACTTTGGTCCCTGCTTGATTGAGCATTTACCCATAAGGGGATGGGTAACACTGGGTGTTTCATGTAAAAACTATTTTATCTATTCTTACTTTTTTTCTTCTCTTTATTGCACTAATGATATTAAAGTTTCTTTCCATGAAAGGTCTTATGCACTGGAATATGTTTTGTCTTGATGCAGTGGATGGCAGAATCTATTTAAAGCAGGCAGGTTTGTGTTTCCTGGGGTGCCCTTCACCCTGCACGGCAATATCATCAGTGAACCTCAGTGTTATGAGCGAAGTGCTTGCCTATCTTGGCCAGTCCTTCTTTCTCCAAGTTTTGCTTTCCTTGCATTCCTGACTATATTCTGCCATTTCCCCTTCTTATCTGACCCTTTCTGTGTTTCCTATTGAGGGTTCCCTCTTCATCACCTACAGATAAGGACCTCTACCTTCCATTCTTCCTCTCTCTCCGTCTTGCCTCTAACCTCATCTATTACCTCCTTTGCTTCAACTATGCAAATCTAAATCTCTCAGCCCATTTCTGGCTGTCCAATAACCTACTGGAGTTATTTAACTTTATATACTACCAAAACTCACTCTCAGCATATCTTCCTTTACCAGTTACAGGATGGAGTTTCTAGACTCCATCTTCCCTGGCAGACCTGCTCTGTGCACCATGGGCAACCTGTCCACACTTTCTTATGCTTTCCCAGGAGGCTCATGAGCAGGAAGCCCGGTGATTACATCTTCTCAGCTCTCAGGTTCTGCAAATGAGATGCCCCCACAATATTTTGAACTCCCTGCCAACAGTGATGGAGTCTGTATGGGCCTTGGCTGTGTCAAGTTTTGCCTTAGTTTGCTGGACTCTGTGCTCCTCCCTTGCCTGTTGCTGGTCTTAGGGCTGCAGGGCTGCTGCACCACTGGGAGCAGGTCTCACCATTTTTCCACCTGTGGTAGCGGCAACAGGAATATGCCACCTCTGGGTGGATGCTTGGCTTGATCTTGACAGATTAAATTTCACCGACTTTTTGCTCCTAGAAATGTTCCCTTTTGTGCTGTAGGCATTTACTTCCCTGGGGTAAATCCCTCTATGCTGTGACTGTTGAGATAGGTCACTATTGTCCTGACTGATTAAGATACCACCATCCTCAGTGACTCAGGATAAAAGGTCTGTAGCATCTTTTCCAACTCAATCTCTTTCCTACCAAAATCCCATCACTACTCAAACACTGCCAATTCTTGCTCATTCAATATCTTCCTCTTTCCTTGACCAAAGTCTCTCCTTAGATCAAACTCTATTTCTTCTCATTGAAATGTTCTAGTCATACTACCATACTAAACTGCCATCAGGTCAATCCTCCACCAAAACAAACTCTGACCAATACAAGAATGTAGTCAAAAACCTTACATGGCTCCCTCCTCACTGCCCAAGGACAAAGAGCGAAGTATATAGCAGGTATTGGAAAAAAACTCCTTTCTTATGACCTTATTTCCCCCTTTTCCTCCTGCATACTGTATGGGCAATCAAACATGGCTTCATAATATTCATTCTTTCCATGTTCCCTTTACTTTCTTGCATCTAAACCTACTTCTCATTATTTTCCCATTTAAGATATGATTCTTCTTGTCCCAGGGAAGCTCTTCAAATCCTTTAAGAATCAACTCAAATGTAACTGGAAATTCCCAGACCCAAATGAATTTCTCTAACATTCTAAAGCTAACCCACCTAGTTAGGTAGGTTTCAGCTGTTGCCTCTTGGCAGGTGTGCTGTCGCTGTGCACAGTGTGGCACCTCGTGACTTTGATGGGAACGCCATTCCATGCTGGGTTTCCCTTTGTGGTTTGTTAAATTGTGAAAGCCAGAAAATTATGGAATCACATTCACTTACCATGTCTGTGATCTAGAATAGAACCTAACCTTACTAAGAGCTCTGTGCTAAGGTCTTATCACAATTCTAGCCTGACCTATTCAGTGTTTAATGATGTACTCCAATGAGCTGTCCAAATCTCTGCCAAGTCAGTTTTAAAGACTTCTGCTTGAAATTAGTGGATCATCAGATTACAAACTTTCTCATGTATAATTTTCCCATTTCAAGACTTTCTCATCTATAGGAAAGATTTAAGTTTCTAACTGGGTATACATTTATATTAAGTTGAACCATATGAAACTTAATACTTGATCAGCTTTGATGTATAAAAATTACAGTTTTATAATGTTCAACCTAATAAATACATTGAAAGACATTCTTGCATAGTTTTACAACTACACTTTCTGTAATAGGGCACAATGAACAAAACACTTACATGGAGATCAGCCTCATAACAAAAAAAAAACTTTGTGAATAACATTATATTAGGAAATATTGAGTTCTTATTGTACGCTCCTGTGGTAGAAATGTTACATATTTCTCTTTTGTTTCTCCTTTATAACAAGTCAGTTTTAATTACCATTTGATAGAAGAAGAAACTAGTGTTTTAAGTGGCTAAGTAAGGTCATAAAGTTAGTAACCTATAGAAGAATTGAGATAAGGAAGACACTTTTAGACAGCTTAGAATTGCTACTTTGACCACATTTAAAAAAAAAAAATCTTCTGGGGCAGACCAGGCGTGCAGGGGAGCACGTCCCTGGCACCGGCATTTTGCAGCAAGGACCCTTCTTGCTGGAGACTGTGTGAACCCAGCAGAAGGCTCACTGAGGAGCCAGACGTAAGCTGGGAGGCTTGCCCATGCCAGGCGCCTGCTAGCCTGCAGTTCCAGCCCAGAGGGGAGCAGCACCCACCGCTGGGGCAGACCGGGCGTGCAGGGGAGCACGTTCCTGCATCGCCATTTTGCAGCAGGGACCTTTCTTTGCTGGAGACTTGTGAACCCAGCAGAAGTTCCCCAGAGGAGCCAGTGGTGAGCTGGGAAGGTCGCCCAAGATGCCGGCCAGTACCAGCAACACAGTGTCACAAGGAATACGGCAAATTAGAAAACAGGCAGTAGGGAGTAGAAAAACCACATGCAACCCAGCAACTCCTCAGCAAAAAAGCACACCGCAAAAAGAAAACCATCTACCAGATTGCAACGACAGTAACTTGGAAGAACTTCTGAGCCTTCCAGATAGAGAATTTAAAATTGCTGTGATTAAAAAACTGACAGAAGTCATAAAGGAAAACAATGATAAGGGGAAAATAATTAATGACCAGAAGAATGAAATTGAGTCCCTAAAGAGGGAAGTAAAAGAAATGCAGGAGATCAAAGAATTAACGGAGACGCTAAAGAACTCTGGGAAAAGCAATGAGAGCAGAATAGATGAAATGGAAGAACGAATAAGTACTCTTGAAGACACAGAAATAAAAAGAACTAAAACAGAAAAGGAAGGAGAAGTACGAAGGAAAAAGACCGAAGAAAGACTTCGGGAACTATCTGACTCCATGAGGAAAGGAAATATAAGAGTTATAGGAATCCCAGAAGGAGAGGAGAGAGATGTAGGAACAGAGAAAATATTCATGGATATAATTGAAGAGAACTTCCCAAACGCGAAGAAGGAGCTGAAAATTGATATACAAGAAGCAAGAACAACACCAAACTTCCATGACGAAAGGAAAAATACAGCAAGACACATAATAGTAAAGCTCCCAAGAATCCAAGACAAGGAAAAAATAATGAAACTAACAAGATGGAAGAAACAGATAACATTCAAAGGGAAACCAATCAGACTGACATCAGACTTCTCTGAAGAAACACTACGGGCAAGGAGAGAGTGGAGGGACATAGTCAACAGACTCCAAGAAAACAGATGCCAACCAAGAATACTCTATCCCCCAAAGCTCTCCTTCCACTTTGAAGAAAGAATAAGGACCTTCCCAGACAAACAGAAACTCTGGAATTTTACTACGAATAAACCCCCACTCCAAAAAATACTACAAGGAGTCCTCAAGCCAGAACCTCAGAGGGACGAATAACAACAAAAGAAGGCCAAAGAAAGTTATTAAAAGAATAAATAAATAAAATCAAAGGAAAGACAAACACAATGGCAAATACAGATGCTAACATATCAATACTAACTCTAGATGTAAATGGACTAAACTCTTCAATAAAAAGACACAGAGTTGCAGCCTGGATTAAGAAACAAAACCCAACCTTTTGCTGTCTCCAGGAGACACATTTAGCTGCAAAAGATAAAAATAGACTCAAAGTTAAAGGATGGAAAACAATTCTACAAGCAAATGGACCAAAAAAGAAGGCAGGAACAGCTATACTCATATCAGATAAAACAGATTTCAAACTTAAAAAGATAAAAAAAGACCCCAGTGGTCATTACATTATGATCAAGGAGACAATACTTCAAGAAGAAATAACACTCATTAACATATATTCACCAAACGAAGGAGCACCAAAATATATCAGACAACTATTGGCATCTCTGAAAACAGACATCAGAGAAAACACATACGTAGTGGGAGACTTCAACACACCACTATCAACAATGGATAGATCAACAAGACAAAAAATAAGTAAAGACACTAAAGCTCTAAATAAGGATCTAGAGTGCTTGGGCTTAACAGACATATATAGAACACTAAACCCAAAAAATTCTGAGTATACATTTTTCTCAAGCGCACATGGATCATTCTCTAGGATTGATCATATACTGGGGCACAAGACAAACATCAACAGATACACCAAGATCGAAATCATACCAACCATCTTTTCTGACCATGAAGGCATCAAACTAGAAATAAACCATAAAAAGAAGGCAAGGTACTCTCCTACCTCGTGGAGATTGAAACCCACACTACTGGAAGTCCACTGGACTAACGAGGAGATAAAACAAGAAATTAAAAAATTCTTTGAATGGAATGACAAGGAGGACACCAATTTCCTAAATGTATGGGATGCAGCAAAAGCAGTAATAAGAGGAAAATATATAGCAATAGATGCTCACATCAAGAAACAAGAAAGAACTCAAAGAAACAACCTAATCTCGAAGCTCAAAGATCTAGAAAAAGAACAACAACAAAAAAAAAAAAACCCAAAACCAGTAGAAGAAAAGAAATAATAAAAACCAAAGTAGAAATAAATGAAATCGAAACTAAAAAAACAATCCAAAAGATCAATGAAACCAAGAGCTGGTTCTTCGAAAAAATAAATAAAATAGATAAACCCCTAGCCAGGCTCACAAGGGCAAAAAGGGAGAAAGCACAAATAAATAGGATAATAAATGAAAGAGGAGAAATCACAATGGACACAGCAGAAATCAAAAGGATAATTAATAACTACTACGAACAGCAAGTTCAACAATCTAGAGGAGATGGACAAATTCCTACAACTCTACAATCACCCAAAGCTAGATAAAGAAGAAATAGAACACCTAAACAGACCAATTACAAGCAGCGAAATTGAAATGGTAATCAAAAACCTCCCCAAAAACAAAAGCCCAGGACCTGATGGATTTACAAATGAATTCTACCAAACATTCAGAGAGGAATTGGTGCCTATCCTTCACAAACTCTTCCAAAAAATTGAGAAGGAAGGTATAATACCTAACACATTCTATGAAGCCACCATTACACTAATACCAAAACCGAACAAGGACAACACATAAAAAGAAAACTATAGGCCAATCTCCCTAATGAACACTGATGCAAAATTCCTCAATAAAATTTTAGCTATCAGAATCCAACAGTGTATCCATAAGGTAATTCACCACGACCAAGTAGGATTCATTCCAGGGACACAGGGATGGTTCAACATCCGAAAATCAATCAATGTTATCCAACACATCAACAAAAAGAAATATAAAAACCATATGATAATATCAATAGATGCCGAGAAAGCTTTCGACAAAGTGCAACACCCATTCATGATACAAGCCCTTGAAATTCTTGGGATACAAGGAACATACCTCAACATCATAAAGGCCATATATGACAAGCCAACAGCCAGTATCATTCTCAATGGTGAAAAGCTGAAAGCATTTCCATTAAGATCTGGAACAAGACAAGGATGTCCACTCTCACAACTGCTTTTCAATATAATACTGGAAGTCCTAGCCAGAGCAATAAGACAAGAGAAAGACATCCAAGGAATCCAAATAGGAAAAGAAGAAGTCAAACTATCACTATTTGCAGATGATATGATAATATACATAGAGAACCCCAAAAACTCCATAGAAAAACTAATTGAACTCATCAATCAGTTCAGCAAAGTGGCAGGATACAAAATCAACATGCAAAAGTCAGAAGCCTTCCTATACACTAACAATAAATTTGAAGAAGAAGAAATGAAAAAAACCATCCCCCTTATTATCAAAACAAAAAAAAAAAAATCAAATACTTGGGAATAAATCTAACAAAAGAGGTAAAGGACCTTTACAAAGAAAACTATGAAACAGTGTTAAAAGAAATAGAAGAAGATACAAAGAAATGGAAAGACATCCCCTGCTCATGGATTGGAAGAATAAACATTATTAAAATGGCCATCCTACCAAAAGCAATATACCGATTCAATGCTATTCCAATCAAAATTTCAATGTCATTCTTCAAAGAAATAGAACAATTATTGATGAAATTCATTTGGAATCACCAAAAACCCCGGATAGCCAAAGCTCTCCTGAAAAAAAAAAGAAGGGAATGGAGGCATCACACTCCCAGATTTCAGGCTATACTACAAAGCCATAATCATCAAAACTGCATGATATTGGAACAAGAACAGACACACAGACCAATGGAATCGAATAGAAAATCCAGAAATAAACCCACAGATTTATGGTCAACTAATATTTGACAAAGGAGCAAAGAATATGCATTGGAGCAAAGAAAGTCTGTTCACTAAATGGTGCTGGGAAAACTGGGCCGCTACATGCAAAAGAATGAAGCTTGACTACTACCTCACACCATACACAAAAACCAACTCAAAATGGATTAAAGAACTAGACATAAGACCTGAAACCATAAAATACATAGAAGGAAATATAGGCGAAACACTACGTGATTTGCACATCAAAGACATCTTTACAAACACATCACCCAAAGCAGTGATAGTGAAGGCAAAGATAAACAGCTGGGACTACATCAAATTAAAGAGCTTCTGCACAGCAAAAGAGACAATAACCAAAACAAAGAGAAACCCCACCAACTGGGAGAACATTTTTGCACACAACACTAATGATAAAGGATTGATCACAAAAATCTGCAAAGAGCTGATGAGACTCAACAACAACAAAGAAAATAATCCAGTTAAAAAATGGGCAGAAGAGCTAAAAAGAAACTTCTCTGAAGAAGAAATGCAAATGGCCAACAGGCATATGAAAAAATGTTCAACATCACTTGTAATCAGGGAAATGCAAATCAAAACTACCATGAGATACCATCTTACACCAGTGAGAATGGCACATATTAAAAAATCTAGCAACAACAAATGTTGGTGAGGGTGTGGAGAAAAAGGAACTCTTCTGCACTGCTGGTGGGAGTGCAAACTGGTCCAACCACTATGGAGAGCTGTGTGGAGATTTCTGGACCTACTAAACATAGAGCTTCCATATGATCCAGCAATTCCACTCCTAGGTATTTACCCAAAGGACACAGAAACATCAATTCCAAAGAATACCTGCACCCCTATGTTTATAGCAGCACTATTTACAATAGCTAAGCTTTGGAAACAGCCCAAATGCCCAAAAATAGATGACTGGATCAAGCAGATGTGGTACATATATACCATGGAATATTACTCAGCATTCAAAAAAGATAAACACATGCAATTTGCAGCAACATGGATGGCACTGGAAGGGATCATGCTCAGTGAAATAAGCCAAAAAGAAAAAGAAAAATACCAGATGGTCTCACTCATAGCAGGAATCTAGAAAACTTAAATAAGGGACCAGGAAAATGAATAACTATAAGAAAGTGAAAATCAAAATCAACAAAAAACTATGAACCAGAGACACTCTATGGGGGGTGGGGGGCGGGGAGGGGAGGGATTGGGGTCAAAATAAAGGGGTTGCAATTGTATGGGGAATATAAAAATAAAATTTATTATTAAAAAAAAATAAATAAAAAAATCTTCTGAGGTTCTAATTCCTTATTCCTAGGTCCATTCTGGAAACACTAAGAAGAATGAGTAGAAATCTAATTCAAGGCAGAGCTCAAATGCCACCTCTTCCTAAAGCTTCCTTTTACCACCAGGCCTTTGGTTCACTTATTGTACTACTACTCTGCATTCCTTTATCTTTTCACCCCTTATGTAGGACTTAGCATATTGGCTCCTCTCAGCTCTGTCTATATGTTTAAGTCTCCCAATTAAATTGTAAAGCTCTAACAGGAAAATGAATATGTCTAATGTTCTTCCTTTCCCAGAGCAAAGAGTAGGCCTTTGATTTCCACCTAAGTACAAGCTATCCATGCAATAGTTACTTACTGGATCTAATATTGCTGGTTGTAAAGAATACTAAAACAAAAACAGCTTTCTCCAAAGGAAATTACTACTGCTTAACGTGGGCATCAGCAAGTGAATCAACAGAAAAAATGTCATATGTTATGTTAAGTATCCTTGATGAGCTTAGATGAGCTAAAGGCAGCAAGGTGGACCCCCTGGTCATGTGTGAGGAAGATACTTTACAAAGAAGGGCTTAAAGAACTGATAGGGCTAAGCTGAAAAATGCAGGTGAGGATTAGCTAATGGATGAACTTGAGAAAAGGCATGCACAAAGACACAAAGGAGCTTCAAATATTTGGGTTACATTGTTTGGCTTGGGTTCCAGAACAGGAACAAAGAAAGAAAATAGAGAGGGATAAAGGAAATGGGTAAGTAGAACAGAAGGAAAAAGGAAGAGAGCAAAATTTGCTTTTGAATTTCAGAGAATTCGTATGAATATTAAAGCAGTGGTCCATGCTAACCAATGAAACCAGATAAGGTCAGAGCTACTGTCCAGGGTCTGGAAATATGTCAGTTACACCAATATCCAGACCATATGCTAAAGAGAAAATGGTGAGAGGAAAAATTAGTCACAATCACACTAAGTCTAATGGTTTGTACTAGGTTTTAGAAAACTTCATGCAAAGGCTGGTAAACATAAAGAAGGTTCAATTTCCACCTAATTTGTTAATAGAAGTTCTTGAGCTAAACAGATGGTACAGGTCACCAAAATTTGATGGAAACAAATCCTCACAAGCCCTCTGAATTAAGAAATAATTTAGCAGACTTCCCAAGAGATTCGACACGTTTCTTTGTCTACATACAAAATAATACAAAGAAACTGGTCTTTTGGAATCCATAATTAAATAGTCTTAAAGCTGTAGAATAAGTATAGTCTAACTGCTATCCAAAATGAATCGCAATGAAATAAGAAGAGGGTGTCCAAGTCTGGACATGTTACTAATGACATTCAACGTAAGGAAGGATTTTATTACATATCTTCATAAAGGTTTGTGTCTGAAAGTTTCAGGAAAGGATAGCTGAGTCTGGCCAACAGAACATAGCTAACGGCCACATCCAAGGCACACAGCTTAGCAGAGAAGACATCTGCTTGCCTAACCAGGAAAATGCATTTTGATGGAAAACTAGGAGATATGTCAATGCAATAGTTATGGATTACATCTCAAATGAAAACCCCTTTTAACATGTAATTGAATGACATAACAAATTTATAGTGGCTTCTACATTTCATAAATTTGCGTTGAATAATGGCAAAGGGCAAGGAAACTACCCCATTGTTAACAGATTGATATGCAGCGTGAAATGTTTTCAGGATTTACATTCTTTCCACAGCAATCTTCTATTTTTATTTATATGATCATTTCCTGACAAACATAATATGAGCGATGTCTGCAGAATTTTTATTAACGAAGTGCTAAGACAATACTGCTGTGCCTATATAAAATCCATCTGCTAATGTCTCATGTCAAAACCTATTTATATTATTATTTTTTTTCCTTCTTATGTTTTCTGAAGGCAACCATTTGTCAATAAATTAATGCTGGTCACCTTCAAAGCAGTTATGCATTCTTTTGGCATTTCACATTCTTTGGGAAACCCCTGGGTATTCGGGTTCATTATAGAAATTCCTAAAACCAAAGCAGGGTCCGGGTTTGGAAGTTGTAATATACCTTTCTTTTCCTAATGTAGAACCAGAGGGCTATGCACAAATACAGTATTTCATTTTGCAATTAAGTTCAGGTGAATTATTAAAACTTCAAAACGTGAAATATGCCATAATTACCATTATTCAAACCCCTGGAATTCTCCTTTCTTTTTGAATGGAAACGTAGCTGAAGGTGCCTGATTACATAGAGAAAGGTATGGCATTCTTGCCTATAGATTCTAAAGAAAAATCTTTCTAACTCTTTCACTCCTCCTCCTTTACGTAGAATACAGACTTAGTCCACTGACAAATCCTCATGCCCTAGAACTTCTTTTTTTTTTTTACCTAAATTTTATTTTATTTATTTATTTATTTATTTTTTAATTAATAAATTTTATTTTTATGCCCTCCTCCCTGCCCTCTCCTGGACAAATGGGAGCAGTAACACTGAGAAAATCTCCATGGATGGAAGTACACAGGTTTATAACCAGAATGATAAACAAAAAAATCATGCTGTAAAATGGATACCACTTCTCACCTGCCACATAATTTCTCACAGTCACATATAATGGTAAAGAATAAAAGAGCAGCAAATCGAAGCTCTTAATGGAGGATAGGCAAGGACAATGTGGAGAGCCTATTTAAGCCTTCTCAAGTCCTCTGCTGCAAGGAAGCTCTCTCTGATCTTTCAAGTCTTAGTTTTTCATCCCAGCCACTCAGTAAATGTTTGTTGTCTGTAACATTATCATATAATTCACATTTGTTTTCCACTGTTTTATGCAACTGTCTTGGGTGTGTATCCTACCCATATGTCAGCTCAAGATAAAACATGGCCATCAGGGGCCTCCCTTTTGGTGCAAGGGGTTAAGATGCAGCATTATGAAGCTATCCACAGCCACTACAGCATGAGTTTGATCCCTAGCCAGGGAGGTAACCCACATGGCGCAGCAGACCTTTACTGTCTCACTGTCTCTGGTGAATCCTCTCACCTCCTGCACCTCTGGCCTGCACCCCAGCTCTTGTATGCATAAGTAAATAAATCTTTTTATTTTTTTTTAAATAACAACCTGGCCATCCACCTCCTTGTCCCATTTATGCTACCTGGGAGAGCACAGGACCCACGTCAGTGAGTACCTGTCAGTTAGGTTGTTGTAGGGTGCTACAGAGAAGATAATTGAGGTCCTGTGGGCACACTACCCTGTTTCTGTTTTGTTTTCAAATCGAGACACTTCAGATTGATTATTTAGGAATTATCTTCCCCAAGAGACAATGAATTACTTGCATAAGGATTTTGTCAAAAAGGCAGAAGTGTAAAATAGTTATACTGGCTCTGATTCCAGAAAGCCTGAGTTCCACTTTACTAGATTTAGTATCTCCTTGCCCCAGTGTCCTCATTAAATGGGGGGAAGTACACTCACCCCATATTGCAGGAGTTGTGAGGATGGCATGACTGTAAAGAATTCAAAGCATTTAGAACTGTACACAGGTACTCCTGTTGCTTATGTGCTCAATAAACATGTTAAAAATTAACAAACACCCTTGAGAGACAAGCCCCTCAAGTTTTTTCCATTTTGTGGGTACTCAGTACCATACAGACACTAGGAGCACACATCTTCAGCTATAGTAATTTAAGGGAAATTGTGTCTTAAAAATAAATCAGCTCATGGTTGGTATTACACAAATACACAAAGCAGGACTATAAGGTGTGATAGGTGGAGGATACCTAAAAGGTTTCTAATTCCTCTAGACCTGTTGATACACAAGAGTTAACCATTAGAGTTTCACTTCTTTAGCTGAAATTATTGCCTACTTTAATGTAAAGACTCTTGCATGGAAAACATCTTAATGAAGGAAAGAGGATCTGGATATAGGAAGTAAAATAAACCTGAAGTAGAATCCTATTTCTCCTGCTTTTCTTTTTCTTTTTTTGTTAAAGATTTGTTTATGCATACAAGAACTGAGGTGTAGGCCAGAGGGGTGTGTGTAGGGGGTTGGTGAGAGAATTCAACAGAAACAGAGTAGGGAGCAGAATCGGCAGATGTACTGAAATGCACTGCTGAGGGGAGCAGCGGGTGAGACAGGAGAGGTCTGCTGTGCCATGTGGGTTATCTCCCTGGCCTGGTATCGAACTCATTCCAGTTGCTGGCAATCTTTGATAGTGCTGTATCTTTAGCCCCTGCACCATTAGGGAGGGCCCATCTTCTGCTTTTCTTGTGGGATTAATTTAACTTCCCTTTTAGCAACTATGAAATAGGGACACCTTACTGAGTTTTTATTTGGAGTGTAGATATTATAAGGAAAACATAAAATAGGGTGCTTGATGTAAAGAAGTTCAGAAGATAGTCAATGTATTGCAGTCCCCACTTACTTTTATAATTACAACTCACTGGGAGTTTACCAGATTTTTCTAAACCAAAAGTTAATTGATAGTGAAAGTTAGTAAAATGTTACCCTAAAATATAACTTTAGTATTTCAGCAATGCTCCCCCAAAATATATCTGCAGGAACCCCAGGATATAATATGATACTTGGATACATTAATTTTTTTGAGCTGTAGGCACTTGAATTCAGCAAATTCAGCGAGAAGTTTTCTCCAAATTCCCTTTATCTGCCTATAGGCAGATCTTCCAAATGGAACTCAGTTGTCATAAATTCCCCCCCAGGGCATCTGATCAACCATGAGATGGACTTTTTTATTTTTTTTTGAAGATTTATTTATTCATTTATACATGAACCGGGGTATAGGCCAGATGCGTAGGAGTGTGAGAGGATTCACCAGAGACAGAGTGGGGAACAGAGCAGGCAGACTGACGAAATACACTGCTGAGAAGAGCAGCGGGCAAGACAGGAGAGGTCTGCCGAGCCATGTGGGACCCTTGCCAGCTGGCCTGGATTGAACGCGTGCTGCAGAGGCTGCGGACAGCTTCACAGCGCAGCGCTCAACACCTGTGCCACCAGCGGAGGCCCAAGATGGACTCTTTTTACACAACAGACTAGAAGTCAATCCACACACAGAGAGATGTTGTAACAAACTACCATAACTTCCATCTGTTCTTCTAGGGTCCCATTCATCTCTCCTAAAAATCATTTACTCTTCCCAAAAAGGCCTATATCCCATTTTCTCCTCTTTCCCTATTAAGATGGCATTTAAGCCTGTTAATAGACTTCTGTTGATTTTTCTCTGTATTTTATTACAGGGTTCTCAGAAGGGTAGAAGTAAAAATAATTTTCCCTCCTCTTCTATAAAGTGTTTTGATAGAGGAGACAGGAAAGAAAAGAGGGATACTTTAGCTCCAAATGTCTTTTTACACATCTGAAGTGTGGCGGTGGCAGGACAACTCAAAGTGAAGCCAACTTCACCTGCTTTGAATGCCGGGCCCTGATCTGCATGTGACTGTTTTTCCCTTCACACTGTTTCATGCCTTAATTAATGCTTCTTAATTAAGTTCTGGGAAAAAGTCCTCTAAAACTTCAGCCCTGAATTCTGATTATTCTTTGACCTTGAATCCCTAGAAAAGAGCGATGAGCCACACAAGATTGAGCAGGAGGCCTTTTGATTGTTCTTCACATTGCAAAGGGACACTAGACTCAGCTGCAGTGAGCACTGGGTGTACTAACCACACTCACAATGTTGAGAAACTAACAAAGCCCAAATTAGAAAAGCCCAAGAGAAGTGTGCTTATTACTTCAAAATGTAACTAACTGTAGATAAAATCCCCATAGAAAGAAGATGTAATCGTCTCTGAAATGTGTGATAATTAGCCAAAAAAAATACTCCACTTATGCCTCCTGGTTTACATGTTTTACTGAAATTTGTGAAATGCAAATCCCTGTCTGGGTTAATCCCCACACATGGCTAAGGAAGCCTTAATGGTGTCAGCAGACTGCTTTATAGTTCTGGCTCTGCCACTGATGAGCTCTGTGGCCTTAGGCCAGCCGCTACCTCCCTGTGTTCCTTCATTGGTAAAATGTGCCTGACATGAAATAACTCTCCAATAAATGTTATATCCTGGCTAATTATAACTGAATATATTTATTATTACAATGAATATTGGACATATACCATATGTTTAGTGCTGTCTTATATAGGAAGGCAACCAAAGGTGATACTGTGTGATTCCATCCTTCTTTAACTAAAGGTGGGAAGATTACTAAGAAAAATAATGCAAAAATCATTAAATGCTAAGTTAGAGTTTGGACTACATCTTATGGCTAGATGAGAAACAGTGAGGGTTTTAGGGGAAAAAAGTACCACATGCAAAAGGTGTTTGTGGCAGCCAAGTCCTGTGGGGGTCAATTGTAAGCAAGGGCCACTTGGTTCAGTTGGGGATGAAATAAACAGAGAACAGGGTTGGAAAACAAGAGATGAGAAAACAGTATGTGTAAAAGAGACATTTTGAGATGTCAACAGGACAGGCAATTGTAAGAGTGAGTGAAGGTGATGGAAAACCAGAAGAGATTCTTAGGGGTCAGATGGGGTTCCAGAGTAGCACCCACCAAGGACTGTCAAGTAGGGAAGCTAACTGGAACATAGGATTGTGTGGTTTTGTTTTTCAATTTTATCTCATTTCATTAAAAGCATGTTGACCTGTTGGGACCAAAAGTCAGGAGAAAAGCACTTGATCAAAATAAATAAAATGTAGTGAGCCACATTTAACAATGCACAAGAGACAAGGTTAGGCAGACAGCGGGCTGTGTGAATAATTCTGCTTCAAGAGCTCAGTGACTTCCTCATAGCAGAAGGAAAAATCTGAGTAGAGTCATGAGAGGTGGAGAGAAATCCAGCAATCAGAAAAGGAAAGGAAATTTGTCACATGGAGAAGGGGAAGCATATGTGAAGATGCAAGTGTGGAAAATGGTAGAAACCATGGAAAATGTCAAAAAGTCATCCTAACTGCCCCAACAGGGGCAAAGTCTGCAGCTACCTACCTGTGAAAATGATGGAAATAGCAAAACAGCCTCTCTATCTCAGAGCACATCTCTACCTGCATTCAACACACCCCTTAAGAAGGCCTGGTGACATGAACACCTTAGGTTGTTCTCTTTTTGTGTGAAAAGAAACAAGTCAGCTAACCATGGAAGAAGCAATATTTTTGATGAATTATGAATTTTCACATTTCAGAAAATACTTCCCTTAGAAGAAAAATGGGTCACAGGATTCAGGTATTTTGTAGGAGAAACATGGGCATCTTCAAGTACCAGAAATATGGGCTGGTTGCCCGGTGGGGAGTGAATTCCAGGATCAGGAGAACAAATTGGTGGACCCTAGCAGCCTAGAGCCCCAGGAATAAACAAATGGGCTCCTACAAGGGCAGAGTGGAAAGCAGAAAATATATTTTTTGTTGTCTACTTCAGTCTTTTCCTGGAGTTGACTATATGGTAGAAATATCAAAATATCTAGTGCCTCAATGAAAACATCTTCCAATATATTTCTATTTATGAATTATACCTGTGCATGCATACATGTCTATAGGCATCTACAAACATGCATATATACATACATGGACACATGCCCATGATCTCTGACACATATTCAGTATGGATTAGATTTTTCTCTTGGGTGAATTCTAGGTTTGACCAAGGTTAAGGGTCTACTAACCCCAAGCATAAGGGCAATGGCAATAAGAGACCCCCCAATGATGCCTGCCTCCTGATATTTATAGGAGTATGAACTTTATGTGAATATAATTCCATTAATTCTAAATTGGACTTAATGACCTGCTTCTAAGCAACATTATATTGTAAGTTTGTTAGGATGTAATTTCTGTGATTATGTTACAAAGGCTCGTGACTTCCATCTTACTAGCAAACTCTGCATTGCCTTCTGTTTGCATGTGTCCATGAAGCAAGCCACCATACTGGAAAGGCTCATGTGGCAAGGAACCAGGAGCTACCAATGGTCCACCACCAGCAAGGAGGTACATCTTATCAATAGCCAGTGAGTTTAGAAGACAGCCCTTTGGCAGTGGAGGCTAGAGGTGACTACAGTCTCAGCAGGCACCTTCAATGCAGTCTGGGAAACATGTGCAGCTAAGCCATGTCCAGATTCCAGATTCACAGAAACTATGAGGTAAAAAATGTTTTTGAAACTGTAAAGTTTTCTCCATATTGACTATTACAAGCACTTTATCATACTCTCTAAGAACTGGGAATATTTTTTGTTATATGTTCTTACACATAATCTAATTTATTCACATTTCTTATTCTGTTTCCTTATCTCTTTGCTTCTTTTTTAAGTAAAGCTTGATTGTAAACCTACCATCTTCTTCATAATAAAGAGGTTCTTTTTTAATTCTTTAATCAATTTTATTTATTTTCATTTGTTTACATAACTATATAATTTTTGAAGGATGACTTCACACCTACATTTGTGCACATGCTCCCTCACTGTCCACCAAAACTCCAGTGCTTTGTCCTAAATGCAGACCTTTTACTAGAACTAGCTCTCCTTATATATTCAATGTGCATCCTTTATATTTGAAGAATGTAAGTATATGCTAATTGCTTTTCACTGACATGATTGTAAACTATTTGAGAGCATGAAGGAAACCTAATCAAGAGTGTAAAGATAACCCAATGTAGCTTGTACATCAGAATGCATATTTGGGATTAATTTGGCAAGTATAGTACAAGCTTTTCATAGAAAATTCAACGCATTTTTAAAAAAAACATGTATAAAGAAATTAATGAGTGTATTTACTGTAAAGTTTAAAATGAATGTATCAAATAAAAATATTTAAACTCTATTTTAGTAGAATATAAGATAAGGATGTGAAACTCCAGGCCTTCATAAACTATCAAAGGAGAATAACTTTCAAGATAATTTTCTTCAAACCTTGTAGATTTCCCTAAAAATATAGTGTTTATTATGCAAAAAATAGAGCTTAATAAAAAATGTAAATTGGCATTTTATTTAATTCTGAATTTAGAGTTAACTCATTTTTTAAAAAAAATAGCAAAACATTAAAAATAGATGTTGAAAATCTCATTTACTTGTACTTTTTATACTAAATGTGGAAGAAAGTTATACACTTATTTTCAACAATTATAATTTCTTTATATTGAAAACAACAGCTGTGGAAGAAAGTAATTAACATGATTTACTATACAGTCATTCTATCATTATATGCTATTTGGAAGTGTAGAAGCAAAATTGAGTGTTAAACTATGAGAGAAAATTTTATGATGTGTTTCTTTGGATTTGGAACACATTCCCCATTGCCTGATACAGCTATTTAGTATGTGCACCTAGGCCCACATACCATGTTATAGAGACTCTGCACATGTCTCCTGGAGTGGTAATGCAGATTTGACCACATGCCACAGAGAATATGATGATGGGTTTGAAGAGATAACCAAGTGACGCCTGATATTTCTGTCTATGCTTTTAGGTGTTTTGCAAACAATGGTAATACTAGGGTGAATTAGTTGAATTATCACTCTTGAGAAAGGGACAAAGAAAATGAGTTTTTTCCCTTCACTTTACGAGCCTGATTACCACCCAATTTTCTCCAACTTATTCTTTCCACTGCCTTGTGTGGTGAAGCCTGATGTAGCAGGAAAGTTTAAAAGCAGAAAAATGTCCAAAACTTTTTCCTACATTGGATAAAATGATTTTCAGTGACTGTGTCTCCAAGGGTGACTATATTCTGGCTGATGTATAAAATAAAGCTTTATTCAGAATCAGATCTACATGATTCATGTTTATTTGTCCTTTTTTTTAAATTTCAAGACTAATTACAATTTTTGAGAAAGTAAAGACTTTTAGTTTGCACATTTCCAGTACTAAAATACTAAGATCATTCTATTCAGTGAATCATGACTCCATAGCATAAACAATCAGTGTAAGGGTAGCAAACAAGGCATTATTGCTAATTTCTGAGTGGTCTGGTATTGTGAGATGTGCAATATATTGTCAGCACATGCTACTGGATGCTGTGAAAAGAAGCGAGTTTTAAATGAGAGCTGACACTTGCTTAATTATGGCATCAACACTCTTCTAAACGTTAGGAAGGAGCAGGTTATTAGGGATATTTCCATTAGAGTCACAAAAGACCAAGTACACTGTTGAACTACAGGGATGCTGGCCTTTGGGGGTCTGTGGAGTGACCGAATTTTTCATCACAGACACCTAAAGTCACAGTCAACAGCCTCTATTCTTCTTCTTTTTTTTTTTTTTTTTAAGAAAATAATTAGGGATCTCTATGAAAATTCTCCTGGCTTTGAGAAAAAGAAAAGGCATCCAGAAGAAAGTAATAATTGGAAATGAGCTCAGAATTTAGGGGGTTGGGGGGAGACTTACAACTCAAAGTATATTTACTACTTCATTAAATTTCACCTAAAGAACCAGGCATTTTAGGCAAAGGAGGGCTTGTCTTAGAGGCTGAACTAAGGTTGAGAAAGCTAGGGCTGAAGATGCCCAGGGAACTATCTTGGTGCTTACTTCACATTCCTTCTGCCAACACCTCTCTATTATTTTGATCCTAATCTTTTCACAGGCGAAGTACTCATTACTCTAGTCCACCGTGTTCATTTAAAATACACTACCCGTTTCATGAATATTTTTAGCTATGTCCCAGCTAGGATCTAGACAGACCTCCAACATCACATCTGACTTAAACCTGCCTCCTCTGCTCTGCCCAACTCCTTCCACCTTCACTCAGGGTACCTACCAGTGCACAGTCCACTTCAATATACATTAATATTTTTTGGAACTGAAAGTATTTGGGAGGGCAAGATTTTCAGCCAGCCTAGCCGCCCTTTCCAGTTATAATGGAGAGTCCCTATGCTTACTTCCTTGATCTAGTAACTGTGAAAATGACTTATGCTATCAAAATTATCACAGGCATAGAGACCTTTGGTTCTACTCACAAACATCAGTTTATACCCATTACCCAAGCTTGCAGTTCCTAGAAATCACATGTTAAACATCCTCGAGTTTCTTTTTCACTCAGTGCCAACTCCTAACTTAAAACATGATAGCTTATGAGCCACTAAACACATTGTATTGGAACTTTTCCCAAATGCATTGCTTGTGTTAAAACACTTATATTCTGAAGAAAATCTCTATGCGCAGCTATTATTATTACCTACCACCGTTTAATTGATGAAGTAAACTAGACAGACAAGTTAAGTGACTACAACAAGATAATGCAAACTGAATTGGTAGAGTAGAATATGAAATCAGGAAGTTTGACTCAGGAGCTAGTATCCAAACTGCTTCATGTCCCTGAAATTATATAGTGAACTTGTACAGAGACCTCTAGTCTTAGATGGCAGGCTCTACTGGGATTCTTTGATGCCTTCAAGTTTGATATTTTTGTGATTCTAAGAAGTTGTTTTCTTTCATCTAAACATTTTTTTTTTTTCAAAAAGTTTTGTGAAGTACAATTTACATATGATAATAATTCATTAAAATACTAAATTAGTGAAATTGTGCTACTACTTATCGAAAACTTGCAGTTACATCTTTGCTTATACAATAGTAAAAGCATGACACTGGATTTCTACATGTTAATTTTATTGATCTCAGAACAAAATTCTTGGAAGGAATTTTTAACATATCCCAGAATGCACCTTCTCACTTATTTCTAACATGCCCACTCTTATAGGCATAAAAGCTAATAAAACATTCCAAAATAATTGAATTTTTTTGATTATTGCTCATTACTTATACAATCAGTAAACATCAATAAATCATTATTTTCCTAAAATGGATCAAATAATTTTAAATTTTCTTGATGTGAGCTGAACATGTTAATGACCATTAACATTGTTAATGACCATTCTCCATGACCATTGAGAATACTCACTATAATATAAATTTCTGATATATATATATAAATAAACTGACGTATGTGTGTGTGTATCAGGTACATTCCAATATTTTTGAATTTATTACTTGTCTGACAGTATTATTACATACTTACCTTTAAAAATAATTTATATCCATATAATATTTCCCATACTGGTTTGCTATGAACTCAGAAACTTTATAACTAAGTTGACAAATATGTATAAAATAGAAATAAACTAATAATGAATAGGAAACATAGTAATCTAAAAAATAAAGTGAGTGGTGAAATTTAGTATGAAGCTCTTGAGGGGTTGCTTTTCCTTAACTCCAAAATCTTTTTGATTTATTATTCTCTGTGGTACTCTAGAAGGTTGAAATCACCACACATATGAATTTCATATACTTCTTCTAGGAATATCAGCAATTGTAGCATTAGCTAGAGTGATGTCACCATTTGGTATTTTATGTTAGATACTATGCTAAGTGTGTCACATGCATTATGCAATTTTAATTTGCACTAACTTCTGAAATGGGCACTATTGTCTCTAACTGAAGACTATCATTGAGATGTTATAGAGGTAAAGTAAGTTGCCCCAGAGTGACTTGAATGTGATAGAGCAAGAATACAAACTCAGGATGTTCTAACATAGAACATACTATCTTAACTGTGTGGGGAGAAGGGAGAGATTAATTCAGGGAAGAAAGAGGTATCAATGGATAATAACTATGAACCTAATCAAGCTTTCATAGGCTGTTTTCAGCACCCTTAGGCTGCTGTAACATAACAAGAAGACAGGGTGGCTTATAACCAACAAACATTTCTTACAATTATGAAGGTTGGGAAATACACAACCAAGATACCAGCAGATTTGGAATCTAATGAGGGCTGGAGTACTGGTTCAGAAGTGGCCAACTTTTCATTATGCACTGTATGCTAGAAAGGATAAGGGAGTGTTCAATTTTAATATGGGCACATCCCATTCACAAGGATACCATTTACTAGTACAGAATAATAATTGCCCCCATGGCATATCAGAATGCTCAAGGGGATTCAGGAGGAGAAAGGAATGTGGGGCAGAGCACACACTGCCAGAAAAAGCTCACTGACTGCCCATTCCTATTTATTTTCTTGTTTCAAATAAGCCATAATCGACTTTGGAAACCCATTTGACAAAAAAGAAATGTTAACAAGGATTTTTCTGGTTATATAGCTTAGCCACTTAGAGAAGAAAATATCCCTTAGGCCCTAGTGATATTGGCTGCCAAATCAAGAAAATCCGCTTAGTTATATACACAGAAGTCAATGAAAAAAGGTAGTTGCAGAAGCTGTTAGTCAAATCCCCACCCTACACATAAACTGTGTATTTTAGAAATGTGTTTTCTGGTATAGATTCTACTTCAGGCAAGAAAACAAGAACTTGATTTCTGAAAAATTTTCCCATCAAATCACAGAATTAGAAAATTGATTTTGAGATGGGAATGACCTTGGGGCTCACAGAAGAGTGTGAGGGTAGGAGTTGTTCTCAGGGTGACGGATGAACACGTGGATATCAAATTTCCTGACCAAGATCTCACAACCAGTGCATGTAGGTCTGGGCAGGCAAGCAAGTTAAGGGGAACCTCCAGCCCATCTCCTTTTGATCATACTTACTGTGTGGAGTTTATTCTTTGTCAAAAATTGCCCAATTCTCTAGAGGAAACATAAGCTAGATTTTATATATATCCTCACGCTTTAAAATGGGGAAGAGATCTACGGGCCCCTTGAACTCCCCATGCTGACAGATTTGATCCTGAAGACAGGCAAGTGACTCAAGGTAAATACTGGACGTTCTTACCAGCCATTGTGATGAGACCAGGTTGACATACGGATATTTTGATAAAATGTAAAAACTTAGCTACTAAAATACTGAATAGTTTTCATTATAAAATAGTAAGTGCACCTGATACTCAGGCACATGGTGGATTTTGGGAATAGAGGTGGAAATTGAAGATACCAGCTACACATACTTTTGCTAAAAACATTTCCTCCCCTACCAAGATATACCCTACACTATGTCTTCACATGCGGACATGGTCCTTTAGAAGGTACAGGATCACAACAGTAGTTTTCAGGTGTTGCTTTTGATCAAATTACCACATCCAATACTCCAAGTCAGTGGATGGCATGTCTCTACTGTCAACAAACAGGGGCAAATCCAATTCAGTGGGCAGTGATGGGTATCAGCCAAAATCTTGGCCAGTGAGAAAATAGACAAATCAGGCAGTGCATTAGTTTCCTGTGGCTACTGCAACAAATCACACAAACTAAATAGTGTAAACAATTCAAATTTATCCTTTGAAAGTTCCAGAGGTCAGAAATGCAAAATCCAACTCTAGGGGAGAATTTGTTTCCTTGCCTCCTCCAGCTTCTGGTAACTATTGACACTGCTTGAGTGTACCTACATCTTTTTTGCCTGGCCTTCAAATTGCCTTATCAATCTGTCCTCTGTTCTGTGTATCTCTGTTATAAGGATAACTGTAATTGTATTTAGGACCCACCCAGAAAATACAGGATAAGTTCCTTTTCTTAAGACCCTTAAGTTAAAAACATCTCTTGCTAAATATATATTTACTCTTTTGTTACATAAGTTGTGCTAGGAAAGTAGGGCATGGACATGTCTTTTGGGGTGCCACCATTCAACCCACTACAAGTGGGAATTGAGGGAGGTCACAGAAATTGCAAAAGCAAAAAGGCCTTCAGGAAACTAGAGCAGATTACAGGATCTCAATTCTAGGAATCCTGAGTGGTTTTAACAGGGTTAAAGAAATGAATTAAAGAGGACAAGACCAAGTTTGGTCACTGAGAACACAATTTTTGGATTTGGAAGAGAAGGTATAAGTAAGTAGCCAAGAGCTTAGGAGTCCTATCCACAGCGATGCCCAAGGGCCAAAGGAATGCCAGGGCAATGGGTAAGACTAATCCTGAACCTGTGTTTTTTAGGTATCTTAGCTGAGACTTTAGGAGCTCACTTGACAGGTGAAAGATATTGCCAATGATCATTCAATTCAATGATCAAATATAAGCATTCAATGATCATTGATTGATTCATTGATCAAATATATATATATATCAAATACATATACAAATATATATATACAAATATATATACAAATATATATACAAATAATAATATAATAATAATATATATAATAATATAATATAATATAATAATATAATAACATAATAATAATTAAATATATATATACAAATATATATATATCAAATACATATACATTCAATGATCAAATATAAGCCTCATCAGTTTCCCTTTAGAGGGAAAAATCTGTGTTCTGAAATTCTGTAGAATAAATCAAACAAGTTTTTCTGATTTACATTTGTTAATTGACTTTCAAAAGTAGAGAGATATTTTAAGTCATTTGTAAACAACAATCAACACATCCGCATGACTTTTTTTCTTTCAGCATTTGAACCCTTGATTCTGAACTTGCAGCAATAGTTCAGCTTCCTTAAGATCATTCACAATTTAATTCTGTGACAATTCTACAAGATCAATTGTGCAGCAAGGTTTAGCCCTGAACTAGCAGTTTAGATACCATGAGATTAGGAATACATCACCCCACCAACTATATGTAAGCACATTAAACTTTTATTTCAAATTATAATACTGGAGGACAGACTAGAAGCCCTCGAGAGTCAGATCTGGACCAAAACACGCCAATCCCAGAGGCAGGCATGGTAATGAGAGAGGCTGATTTCAGCATGGCTCCTGGTACTGTACAGCCAGCAGCAAAAACACTAGCTCTGTAAACCACCAACTTTGTAAGACCAGGAGAAAGTTCACTGTGGCTACTCCTTAGAAAGAGTAATCATGATAAAGAATTATTCTAAAGGTGAACTTTTTGTAATTTGTTAAATTATTTAATGATTACAATGTACTCAACATTTAATAAATGGGCATTAAAAAATAGGGTGTAAGTAAAATCCTAAATGGAAATGACAGAGAAGTCCTTGTGCCAAAGAAAATTGGTCTTAAGGAGCACCTGGAAAGAAATACAATTTTACTACTTTCTGAACAATTTATGTAATCTGAAACCATGGTTTTGAACTTTGACATATATAAATTACTTGGGGGTGGGACACTGCTGAAATCAGAGGCCACAGCTTGACTTTCAAAGCTTCTGATTCAGATTCAACAGCATCCTCTCCTCTTCCTCCAAGTAAATTCTGCATTGGTGGTCTAGGATCCACACTTAGAAAAAAAACTGTTCTATGACTGATGGATGCTAAAAATTAACAAGACTTATTTGGGAAAAATATATTCATAACAGGAAAATATTACATATTGATGTGCCATAAACTGAAGTTGTTGATCAGACATAACTCAGAGATTTTAAATATATTTTAATGTACTTTAAACACATCTTTAATTTAGAGATTCTTGAGTTGATGTTACTTCCTCTAAATACTGCTTTTAAGTCCTATAGGGTTGATGAACATTTTGAGAAGAAAAAATATTTAAACCTCTTTATACATTCAGAAGGTCCTCTAGCATACCTTTTGGTTTTATGCATTTATACTTGTCTAATATTTCTCAGAATTTACATAATGATTTTACTTCATTGTCAATGCTATCTAACCCAGGGGACTATTCTTTTGTAAGCAGGGCCACAGCACTCTCCATCCTTATGTAAGCTCTCAAAATACTGTCTCAAATACAGTTGGTATGAAATTTTATTGAAATTAAATGGGAAATGTTTATCTTCTTTTCAATATAATAATTACATACCTCATTATATGGGTGTATGTGTGTATTTTCAAAATCTGTTTAAACTCTACCAATTTGGTTCTAGAAAGAATTTTTTTTCTAAACAAGGAAAAATAAATTGAATATTGAATAACAAATGGAAATGACAGTCATTTTAATATTAAATATTTAATATTAATTTCCATTAATAAATGTAAATGACATAGTCTGGTGGGGTAGATAGCATTGAAATATATGGAATATTTTTCAGCTTTGAAAGGAAAATGAAAATTGAAAGAAAGCACATAAATAGGGACATTGTAGAAGAGGCCCATAAGCATATAAAAAGATGGTCAGTTCCATTAGTAATGGGTAAATTTAAATTAAAACCACAATGAATATTATTTCACAAACACAAATTGACAAAAAAAAAATGTTGGCAAAACTAAAACTTGGCAGGAACCAGAGCTATAAGATTTAAAGTATTCTCAGTGAGAATGCAAACTGATGAAATGATTTGAAAGAGAATTTGGCAACATCTAATAAAATCAAGAATGAACTTGCTAAACAAGCCAGCAATTTCATTCTTACCATGTACATGCACTTCTAAAAGCTCTTTCACTTATACTCAGAAGACCTGACCAAGAAAATTCATAGCTGTACTTCTTATAAAAGCCACAAAGAAAAAAAAAAATAAGTGGGACTCACCCATGTAATGGAAAACAGCAGAGAAAAAAAATTAAACTATCAACATGGATCAACCTCACAAAAGAAATGTTGAAAAAACTAGAAAACTGTAAAATATATCCCATACATCATCACTTTTATAATGTTTTATAAATAGAAACTGGTAAGTACAAATACTATGTTAGATTTTAGCCAAAAGGCTAATTATTTATCTCTTTAATTATTTTTGACAGTATGGATTCATGGGTATTTATTTTATTTTATGGGCTATCATCCAATATTGTCATTTATTTTATTGCTCAAATGTCCTTGATTTTGCCATTAAGGCTCCTGCAAGTTGATTGCTACTTCCTTTCAATGGGATATTCAGTTTTAAAATACCTCCTTATTTTCTGGCACCACTGGTTAGCTTAGGTTTATTTTGTATTTCTTCAGCTTCTGATTTGGAATCATCCATATTACTAAGGATTCCTGATTCCTTTTATCAGAAAGTGATATTCAGAACCTAAGGTGTGCCATACAGGTATATTCATTGTTTCTAGGTGTCACTATTTTATGCTCTTTCAGCAGTCAGAATACACATATATGAATGATAAAAGAAGCACATACATAGATCTACTTTTTATCTATTCACATGACGTTATTTTATATATTTTATTGGGTAGTTTTCAATTTATAATTAAATTTGAGATCTTTAGATGTTATCATTTCTAATAGCAACTTTAATCATTAAATGTGGTTATTACTTCCAGTTAGAGGTAAATTTCTTTTCATTTCTTCAATTTTGCCTGTTATTTAATGATCTTTAATAATTATTCTCATATAGAATATAAATGAATGGAAAAAAATACAACCTATGAAATTGAAACTCATGTAGTAAAGATAAAAAAGTTATGAATTGGGCCTCCCTGGTGGCGCAAGGGGTTAAGATGCAATCTATGAAGCTCAAGGCAGCCACTGCAGCACGAGTTTGATCCCTGGCCAGGGAGCTACCCACATGACGCAGCAGACCTCTCCTGACTGGCCCACTGCTCCCCTCAGCAGTGTATTTCAGTCGATCTGCCTGTTCATTTCCCCACTCTGTCTCTGGTGAGTCCTCTCACCACCCCCTACACCTCTGGCCTGTACCCCAGTTCTTGTATGTATAAATAAATAAATCTTTAAAAAAAAGGTTATTGTAGGGTAAAGAAAATATCAGGCTTTTCTGCCCTTCCGCCATCAGGATAGATGATGGATCCTTGTCCTGAATGCATGCCTGATGGCGGGCACCTGGAATAGGGTGTGGGCATAGGTAGATGGGATTCAGCTGAGCTAAGACTGTGCTTTTAAGGGCGGCGTCACGGGGGGACGCCAGCAGCAATAGCAGCAGCAGCAGCAATAGAAGCCGAAGCAGAAGCCGAGAAGCAGCAGAACGAACGCTAGAGAGCCCAGATAGAGTGAAGACTTGCTGGGGGCTGGGAGGCCAGCCAGCACCCCTGCCTGCCATATGCCTGGTGAACGCCAATATAAGACCTGCGAAACTACTGAGGACTCTGACTCCTCCTTTACCCGGTCTGCATGGGATCAGAAAACCTGCACTGTATCCAGTCCGGCCTTTACAGTTATGAATTGGATTAACAGTGAACTTAATGTAAGATTAGCTCCCAGACTGGAAGGAGAATCCAATCAAAGAGAAATAAAAAGATGATTACAAGCAAGTAATATTCTATTTCTTATTCTGGGTATTGAGAAGATAAGTATTCACTATAATTTTTATACAATTTTGGATGACAATATTATTTGTTTTAAATATCTAAATAAAAAATACATTTTCTGTTAACAGAAATGTTAATTCTTTTATTCAAGTTCCAAGTTCTCACAACTGCTGACAGGTTAAAAAGTAGGCCCCTTCCAATGTGACTTTAAATTTTACTAAAGAGAAATAACCTACCTATGTCCCTTAGAAATTATGTAAAAATATATTGCAAAGTATTGCAAGTTATTCATTTCAAAAAATGGAAGAAAGAATTTCTGGGAAGGGAAATATTAGCATGAGTTTTCTCCCAGAATGGTTGGGAAAATGAGTCCTATTTTTTGTTGGATTTGTCAGCAAGCATCCCTATACCCGCTTATCCTGCTGTTGGTTCTCGACCCACAAGCAAGTAAATTGACAGCTTAGCATATCAAAATAACTCATGCAAGGGAAAAATTTCAGCTCTAGTTGCCCTTATTCCCCTCTTTGGCCACAGAGGCCCAGTGAAAGTGCAATAGTCTGCACTTGTCCTCAACAAATTCAATTCTATTTGTTTCTGGCTACTTCAGCTGGCCATGATGATACCAAATTGCACCCTGCCCTCATCTTCCAGGCTACTTGTCATGCCTGCAATGCAAATTTTAAGAGTATACTTTGTTTTTTCCCATCCCAAGTTCTTATAAAGGAACAAATTATAAACAATGCTGTGTGAGGCACTTTACAAAATCTTCTCTATAGATAGTCTAAGCAGCCCTCTGCATTCTACTCCCATAAAATCTAGTACCTGCTCATATCCAAACCACTGTTTTTTCATGAGCTTTTAATATTCATTAAGGTTTCCAAGATTGATGATGATCTTTAAAAACCCTCCTATGAAGGAAAACCCATTTGTAAATATTTGAAAAAGACAACAAAAAAATGTACTGTATAATGAACTCTCAAAGTATTTTTTTCTGAAAAATGTTTGGCTAACTGAAATGAGAAACTTTAGAAAATATCTGGTATTATTTTTTAAATAGATATTTTGACTTTAAAAAATGAAAGAACTCATCTGCCCCACCCCCTCCAATTACCTGGAAGATAATGATGTAATTGCAGTTATAATTACAAAGGACTTCAATTCAATTTAATTTTAATTATTTAAAATTTGTAAACACTCCAGGAAAACCTCATTTAGCTGGCTGAGCCAGCTTGTTTGCAAGAGGGACCAAGGAGTCAGCATTTACAATTATTCACATTACACCATCTATTCACTCACACTAACCATTCTGATTAACCAGTAATCACACTCATTTGGAGAAAGTAGGACTGGCAAAGCTCGTTACAGCTTTTAAAAAATGATTTACAAAGCTGCACACAGAAATGAGCCACCACACTCAGAAACAGCCAGAATAACTTTGATCTGCCTGCACACTGGAAAGTAAAAGAGCCTCACAAAACGTGTGTATTTTAAAATATTTATTTGCAAAACAGATTACTTAGGAGTCTTTATGATATTGGTTCAAGCCTCTATAAGATTATGTGATTTGCACACCTTCCTCAGTCATAGAGTCTCATCAAGGGACTGTGAGTCTAAAAACCCTTGCAAAAAGTATATATAATAATATATGTGCCCTGTGTTGTATCAGTGAAGAGTGCTGTAGTCTATCTGGGGACACCTGCCTTAGATGTATCCTAAGATATATATCTTCCAGTCTTTTGGATTGCGTCCCCTTAAAATAATCCAAACACAAATAGTTACCTCACAGGGGTTCTACAGGATTAAATATTCCTGGTTTATAAAAGGTATATAATACATGTAGTTCATAGTGTTAAAATGCGAAACAAAAGATTGAGCTTCTATTACCTAGTCCACAGTTACTACATTATAGTGATTGATGTGAATACATGTTTACAAGAACAACAAAAAACGCTAATTTTTTCACAGTCTAGGGACAGAGGAGTGGATTAGAAAGATGTGGTGTATATATGTAGTGGAATACTGCTCAATTATTTTTAAAAAATGAACTATTGCCATTTGGGATAACATGGGTGGAACTGAAGACTATAATTTTAAGCAAAATAATTCAGAAAGAGACAAATACTAATGGTTTCACTTATATGAGGAATGTAAACACAAAATAAAAGGTGAGGCTGAACCAAAGCAATGACAAACCCTAGAAGACTGTAGAACTGAAGCTAACAGAAAGTGGAGGAGGGGAGAAAGTGGGTGTGGACAGGACCCAATGGACTGTGCTGCAGGACTGTGGCAGCCTTGGTGGTGGTGTGATGCGCTAACATATATGTGGAAAGCTGATCTTATGCCTCTGATTCATACACAGTGTTTTAAACCCTTGTTACTTCAATATGAACAATAAAATAAACTGCAAGAAAACAATGAAAACTTCCAAAAGCCATAATAGCTGGCTTATTTAATTATGAGAATTATATTAGTGAATGAAAGCTCTGCATATTACACAAAGGCCACATGTGGATAATGTGCATGATTAATAAGTTATGCCACATAATCTCTGAACATGAAAACTCCTGAGAGAAGAGATCTATTAGGCAAACTAAAATTCCACCTGGTGATGTAACACTCATGTTGTCACATTTTAGAACTGTTTTCATATGTTACCCAAATTTTGGCACTTCCTACAGAGACTTGGCTAGAAACAGAGCAACAATAATAGTTACTACTCCTCAATTTCACAAAGGGTTTTTCCTTTTCTAAAGTGATTACAAGATGCATTCTTTTATTTACGCATATAAGAACTGGGGTGTAGGCCAGAATTGCAGGAGGTGAGAAGATTCACCAGAGACAGAGTGGGGAGCAGAACAGGCAGATTTACTGAAATACACTGCTGAGGGGAGCAACAGGTAAGACAGGAAAGGTCTGTTGTGCCATATGTGGTTTAGCTCCCTGACTGGGAATTGAACCCAGGCTGTAGAGGTGATAAGGCTGAGACTTAACCCCTCCAAGGAGGCCCCTCAAGATGCATTCTCTTGATGTGGAGAAAAAGGAACTCTCCTGCACTGTCGGTGGGAGTGCAAACTGGTCCAACCACTATGGAGAGCTGTGTGGAGATTTCTGGACCTACTAAACATAGAGCTTCCATATGATCCAGCAATTCCACTCCTAGGTATTTACCCAAAGGACACAGAAACATCAATTCCAAAGAGCACCTGTACCCCTATGTTTATAGCAGCACTATTTACAATAGCTAAGCTTCGGAAACAACCCAAATGCCCAAAAATAGATGACTGGATCAAGAAGATGTGGTATATATACACCATGGGATATTACTCAGCATTCAAAAAAGATAAACACATGCAATTTGCAGCAACATGGATGGCGCTGGAAGGGATCATGCTCAGCGAAATAAGCCAGAAAGAAAAAGAAAAAGAAAAAAACCAGATGGTCTCACTCATAGCAGGAATCTAGAAAACTTAAATAAGGGACCAGGAAAATGAATAACTATAAGAGAGTGAAAATCAAAATCAACAAACAACTATGAACCAAAGACACTCTATGGGGAGTGGGGGGCAGGGAGGGGAGGGATTGGGGTCAAAATAAGGGGATTACAATTGTATGGGGAATATAAAAATGAAATTTATTTAAAAAATAAAATTGATATGTAACATTGGATTCATTTTAGGTGTATAACAAAATGATTTGAGCTGTGTATTTGTAGTAAAATGATTACTACAATAAAGTTAACATCCATCACCACATAAAAAAAAAAAGATGCATTCTCTTTAGCTTGTTCCCACAACAAGTAATAGATTTTGATCATGAGCAGGTTTTACACAGGAACTAAGCATTCAGGGGTCATAGGATATCAGTAGTGGCCTCTCTGACTTACAACTGGCTAATTTTACTCCCCATAGAATAAATCAACATGGTGCATCCTGACCATGACATTCTCTTTCCTATTGTAGATTCCCGTTCCACTCAGCTCCAAGACTTGGGCTTAGTTCCAGGGCTCAGGCATGCATCAGTCAACCTAAATCTCAGGTCATATTTCAATATTTGATCTAAAGAAACTGCAAGGATAAACTGTGAATAACCATCATGATCCATGTCCTGGGCTAGTGCTAAAGATTAGAGGTATACATATGTGTGTGTGTGTGTGTGTGTATGTGTGTGTGTATGTGTGTGTGTTTGTGTATGTGTGTATATATGTACATACTGGTCTCTAGAACAACAGAGTGGAGAATATATAGGTAAATGCCAATTCAGTCCATTGTGTTAAGACCAAGATAACACAACTCATTGAGCAAACGGGAAGAGGCCACATCTGCAGTGCTAGCCTATCTGGTCTCTGCTCACTCATTGTTCTTACTGGTAATTCACAATTGCTGGGTTTCTTAGAGATTCTCCACTGGATTTTACATCTCATCAGTTGAAAGTAAGTCACTTGAGGGGAAATCTGATGCTATTTTTTTCTCCAGGATTCCCACAGCATGTGTCATAGTTTTGGTAACAAAACTATAGTATGCATGTAGAGATTTTGTGGGGAGGAAGGAAAAAAAGACTATAAAAAAGACTGTGAGAAAGAAACTTTTTTTTGAAAAAGAAGGAATTACAGCAATCTGCTGAGAAATGAAAGAGTTTTATTTGGGGGAGTTCATTTAGGTACAAGAAAGATAAATGAGCAACCTTTTCACCATGTGAAATCTGCAAGCCACTGGCTAACAAAATAATTTTTCCTATTTGTAAAATGAAAATCATGCAAAGATGATAATATACTTTGTATTAAATCTATTTAGAGAAGAAACAACAAAACTTTGATTTATTCAATTCAACCTAGACTATGTTATACAAAATCGTAATTCAGGGCACATTATCAATGCTGCTATTTATTTTATGAAACATTAGTCTGGGAATATTATTTTCCATTTTTATATTAAAATTTGTGTCTTAAGATTCATACATACATTCTCAGGGGAATTGATTCACACCAGTTTTGTGAAATGTTGATTAACTACCTGATTGATAAGCTAAACAAAAGGTCACCTAGATTCTTCATCACCAAACAGCCTTTGATAGCTGAAAATATTTGTTAACCTTTCTTTGACTCAATTTTATCAATTAAAAGAGGAAGAAAAGTGCTTGCTTTGAAGTCTATGTGTGACTGCACACATTTGTGAAATTCTTTGAAATTCTCAGATGGAAAGGCTATTGAAATCATTGTTAGTGAAGCTTGGGAATTTGAATCCTTTTACTCTCTAAAGGTAAAGCAATCAGATTAATAGATTTTTTCCCCTTAGTTAATCTTGTCAGCAGTCTGGCTTGTGTAAGATCAGATGGTTTTCCATTTTTCTATTGAAAAAACTGACTTATTTCTGCTGAGTGGTCCTCTGAGATTACAGTTGATCTGGGGGTAAGATCAGATGGTTTTCCATTTTTCTATTGAAAAAACTGACTTATTTCTGCTGAATGGTCCTCTGAGATTACAGTTGATCTGGGGTTAAACTTATTCCTTAACAAATTAAACTCTTTTTTTTTTTAATTAATCAGCCCTAATGATCTTACTTTATAGATAGCTGGCTGCACTACAATCAGAATAATCTTCTTATATTAATTCAGAGTAGGTGAAAGTATGCACAAAAAGACCTTAAGAGATTACTTTAACCAGTTACAAACTTAAAGGATAGTTAGTGAGGAAGGTGAAAAGAAGGCAGCTTAGAGACTCCAGGATGGAACTGTTCAAAATTTAACCAGGTGATGGGCTCCACATGTCCTAGAGACACTGGAGGGGATATTTTAGCACTCACACCATGCCAAAACAGATCTGCAACAAGTCCTTACTCTGAACACCTCAAAGAACTAAGAGACTGAATGTGTATAGTTTGGCAAAATTGTCAATCTGCTATTTCATAATGCACTGTGAATATCTGAAAGAATAAAGCCACCTTTTATCCTGAGGTGATTCAATTGTGTTCTAAAATATTCAAATATATCTTCCCTAAGTTACCTTCAAAAATTTTGGGCATGGAGCCTAAAAAATTGTACACTTTCAGTGTGTGTTTGCATAATGTTGCCTGTATGAATACAATTGAGGAGAAAGAAAAAGCTAAAATATCATTTATTAGCTGAATTGACTGAATATTCTCTCATGTTGTAGATGACAAAAGATGCAGAGAGATTAAACAAAATACCCAAACCAAGACATATATTTTTTTCAACAAACCTTTACTGAAGGCCTACTAGGTGTCTTCAGGGTTATAGAGATGAACAAAATTATCTTTTCTACATGAAGGAGCACATTTAGAATGTTTGAGACAAAACATTTATCAATGATTTTCATCAGCTGTGCAAGTGAAGTTTCCAGGTTCAATAGTCAGAGACTCAGAAAACCTTACTTTTACTTTTCATCAATGACAAAATGAACAGATCATTATAACAAGTCAGCCCTTCTTTCTCTGAGTAGTAATCAAATTCAGGTTTCAGAGATTGGCCATGCACCAGAAAACCCTTATCTAGAGCTAGTCCACAACTACCAGGACATTCTGCCTAAAGTGATAGAAACAATAAGTATGGGAATAAATACTGGTTTTCTACCTTTTTAGAAAAGGATATTAAGGTAAAGGTAGGAGAGTGGAGGATAGGCAAATGGAGTAAAAGCTATAAAAACCAGTTATACTTCCCCTAAAAAATACTGAGGAACAATTAATGTAAAAATCCAATGTTAATGTTCTTCAAAAATATGGAAGAGAAAATTTGTAAGAAGTCAATAATTAAACAGAATGTCTAGAAGAAATATAGTCTAAATCACAGACTACTACTTATGTTTTGGTGTGCTCCCTCTGTTGGGGAGTAAGAAGAGATGGAGAGAATGAAAATGAAGAAAAAGAAAGGAAACAAGCAGCCTGGAGATAACTTTTAGTTCCTTTTCACCTGAACTATCATTTTCAGAGTGATAAAACCAAGTACCAGCTGCCCCTGCCTTCATTTGTTTAGCTAGTAAACCATTCTCCACAGCTTTTCCTCTGCTGCAACCCTAGGAGATTTTATTCTAGAGTGGCTAACAATCCATTCCTCCACAGACTGTAGTTTTTATGACCAAAATAGGACTGTCCAGAAAGCAAGTTATCACCTGGAGGAATTTGACTGTTAGCTAGAATTTTATCACCCTAGCCTTTATCCAAAATCCTCAGCAATGCCAAATACTTTGGTCATGTGGCAATCTTATTCTAGGAAGGTACCGGCTACTTATCTGTCCACTATCATAATTACAACATACTTTCAGACTCTTAGTTTTACAATCAAATCTTCCTTTCTGAAATACAGCTTATCTATGGAAATAAAATTTTAATTACATAAATTTGTAAAGTGACATTTAATAAATCAAAGGTTAACTTTCTTTGCTCTCTAAATCCTACTGTGCCATGCATGGCCATGCAAATCTGCACTGGTCTAATATGTTTCCCTTATGATTTCTACTCTTTGGAAGATTTTCACTTTATTTTTTCAAGTCTAAGTTGCTTACAGGGTAAGATTTCAAAGCCAACTCCGGTTTCTGGTGTCTCCACTTAACTTGGTTTTCGTTACTAAGGAAACACTTCTTTCCTATGCTATACTGTAAATCCTTTAATTCTTCCTCCTCATTCTTAAGTAATCCACTTAAACTGCATAAGCAAATGTTATGAGAGCATCCTATAAAATACGTAGCTTGCAACCCAATATATGAAAAGGATATATAAAATGTAACCTGAAAATTTCATATTAATTGCCACTAGAAATTCAAAAGATCTCCATGCAAGGTAAATAGATGAGAAGAGGCAGTATATGATGGATAAAAGCTAGCGCATCTAACATAATCCTGTGTTGTTTATCAGAACAAGGGAAGATGCAAAGTCAAATCATAAAATTTAAGGCTATAGCTTTCTGAGAGTCAAAGAAAATGCAGACAGCATTTAATTAAACACTTCCTGAATTCCAATACCCATATCAACTGCATCCTTCATCATACAACATGAATTGTTTTCAAGATGTCCTCTTACACAAATCCATATTTTTCTGAAACTCTTCAATGCACCCAGGATAGTATGTAATAGTCACTCTGTAACATTTGTGAATAGTTTTAGAATAAGTTCTAAAACTGCATTTAAAAACAAGTTCTAGGGCTGGGTATAAAAAGCAGTTTGCTTCTCTTAAACAATAAACCTTAAAATAGCTTTACAGTGAACATTTTCACCAATTACACATCAGATGCTAATTAGGTCTAAGTGGTAAATATGACCAGAGTAGTTAAACACTATAAGGACTTTTTTTATTCTTTGTCAACAAGTATTTATTAAATGTGTAGAATTGACAACAAGCAGGTGAATATGCACAGTTAGGACAAGCACAATTTTTTTGAAAGATCTCTTAGACATATTGTTAGAAAATTTTTCCCTATTAAGTTTAGGAATCTGTGGTTCCAAAATGGAACCTTCTTGAGTATAAACAAGGAGAAAGAAAGGGGAAATTTCCCTTACCAATGAAATAGCTGAATTAATCCTAAACCATCAGGATGATGAACCAATACTGCAGCTAGAGAATCCTACTCTACAGGACACAGAGATGCCAAAATTAGCTCCAAGTATATGTGTTAACAAATCACATTCTTTCTAAGGTGTCAACAATAATAAGAAAACCATACCAAGATCTCCTTAAAATAACAATTATAATACTTAACAGTATACATTTTAAAAAATCAAAACTTTGAAATGATTATAATATCTTGCATATCAAATGACAAATTTTTACCTTTTATAACTACAAACCTCCCACAAAAAGTAGCAGCTGGTGATTGTGTTCTGAGAAAGAAGAATGTCAAACTTTCAAGGAAGGCCCTTTGGGGAAGAGTTGATTTCGAAACAACATGAAAATGTCTCAGAAAATACACCTAACATAGCAAGTTGCTATACAGAAAAAACTCAATTTATATAAAATTCCAGATATGACCAAGTATAAACACCACGAAGGAAAACTTTCCCATGTCAATATATGTTATAGCTGCATGTTCAGGTATACATTTTCATGGACTAGATTAAAATATAAGAGGCTATCTTCCCTCCTGTTTTCTAGCTGCCCTTTAATCCACCTGCTACCAACTATAATGCTTGTTCCATTGTTATTTAAAAGCCAGCCAGAGGCCTCCCCAGTGGTGCAGCACTGGGGAGGTGAAGCTGTCTTCAGTCTCTGCAGCACGGGTTTGATTCCCAGCTGGCCAGGAAGATACCCACATGGCAGGGCAGGCCTCTCCTGTCTTGCCCGCTGCTCCCCTCAGCAATTTATTTTGGTGCGTCTGCCTGTTCTGCTCCCTGCTTTGTCTCTGGTGAATCCTCTCATCATCCTGCACCTCTGACCTATACCCCAGTTCTTGTATAAAAATAATTAATTCCAAAGGGCACCTGCACCCCTATGTTTATAGCAGCACTATTTACAATAGCTAAGCTATGGAAACAACCCAAATGCCCAAAAATAGATGACTGGATCAAGAAGATGTGGTACATATACACAATGGAATATTACTCAGCAATCAAAAAAGATAAACACATGCAGTTTGCAGCAACATGGATGGATCTAGAAGGAATCATGCTCAGCAAAATAAGTCAGAAAGAAAAAGAAAAATACCGGATGGTCTCACTCATAGCAGGAATTTAGAAAACCTACATAAGGGACCAGGAAAAAGTCTAATTAACACAAAGTAAAAATCAAAATCAACAAGCAACCATAAACCAGAGACACACCATGGTGGGGGGGAGGAAAAGGGAGAGGAAGGACTAGGGTCAAAATAAGGGGGGGGTGAAATTGTATGGGGAATATAACCAAAATGAAAATGCATACATTGTGCAAAAATGAAAAATGATGTAAGAATTATATAAAATAAAATATTAATTTAAAAATAAATAAATAAATAAATCTTTTTAAATATAAATAAAAGCCAGCCAGAGTCAAAGTAGTAAAATTGGAGATTTCAAACATGGGCCAGTTTTCATTTCTACAATCTCTCAAGATAAACAAGCACACAGTGGGAAAAATATAAGCTCTGCCGATAACTGAATCTAGAATAAGCAGACATTTCTTTTTGGAAAGAACTGAAGATCTATCAGGAGGCAACTTATGGTCAGTTTTCTAAATATCTTATAATTTCTTTTGTGACATTCTCTTCCCCCAGTGGTTTCACCATCCATGTTTCCTTCCATTCTCCTTCCTTGATTCAGAGAGTGCTAGTAAGTCTGATGACTAGCCATCCTCAGAGAACCATTGGGAATGCCTGCATTCTTACCTGTGGAGTTGCAACTTAATAGAGGAACTGCATCTGTAACAACCAATAAAAAAGGGGGAAAACAAAATAGTTTTCATGTCCACAAATGCCAAAATGCTCAAAAATTGTTTATTTCTTAAATTTTTGTTTTATTAATGGACTATGGAAATATTCAACTTTGCACTAGATTCTAGCTCAACCTCTCTTGAATTTGGGTGTCTAACAGGCACTGAGCTTGGAATGCTTATGCTTTATTTCATTTAATTCTCAGAATCTTTTTAAGAGAAAATATTTTATCTTTACTTCATAGTTAAGAGCATTGAGACTCAGGAAATGTATCATTCTGCCCAAGTCACAGACCAGATGAAGAGTAGAGAGAGGGACTTAAACTCGGGTTTCACATAGTAACAGATGATAGAATTATAGAACTACACTGTCTGCTGAAACTGCCAAGGCCCTTCTTTAAATTTCACAGGTAACATGAAAATGAAGGAGGAGAAAAAGTTTGTTAGTTATGAGAGGAAGAAAGCCAAGTTCACAATTGATCCATTGTTATCTTTTCTTACCAAACAGAGCCTTTGTCTTTATACCAGGGCCTCCAGGGTAGTCCATTTTTTTCTTTTTAAACCATTTTATTTTTATGTAGAAGAACTGGTATGCACAGCAGAGGTGCGGGTGGTGAGAGGATTCACCAGAGACAGAGTGGGGAACAGAACAGGCAGATTCACTGAAATATACTGCTGAGGGGAGCAGCGGGTGAGACAGAGAGGTCTGCTGCACCAGAAGTGGTTAGCTCCCCGGTCAGGGATCAAACTCAGGCTGTAGTGGTGACAGTGCTGAGACCTAACCCCTAGGCCATCAGGGAGGCCTTAGGATGGTTCTTTATTAAGTACAGGTAAGTCCCTTCACCACCTACATACTTCCCTCTGTCCTCCAAACATTAGGGATCATTGAAAACTGACAGAACAGCATAATTAAGCCTACGAATTCATGGGTAAGTTCATATAAAAAATATACCTTTACTCAAGTATGCCATAAAAAATAAAATTCAAATCTTTCTATGTTTCTGTCTTCCGAACTTTTTTGGTTAAGTATGAAAGACAAAATGCAAATCACCCTAGAAATGTAACAAATCAAGTATTGTAAGTCACCTCCACATAAAAAGCTTTTGTAAAGCATATAATGGCCAGGCAAAACCTTTAAAAGTTAATTGAACGTTCAACTTCCACTTCCATGGTGAAGACAGGTTAATTTAAATATAATACATATATATGTATTATATGTTTTGCAAATATATGTAAATATATATACATATATTAAATATATTTCAAGTGCTTTTTAGCTCTGGTTAAAAAGGAAACAGAACACAAAAAAAGTTAATGCACCACGATGTCTTCTGTTACATGGAAGATGAAGCACATATTCATTAACAGCATACGGCAGGTCAGGGAAGTATATCATGCAGATTTGCAGGAAAGATATTGAACAGTATTTTCAGAAATTAGTGCAATGACTATGACTTAAGTACCATAGAACAAATACAAAATCATAACTTGAATTATTAAGACTCAGCACTATCTTGGAGGAAATAAACACTTCTCTGACCTTCAAGTAAGCTACTCAATAATTCTGAAAAGCAAAGCAAATCTCTCAAGTACAAATTCATGATCATTCTTTACTGACATCCTTAGGTATATGATCTGGAGGGTGGTTCACGGTAACTAATAGGAGGGCTAAAGATTTAAAATATATTTAAGAGAGTTCACATTTAGTTTTATTTTTGGTGAGATTAATGTTTTACAAAGTTGGATTAACTAAAATGCTCTGTGAAATAATTTTTTGGTGAATCAATCTTTATAGTTCAATTGCTTACAAGGTTTATATAGAAATCTTCATAAAACCAAAGAAGATTCAGTAAAAAGCACCCATAAATTGACTCATGTAGAAGCAGAAATAATGAGACTATATTATCAGTATATTTATGTCAAATAACAGAGTAAGGATTTGAATATATTAGACATATTGTAATTGGCCCAATCTCTTCTGACTGCTCTCTTCTTCCTACTTCAAAGCAGAAAACACAAGAATAGGCAGGCAAAATACAACTCCTGTGAAAGTCACTGGCGGGACAGATTATTCCAGACAAGCAGGGCAAAGTTAATGCCATCCTCCCAAGAGGGACATCCAAGTGACTCCAGATTAATTCATCATAGCAGGAAGAAGCCGAGTTGCCAGAGATGTTACTAAGTTGCCCCTGTATTGGATCAGGAGTACTTCTTTACTTAGGAATGAAATGAAGATGTGATTCCAAATGTCAAATTTCAGATTTATAATCAATAATTCTATTGTCAGATCATTTACAACAAATGTGTTTATTCAGCTGGCATTGACAGGGAACTCCATTTATTATGTCTGAGCTGTTTGAAGTTATATGTACGCTGCCAACATGCATTTATATGTGCCGAATCCATCTGCAGTTTCTCTTTTTCTGGTAGGAAGAGTTCATATAGCTTACCAACGAGCCTGACCAGATCATAAATCAAGGGGAAGCAATTTCTGATAACCGAATATGAGTTTCCTCTAAAGCTTTCATGTGATGAAGATCTGAGGAGCTCTGTGACCAGCACAAAGGAAAAGCTATCATAACCATTCTTCCCCCTCCCATCAATTGCTGGCCTCTTTGTTCTAGAATACACAACCATAAGCTGCAGGCTTTTTCAGCTCTTTAATTCACATTTGCCTTTATATCCAGGTAGGCCTAGGCAGTTTAACTTTTGCTTTACTAACTGCTCTCTTCACATCTAATAATAGCTGAGCCAAGTGAATTACTACCAACTTTTAACTCTCCCACCCAAGATTTATTTTCAATTTGTTTAAAGAAGTAGGAAAATTTAAACTCCCCAAATTAAATATTTTGTGAGTGGAAACTGCTGACATCTGAGAATCTGGAAAAACCCTGCTGTAAGATAGACTAAAAGTATGGCAACTAGAAAAATCTTGCCAAATCTTTGCTCTTTGAGGAACTGTCCATGGTTGACACAAACCCTATAAACTTCCCCTTCTAGGCAGCAGGCACCCACACAAATCAGACGCAGCCTCAGAGACACAGAGTTAAGACCCCTATTCCATCTATCTCCTCTCAGTGATGCTGACGAAAGGCAGGAAGAGAAGATACTGACATCAGCAGATGCTGTCCTACCCCTCAGTCTTTGTTCTTAGCACTGCCAGCAATAAATAAAACATCATCAGGGAAGCAAGCAGGATGTAAACAGACCTGCAATGCTTTATCAAGTTGCTTTCAAAGCTATCCCCCCTCCTCAGTAAAAGTGATTACAACTTGAGGATAAAACTTTAAGTACACTAGTGTTTTAAGTGTAGTGTTTGGTTTCTTTACAACTTTGACTGTGAAAAGAAATCTTTCTAAAAGGGTCTTCTAGCAACATAAAAATCACATGTGTGCTACAAGAAAACAGTGAACTGAAAAGCAAATTTGCTTCTAAGTAGCTATTGCTACTTTTCTATGATTATACAACTGAAAAAAAAGATAAACGGTTAAAGAGTTTTTCTTTTATTGCAGCAAAACCATTTTAAAGAAAAGATAAACTCACAGACCTATTACAAACATTGTAAAAAGCTTAAGAAAGCTTGGCAAATAAGGACATTTTATGTTACTGCTCATACAAAAATAATTGTGACTGTTCATCAGTGTTCTGGATGGGGGATGCTCTAGGTTGCATAAGGAACACTTAGATTCTAAAAGGAAAAATGCCAAAACCAAGATTGTAACCCAAAGCCCATGTTGCTGACAAAAGACTGCTCACTTTCTAATCTGTCTTGCTCAACTGTTTAGCAACTACACCTACAGCACATATTGTTTTGTTTAAAATTCTGCTGTACCCAAATGTTTATTGAAATTAAAGGACCAGTTCATCAGAGAATATGTTGGCACAAACAGCCTCCTTAGCATGTGACTAAATCAGAATTCTCCAAGAGACTTTGGAAGCAGTATTTTTACTGAGTGACAGGAGGCAAACTGGATTAAAATGGTAAGAACCATGAACAGATTCATTTGACCTGGTCTTCTTGTTGAAAGTGTTGATTGTCGGGCCTCCCTAGTGGTGCAAGGGGTTAAGCACCACACTGGGAGGCAATCCCTAGCTGGCCAGGGAGCAACCCAAGTGGCGCAGCTGGCCTCTCCTGTCTCGCCCACTGCTCCCCTCAGCAGTGTATTTCAGTCAGTCTGCCTGTTCTGTTCCCCACTCTGTCTCTGGTGAGTCCACTCACCCCTGCCCTCCCCCCTGCATCTCTGGCCCGTGGCCCAGTTCTTATGTGTATAAATAAATAAAAACCTTAAAAAAAGAGAAAGAGTTGATTGTCTAAAAATTATTAAAAGAATGTTCTCTCCTCTCTAGTCAACAGAGTAAGTGAAAAGGAAACATAATCAATCTATACTTAACAGTCATATCTGCAGTTATTTTTTAAAAGCTCAAAAAACAGCTGTGAAAAAGCCATTTCTGTCATTCTATTCTTTAATAGAAATCATTCTCTCTTATAAGTTAGTTTACCATATGCAAGGATATAAAAACGAGATTCAGAGAGACGATGGTATGATTGAAAGGCCACCTTCAGGACACTGGGACACCAGTCTGTTTGGCAGGTGACCTCAGGACCTTAGTCAATGCACTGAGAAGCCAAACCCTTCAGGGTTGTAGAAGAGTCCTATTTGATGTTTCACTTATAGTTGGATGACAATGCGAGATGATGAATGAAATAACAATTGCTAGAAAATTGCTTACACTAATGTCATACACATTTCATGTGTATATTATCATTTGATTGCTTTTACATTCATCTTAATGTGACCTGTTAGCTCTATTCACTCTCAATGTCAAATAAAAAGGAGTGGTGTGTGTATATATGTATATATAATTGTATATGTATGTATTTCTCTCATATGCTTCATTAAGATAATTAGAACTGAAGGAAACATAATTGATGACTAGAAAATTTAGTAGGAATAAATCAAGAGAAATGTTGGCGCTTTAGTATATCAATACAGTGAAAGGCAAATTAAAGGCTTAATTACCAAATGTAGAAGCTATTTAAAAATTATGATTCATGTTTGAAGAACTCACAATGGAAACAGCCTCCTCATCACATTTCTTTATGTTTTCAGCAAGCGTTCCTCTTTCTTAACATCCAGAAAATTGTCTTACTATTTTTCACCTTTAAAACACTTTTTATAATTCCACAATTAAATTTAAATCCATCACAAAAACTTCAGACTAAGTTCTCCAAATGAATCAGAATCATAAGCTAAATAAAATTGATGCAACTCATCAAAGAGAGTGCACCAAAGTAGCAAAATTACATTTGTTTCTATGCCATCCCACATATATCCTTTCTCTTTGTCTACCTTCCTCTGTCACTCACTCTTCTCTCTCTCTTTCTTACACCACACACACACACACACACACACACACACACTGATAAAAACACTTCAAACAAGGACTGCTGAATACTCTATGTTCAATTATGTTGAATAAGAATAAATTCATTTCCCATACAATTAACTGGAAATACTATTCACCTTTCACATGTTAAATTCTGTTCTATAATTATTCTGTTCTCAGGAACATTAAGATAACCACTTTGCAAAAATGTTTGCAGTGATTGGGCAGAAAGATTAAGATGGGAGGGCAAGAAAATATTAAATCATAGGTAACATTTAAAAAACCTCTTTTTAGAATTGAGCACTCAAGGGGGATCCTGATATTTCCAGAGAAATTACCTCAATTTAGGTGCAAAGTGATGTTTTAATTTTAAAGCACTTTTGACTTAGTAGTTACTCTATTTAAAATGTTTTCCTGTTATAGTGAGGGGACAGAAAACCCATATTTGAGTAAAATGGAGAAAATTAAATGTCATTTTTGCAGCTTCTATTCAATTGAAGTGGCATCTTCAAGGTGTGACATCATTATTTTGTTGTAGGAATTAGGAGTTTCTCATACATATTATGGGATTTTGTGCCATTTATAGTTCTATATTTTCAAGAGTCTGTAAGATATCAAATTACAAGAATCAAATATCACCTATATTTATGATGTTTCAAATATAAAACTGCTACATTTTCACTGTTCAATAGATTATGGGATCCAGTCTCTAGGACAGGAACTAAGATAATCCAGGATCATGTAAAAATGGGAACAGATAAAAATGATTACATTTTAGAGCTGGCCTTAGTAGGGGGAACCAGAAATACAGTGTGTTATGTTCAGAGGGACTAGAATACTGGTCTAGGATATGCTGGTGTCTGCAAGGATCCAGTATGGTGCATGGAAAGCCCAATCACTGGGGTATACTTAAAGTCAAGTGGAAGGTGATGGATTCATTCAATAGCTGGGAGTATAAAAACAAGTTCCAAGCAGAAGAAAGGCTAATGAGGTAGGTCCTGAGGACTGAGTGATTCAAGTTACCTTATAGGACATCATTTGGAGCTCTGTTCATTGAGGGGATGTTGTAGAATTTCTCTTTAGGTAATCTCTAAGACAGCTATTAGGAAATGTATTGGGTAAAATGAACTGAAGATAGAATGGTCCCACAGAATTCACACCAATTGGAGCCATGAAACTAGACTTTTACAGCCTTAGTCATTGGATGTGGGCTGTGAGAAGAATGACAAAGTTGGGGAAGATACCTCTCTTCACCCTACTCTCTACCTTACTCTACTCTCTATCACCTGATGGTGATTCCCACAAGGGGATGCAGCAGAGAGCAGTCTCTAGTGCACACTCCCAGTATCTGGGGAAAGAAGAGGAGGTTTTGATGGGGAAAGGTATGTAGAGTGCATCACATAGAGCAGCCATTACAGGCAGTCAGTAGGCAATTGTGGTAGAAATGGGAAATGTGGGGGTTAAGGGCCACTCGAATCTCTGTTTGCTCTAAGCTTTTTCTTTGAGCCCAGAGCTCACTGGAGACACAAGCCACAGGCTCTGGTCTCAGGAAGACAAAGGTTTCCCTTGCATCCATCAGAGTCACTCAGATATTGTCTTGTTAAACTATGTTAAATCTGTATGGTCTTTTGCTTTAATCATAACAATAGTGCTAAGATGGTCATGACCTTAATTTACTGCAGGAAGCAAGATGAAAGGGAAGACAATGGTAATGAATAGTGTTCTAGATTTCAACTTCAGGATCCCAGGCAAAATTCCTTCTAGATTTTGTTTCATAGGTAGTTCCCTAACCAAATTATTGGGCTGCTGGAGAACAATAACTCAAGCTCTGAATCTGAAGGACCAAAAATAAAGTCAGAAAAAGGTAAGATCATCCCTTCAGGTATTATTTGACCCCATTCAAGTCACTGGTGTTCAAGTAAGAACTAAATCAGTAAAACTCACAAAAGAGTCTGAACTATAGTGAGATGTCTGCTTGCTCACTGATGATTTCTCTACTACCCTAAGGTATTTGAAACTAACTTTCTAAGTTGTTAAAGATTTCAGAAAGACTCATTTCTTAGGTTCTACTAACAGAATTGTGACTAGCAAAATGATGCACCACAAATCAACCACAAAAATCAGTTAGGGATGGGCCTCCCTGGTGACGCAACCCTTGAAGCTGTCCACAGCCACTGAAGCACAAGTTCAATCCCTGGCCAGGGAGCAACCCACATGGCACAGCAGACTTCTCCTGGCTCACCCGTTGCTCCCCTCAGCAGTGTACTGTCATCAATCTGCCTGTTCTGGTCCCCACCCTGTCTCTGGTGAATCCTCTCACCCCCTACACCTCCAGCCTGTACCCCAGCTCTTGTATGCATAAATAAATAAATCTTTACAAAAATCAGTTAGGTATGCATCTAAATGTGAAATAAGGCAAACATGTACCATTTACATACCAAGTTTGAAATCGGGAATTCTATGAATCTCAATTATAGCTTTCCTTTGCTTATTCAATTGAATAATTAATGTAAATTGTGACACTATGGCACAAAATTGCTGCCCATGGAGTAAGCAATACATATTTTGGGACTATTATTGCATGGTGAGGTATTCATGATTCATGAAGAAGATGAAAATAAGAAGCCTTGAGATGTTTCTATAGTTCCCTTCTAGCCTAAGTAGGAAATAACTTACAAATATAAAGCACTGGGAAACAAAATATATTATCTTTGTTATTTTAATATTTTTCTAAGACTCTTTTCAAAATTTGGTTCCTTCTTTGGGGTATCTTGAACCTTTTCAGACACAAAATTTACTTTGTAGTCCAGCTGCCCAGATATCACCAATGAAAGAGACGACACTTGGATGTAGACAACACCCAATGCTCCAGACTTTTCCTGCTTATCCTAATCAAAATTTCAAACTCATCCCCTGTCCCCAGCCCAAGATCTCCTCCTTATTAATCAATTTATGAAATAATAAAAATTAAGGCATTGATGGCTATTGTTACTTAGTGGATTACCCATCCCACATATAGGTGGATTCTGAAGCTTTATTCAACAGACTTTTAATTTTTATTAACCCATAGAAAAGAATGGTAACATGACTATCACAATGAAAGTTGTTTCCTTCCTGCCCATTACATGGTAGAACTGCTATGGATGGTAAAATGAGACAAGCTTACATTGTCGTTACTTGATAGTTACAGCATGAATGACGGTAAGGAAAACAGGTGCAGATGATTTGTAGAAAGCAATACATTAAAATTCAGAATTATGGGAGGAACAAAACCTTAGCACCTTATAATTACAGAAATCACTCAATTTGTAAATGTCATTAATTATTCAACATATATATGCATGTATGTATGTATGTACATGCACACACACATTCAGAATCTGGTATTTGCCGATGAAAATATATTCTAAAATAATAACTTCTAGTGAACATTTCAACAGTTAAGACAGGTATGTAGGAACACACATGTGGACAGAGGAATCTTCACAGTCTTCTTAATATCACCTTGTTTATGTGGTGATTACTATAACTGTAATTGACAAATTCGGCAAATTCTGAGATGGAAACCCAAGTATGGAGTTTGTCAATGAGCAAGAAAAAGTGTCATTTCGGTATGAGTTTATAATTTTCCTTTTCTAAAAACTTAATGATCTTTTCTAAAACTTAATGAAAAATATAATTGGAACTTTCAAGCTTGTGAAGAGAATTACCAGGTATATGTAATAAATGGAACCTGAAGACAAGAAATTAAATTAAAATGGGATGACATGGGTGATGAGCTATGGCTTGCCTTCCAGGTCAGCAGATTCTTCTCATTTCAATTCTGGATCAACTTTCAGGTACTGGTGGCTACTGGAAAGAAATTCTAGTGCCCAATTCCCAGAGAAGATACCTACATACAATCTATTTATACAGAAGCAAAGAAAATAAGAGCATTTTCCCTTTATCATCTTTCCAGGCTACCTAAGGAAGTAGGTAGCCTATTCAAATCTGAATAGCATTACAAAGGCTCAATAGTAGAAGAGAGCTCAACAGCATATTTGTGATAAACGCTCAACAGAACAGTAGAGATGGCAGGAGGAATCCCTGAACTAACCTGAAAAGAAATAAATCAACAGAAAGTTGAACACATAAAGTGTTCAATTTAGCAATAGGGAAAAGAATACAGTTTTAGAAATCATTGGGACAAATCCAAATATCTAACATTTTGTCACTGAAATCACAGAAAAAGGGAAAAAAAAAGAAGAGAAAACAACATATAATTAAAGAAATAATGACTGAAATATCCCCAAATTTGATAAATACCTACAGAGTTTTAAGAGGTACCATAAATATCAAAAAGTAAAAAAAAAAAAAAAAACCTCAAATAAATGCACATTTAGATACATCATAATTAAATGGAAATCACAGAATAAAATAACCTTTAAAGTTACCAGAGGAAAACAGTATATTACATATTTGAATGATCCAGCTGTTTAAACAATTGTAGTTTTAGATTCAGAAACCATAGGGGTCTGAAGATAATAGAATGATATTTTTGGCATTTTGAAAGGATAGAACTGTCAGACCAGAATTATTCTATATCTAGTGAAAATATCCTTCAGGAAATTAGGTAAAACAAAGACATTCTCAATTAAAAAAAAAAAGAAATTGACAATTAAAAAAAAAAACAAAAACTAAGAGAATCTATGAATAGCATATCTGTCCTAAGAGAAATGCTAGAAAAACTACTGCAGGAAGAAGGGAGATAATACCAGAAGAAAACATGGAACTTCAGGAATGAAGGAAAAGGAACAGAAATTGCAAATATCTGGATAATCAGATTATTATTTCCTTATACGTTCTTGAAATATGCATAATTTGGAAAGAAAAATATATAAGATTGTTAATAGTTTTTAAAGAAGGTACATGGAATATGTACAATCACTACATAAAGGGGGACGGTAAGGGGATGTACATGGTTGAAGATGTCTATGTTCTATTCAAATAAAATATCAACTCTAAGTAGATGGTGAAAAATGTGGATAGAGTTCTTGCTATAACATTTATACAGAAATATATTTGAAAATGAAAGATAAATTCAAAAATTTCAAATAACCCCCCAAAAGGCAGAAAGCAGAAAAGGGGGCAAACAAAATAAAAAATTAAAAGATAGGGACAGACAGATAGAAAAGTAATAATAAAATGGAAGACCTAAGTGGAAACCCATCAGTAATTATTATTATTTAATTATATCAAAATAAATGGTCAAAACACAATAATAGAAGGCAAATATTATCAGATTAGGTAACAAAAACAATATCCAATTTTATTTTTTAATTTTTAAATTTTTTAAATTTAAATTTTATTTTTATATTCCCCATACAATTACAACCCCCTTATTTTTATCATAAGCCCTCCTTTCCCCACCCCCCACCCCCCATAGAGTGTCTGTTGTTCATAGTTATTTGTTGATTTTGATATTTTCTTTCTTATAGTTATTCTTTTTCTTGGTCCCTTATTTAAGTTTCCTAGATTCCTGCTATGAGTGAGACCATCCGGTATTTTTCTTTTTCTTTCTGGCTTATTTCGCTAAGCATGATCCCTCCCAGCGCCATCCATGTTGCTGCAAATTGCATGTGTTTATATTTTTTGAATGCTGAGTAATATTCCATGGTGTATATGTACCACATCTTCTTGATCTAGTCATCTATTTTTAGGCATTTGGGTTGTTTCCAAAGCTTAGCTAATGTAAATAGTACTGCTATAAACAGCTGGGATTACATCAAATTAAAGAACTTCTGCACAGCAAAAGAGACAATAACAAAAACAAAGAGAAACCTCACCGACTGGGAGAAAATTTTTGCACACAACACTAATGATAAAGGACTGATCACAAAAATCTACAAAGAGCTGATGAGACTCAACAAAAACAAAGAAAATAATCCAGTCAAAAAATGGGCAGAAGAGCTAAAAAGAAATTTCTCTGAAGAGGAAATGCAAATGGCCAACAGGCATATGAAAAAATGTTCAACAATATCCAATTTTAAATTGTTTACATGAACCTATTTAAAATAAAATGATAGGAAAAGCTAAATGTAAAAGAATGGAGAAAGATATAAAAAAAAAAACAGGAAAGTTTCAAGTTGGGCAATGCAGATTACTAACCAAGGAAAACTACAAACAATAAAGACAAATATCACATAATGATAGAAGCATCTATTCACCAAGAAGCCATATTTCTAAATGTGTCTGAACCTAACAAAACAACTTCAAAACACATGAAGCAAAAATAGAACAGAAAAGGGGAACTGATAAATCCACAATTACAGTCAGAAGTTGCAATACTCTAATCAGAAGATCAAGTACAAAGAAAATAACTGAGATACAGAAGATCTGAACAATATTATCAACCAATGGGCATATTTGGCACTTATAGAGCAATGTAACTACCAAAGGCAGAAAATGCACCCCTTTTAAGCAGACATTCAACAGTTACCAAAATAGGACATGTCTGTGGTAGTAACAATCCTTTGCATAATTAAAATAATTAAAATAGTAAAAAGTGTGTCTTGTTATCAAATTAAATGAGAAATCAGTAACAGAAAGCTGCAAAACTTCCAAATATCTAGATATTGACCAACATATTTCTAAGCAAGCTGCGGGTTTAAAAAGGGTGTTTTGGGAAATAGTCACAAATAAAAACCAAAATACAGCATATTAAAACTAGTGGGATGAAATTAAAAATATTTCTTAAGAGAAATTTATAGCACTAAACACATATTAGAAAAGGAAAAAAGTTTCCAAAATAATCATTCATGCTTCTATCACAAGAAAGTGGAAAAAGAAAAGCCTAAAACAAGAAGTAACGGAGTACAAATCAATAAAATTAAAAAGAAAAACTGCAGGAAAATATAACATAACCAGAAAATGATTCTCTAAGAAGGTCAGAAAAGTTGATTAACCCCCAAAAAGGAAAAGAAAGATATGATTTAACAATATCAAGAACAAAACAGGGGATATTCCTACAGATATTACAGACATTAAAATAATTAAAGATTTAAAGAATTAGATATGATTTCACTGGGAATTATACCAAACACTTAAGGAAGAAATTAATTCAAATTCTTATACAAACTTAGAAAATAAAGGAAGAGCAAGTATTTTCTAACTCATTTCACAAGATCAGCTTTATTACTAGTACCAAAGCCAGAACAAACACAGAATAAAAACCTACAGAACATTATACTCTTGAACAATGATGCAAAACTTCTCAGCAAAATCCTAGCAAATATATTCTAGTCCCACATGAAAAGGATAATATGTCACAATCAAGTACAGTTCATCATAACAGACAAGACTGATTCAACATTAAAAAATCACCATGTTAAGAGAGAAAAGACATAAAAACACATGATCATCTCAATAGATATAAAAATACATTAAAATGTATTATACATGATGAAAAATTTTAATATATTAATAATAAAAGAGAGCTTCAAAAAAAAAAAAAAACCAACAAACCAAAAACCTACAGCTACTATACTCTTTCCTCCTAAGATTAGGGAACAAGGAAAAAAGTCTGCTCTCATCATTACTATTTTAACATCATACTGGAAATCTTAGCTAAAGAAATAAGTTAAGAAAAGGAATGAAAAAAACCACTAGATTGAAAAGGAAGAAATAAACTGTCTCTAACAAGACAATCTGATTATCTATGAGGGAAATCCCCAGGAACTACAAAATAAATTTCTTAGAACTAGTAAGCATAAAATTGTAGATACAAGATCAGTATATGAAACCATGTTTCTATATATTAGCAAAGAGTAACCAGAAACTGACTTTTAAAGGGCCTCCCTGGTGGCGCAGGTGGTTGAGCGCAGGACTGTGAAGCTGTCTGCAGCCTCTGCAGTGCCGGTTCGATCCCGGCCGGCATCCCACATAACACAGCACACCTCTCCTGTCATGCCCACTGCTCCCCAAAGCAGTGTATTTCATCAGTCTGCCTGTTCTGTTCCCCGCTCTGTTTCTGGTGAATCCTCTCGCCCTTCCGCGCATCTGGCCTGTACCCAGGTTCTTGTATAAATAAATAAATAAACAAACAAACAAACAAACAAATAAATAAATAAATCTTTAAAAAAAATCAACAATAACCACTTAAAAAAAATAAAGTCGATCATTGGTAATAGCTCCCCAAAAATGAACAGGTATTAACATGAATGCAAAATTTATATGGAAAGATCAAGAAATTAGAATAGTCAACATTTTATTTTGGAAAATGAACAACATTGGAAAATTCAGGTTGCCTGATTTTAAGAGCTACTACAGAACTGTACTAAACAAGACAAGTATTGACACTGGGATAGACACATAGGACAATGAAAGAATTGTTCAAAAAATAGACCCATATAAACAAATGCCTACAAAACAATAGTATAAGGGAACATTTTAAAAAGCATTTTATTTATTTATTTATTTTTTGTTTATACATGTACTGGGTACAGTCAGAAGTGCGGGAGGGTGAGAGAATGAGCCAGAGCCAGAGCGGAGAACAGAACAGGCAGACTGACGAAGTACACTGCTGAGGGGAGCAGCGGGCGGCAGGAGAGGTCTGCGCGCCATGTGGGACCCTCCTCCGGTGGCCGGGGAGCAACCAGGGATCGAACTGGCGCCGCAGAGGCCGCGGGCAGCTTCGCAACCCAGCGCTCAACCGCTGCGCCACCCGGGAGGCCCTTAAAAAGCATTTTAAAAGAACAGATTTATTGGGAAAAGGAGAAAGAAAAAGAGAAGCACCTGCATAGTGACAGGCAGGCAGGAGAGTTGCTAAGGGAATTTTTTTAGAGGGAAACTTCCTGCATTCAAATTGTAGTGGTGTTTGCACAATTTCATATATTTATGACTACTAATAAAACTAGTCATTAAAAAGTAATTTTATGCATTTAAATTAAAAAATTTAAAAACCCACTTAGTGTTTTACTTCTCAATTTACTTCTATGTAGTCATCTACTGTATAATCTAAAGCATGAATTTTCTAAATCACATTTTTTATAATCACATGATGATCAATTCTACATAATGGAAAATTAAAAAGTTGATTATCACAATTCTATTTAAGATTATTATCTCAGTAAGAAAGAATGTTCTGATGCTCACAACGGAGACTCAGATTGATAGTGGTTTTCACAAATTTTGAGATTATTTTGCACTCAAAATACTAGAGGTAGGGAGCCCAATGCTACCTGAACTGCCTGGACGTCAGTGGACACATATCATCAATGTCTCAAGCTTGGTTGGCTTTGCAATCATTCCGGTATAATTGCTTCCATCCTCAAGGTCAGTCATGGTAACAGGATGGGTACTGGTTCTACCACCATCAGGTCCACACAAAAGAAAGCACGAGGAACAGGGCAAGTAGAGAAAGCAAAGGAAGTCTGTCAGTTGATTAAGCCCCATTAAAGAGACTTTTCAGAAGTTCCCTGAACTAATCCCACCCTCCTACATCCACTGAATATCCCTTTCTATAAGAGTCTGAGAAGCATAGCTCTGAAATATGCACTCATTGTCATCCTCAACAACATAGAGGTCCTATCAAGTAGGAGAAAAAAATGGAAGAATGACTATTTGATAGGCAAGTAGCAGGCTAATTCTTTAAGACAACTAGTCACAAATTTAGTATTAGCTGATAGGAGAGTCTTACTTGAGAAAAACAACTCAAATTAGTGTAATTCAACAAGGGAAAAAAAGAGATCAGAAAGTTCCATTCACACACTGATGAAATTAGAATTATACCTGTAATGCATCTGAAAGGCAAAATGATATTACAGTTATGGTGAAAAGAGCTGCTCGAAAATATACCAATGGACAGTCCATTCCTCAAAATTACGCTCCTCCCATCTTCAGGGCTTTGAAACTTAATGCTTGAACTAATTCTATCTGGAATTAACCATGGTTGCTGCTTCTCCTTCTTGTTGGACCAGAGAGAAGGAAGCAGAGAGATGCATGTTTTTAGGTTGATCCTCACTTCTGCCAGTGAGGATTTTGTTTGCAGATCCTGTTCCAGAAGCTTCAGTGCAAGTGGCAATAAAGGGTCATTTCACCACTTCACACATTCCAGATGGCAACTTGTTTGAAAGAATCTCTGGTAAAAGCTAGAAAAAAAAACTTCTCACTACTTACTGCTGTTAGCATTTTGTTTCCTGCCAACATAAAAACAAGCCCTGATGATGGGACAAAATGTTTTCTCAATGTAATCATGTTCTTCCTTTTCAATGTAGCGATGTATAAAACACAGGGGAGCTCATGCTTGGGGGGAGAAAGCTCTGCTGGAGGTTGAGCTTTGTAACCAACCAGTTATGAAAACTCGTACAAGTTATTTTCTTTTAGCTTCTGCAACTCTGGACAAGCTTTTACACATTGTTGAAGAATTCTCAATTTCTTCACTTTAAAGAATGAAAACTAGATGATGGTGGCTTGTCCAAGTGTCAGAAAGAGAACCTGACTTCAGAAAGAGAAGTGTCAGAAAGAGAACTTAGGTCTCCTGACTTCTAGGAGAGTATAGTCTCACCAATTAGAGCATGCTTCTATGTCTGAGAAACCAGTAATCTTCACTTGTCTCTTTAGTTGTTATGCAGAAAAGGGAAGAAGCAAAAGGTAAAACATTAAAGTGGTGGTCCCAGCTTTATCACCAACCATGGCACCTTAGCCCCAGGTTCCTCAGCTGTAAAAGGACTGTCCTAGACTATTTAGAACAGTGATTCCCAAATATATTTGAACTTGGACTTTGTCAGATACTTTATCTTATAGTAGTAAGTGTTCCTGAACTATCTTTTGGGAAAAGTGGTCAATGCTTCCCAATTTCAATTTGCAAAACATTTAGAAAATGAAGATATTACCATTCTACACCAGCACAAAGTAAGAGACTGCTTGGAGTGGGAGGAGAATCCTCCTGAGTACCTTGAGGGCTAAAGGGAATCAGTGTCTTAGCACATCTGTAATTCCAGCTGCCACACACTGGTTGGAAAGCTAGAGACTAAATTTAAGTTCAGATTTTAATCCAATGCTCAGCAGTCTGGAACTTGCAGCCTTATGGCTCTCATCAGAGCCAGTGCTGGGTGGAGCAATCCCCCAAGACTTTCACTACTAGATGATGATGGGGTCAGTGTGAAGGTTGGAGTAAAGGTGACAGTCCTATGATCTGAAGAGAGTGAAACCAGTACAATTTCAACAGAAAAGCCACCTACTCCCACCAAGAGGAAGGAGACAGGCCTCTCATCCCTAACTCCCCCCATTCCTAATTTAACTTAGGAGGTCAGCATTACCCTCATACAAAAACAGACAGAAAATAATACAACAATATCCCTCTTAAACCAGATTCTATTGAGATCACTGACTTCCCTTTTCACAGGTTCCCTTCCTCCTAAACAGACTTGGCTGTTCATTTCAACCAGATTTACCCAGGCAAGAACGGTGGCTGATGAAATACTCTGGGATGTTTTGGTTCTCTTAGTCTAAGAGACATTTCTGATCTGGTCCAGTTAAGTTAGATACAGTACTCATGGAAAGACACTGAGATGACAAAATAGAAACAGGATGTTTTCCACATTTTATGTAAGAATTTTAAAAAGTTGGTAGGCATGAGTAACCAGAAAATTCAAAACATCAGATAGCACATTTTAATTATTTTTTATTTTCCTGAACTAAAAAAGGCTGTTAAAAGAAAAAAAGACACACAACAAAAACCCACTGACATCAGGGATTTATTCAGCAAAGCAATTTCCAGAGGCTATCCTGGAATCATTTCACATTCAGCTCAATATTCTGTATCTTCCACATCTATATCTTTTGTCCTATACAATGATAATTGATGGTCAGCATTTTAGCCGTGAGGTCTTGCAACACACTGAATCATCAAAGGGAGATTCGATTATATTTGTAAGACTGAATGTGCCATAGTAGCAAAGGCAACGTAGAGATTGAGTAGGATTGAGACAAAGGATTTTCTGGTTAACCCTTAGTTGAGTTCAAATGAAATGAAAAAGATTCAATTCTACAGAATATTTTGGTGCATGGAGAAAGTTTGTAATATTGGGATACACATAAAGATGAACAAATAATTTTATAAGCAACTCAGCAGCAATTTTACTGGAAGATTTTTAATTATTCCCAGCAAAAAGTCATCTTAAACATTTTTCATGGGAGTTACTTTTTATTGTTAATAATTTTTAAACAGGGCCTCCTTGGTGGTGCAGGGGTTAAAGACATAGAGCTATCAAGATATCCCCAGTCACTGCAACACGAGTTCAATCTCAGACCAGGGAGATAACCCACATGGAGCAGCAGACAACTCCTGCCTCACCTGCTGCTCCCCTCAGCAGTGTATTTCAGTAGATCTGCTTGTTCTGCTCCCCACTCTGCCTCTGGTGAACTTCTCACCCTCCCCAACCTCTGGCCTACACCCCATTTCTTATATGCATAAGTAAGTAAATCTTTAAAATCTTTAAAAAATATTTTTTAAATAATTAAAAAAAGCTTTCAAGTTTCTTTTTGTTTTTACATAAATAATACATGGTTATTTTAGAAAATATGAAACACATAAGGAAAATGATGGGTAAGATCTTTGGGAATTTCACCATCAAGAGAAATTCACTGTTAATTTTTGATGTGCGTCATTATCATATTCTTTTATTTATACACATTTATACTTTTTAAATTTGAAAAAACATTTCTATAGACACAATTAAGTACATTTTTATTTAATATATGCAAATATATTTCTATATATTAAAATTTTCTACAATATCATTTTTAATTGTTGAAAATGTCCCATCATATAAACATCTATATGCTTCTCAATCTTGAATACAAGATTCATTACTGATTTTTCTTTGTGGTAAACAATCTTGTAACTGACAGTCTATAACTCAATATTTGCTTACTTACATAATGACCCAACACTTAACAGTGCCTAGAATACTGTAAATCCTCAGATATGTTGAATAAATTAATGATTTCCTCAGTGTACCTTTTAGAAGAGATTGACAGATACAAGACTATGAATATATTTATGATATATATTATCAGAGGGATTCCATAAATGTAGGGCCAATTTAAACTAACAGTACCATGGACGTGTTTCCAGAATAGATTACTTTTTTTTAAAGATTTTTTTTTTTATTTATGCATACAAGAACTGGGATATAGGCCAGAGATGCAGGGCAAGGGGGTGAGAGAAATTACCAGAGGCAGAGTGGGGAGCAGAATAGGCTGACTGATTGAAATACACTGCTGAGGGGAGCAGCAGATGACACAGGAGAGGTCTGCTGTGCCATGTGGGTAGCTCCCTGGACAGGGATGAACTCATGCTGCAGTGGCTGGCAATAGCTTGATAGCACTGAGACTTTAACCCCTGTACCACCAGAGGGGTCCCAGAATAGATAACTTTTAAACAAACAAAAGTTATCACTTGACTATAAAATTCTGAGTATCAAATATTACTGGAGATTTTGGGGGAACTTGTTAGGGGAACTCCAACAACACATGCTTTTCTTGACTTGGTAAAAATGATGCATGTGCCTTAGGATTTACACTATTCTTTCCAAGTCAGTTACTTTAAGGTTAAATGGGATACTCTACAAGAGAGGTTTCCCCATGCTTAAAGTGGATCTTGCAAAATCTCATATGGTCGCTATTCCATAAATAAAATTTTACTGGGACTCAGCCACAACTACTGGCTGACAGATTGTCTATAGCTGATTTTGAGTTTCAATGGCAGAGCTGAAAAAACTGCAGCAGAAACTGTCTGGTTTGCAAAGCCTGACATATTTCCCAACCCTTTACAGAACATGTTAATATCATCTTCAAATTTTTAAATGAGCACAGAGGTGTTTTTTTTTTTTTAACAAAAATATGATTTTAAAACTCAGCTAACAAGCAATGAACACTAACAAAGGCATGCTGCCTACTCTCAGAAACTTAAAATATAATCGTGGAGACAAAGCAAATAGACATGTAAGATTTAGGCCCAAAATGTTAATTAGAACAAATTGTATTACTAAGTACACTTGTGGAAAGTTTAGGTCTACAATCAAAAGTATCAGAAAGAAATGTGCAATGACATATTTGAAATGAAGGGTTCATTTTTTTCCCATAAAATATTGGTATGTTCAATAAAAGGTAAAATATTAATTTCTAAAGAAAGTAAAAGATTTAAAATACCAAGGCATTAGGGACAGTAGTACTGAAATAAAGAATATAAATACTGAAGAATTTCAGGGAAGGAACAAATAAAAGTGGGATTCAAAAAATGACAAAATTTTACCAAGAAGGCCCTAAATTAAAAGAAGACCCCTGAATTGCCAAAGAAGAAAGTCAGACTATTCTAGAATCAAGAGCATCAGCAGAAGCTGAGGATGTACAATTGTGCAGAGCGGCCCTCAGACGGGACCCCATTCAAATGCAGTTGGACAGGTATTAAAGGAGAGGGTAAAGTAAAATTTAACACTGTACATCAAAGACATTCATTTTTCAATTTAAAGGAGGCCAGAATACATCTTCTGCTTAAACAAAGCATTCTTTTATAAAACATTTTCAATTGTGCAGCCCTTCCCTGTAACTCATAATAGCTACCTTGTGTCCTCCTTCTAATTCTGACAACTTACTTCCAAAAAGTCTGAATACCAATGCAAAAAATACAGTGCAACATTAGAAAGACTACAAAATAAAAGGACCTGAATACAATACAGAGAAGAACAACAGGACAAGTAAACTGATCTCCATGACAAATATTTGCCCAAATTTCCTATTTAAATATTCATTTTTCTGAATGTACCAAAAATATAGTATCTGCTTATTTTCTTGTCTTTCATCCAAGAAAACATAAACGCCAATGTAAAATTAATGTCTTTATTTCAGTTGTTTACAAATTTTAAGATTCAAAATGCTATTTCCTACTTGAAAAGAAAGATGTATTTATAGTAGGGTTATTATTATTCAACAAATCTTTACTGCAAAATACACTATTATATGCTATAAGTGAATATAACATTAAATATATTATTTTTTTCTTGATGCTTTGTATGTGAACACACAGAAATAAGGAGGTGACCTTTAGCAAAATATGTGTGGGGAAGTGTTTTGAGAGAGATTTCACAGCAGTTTTAAATGAAGGAAATGTTAGTGAACAAATATATCAGTAACGGCCGTCACAGAAATTTTTGATCCCGATATAAAACACACATTATTGTCAGCACATACTATTGGAGATTGAGTCATTGTTTCAGTCCACATTTTTGTGTTGACACATATCCAAACTATCCTTACATAATACACACTCAAAGATTTGAATCACAGAAGCAATATGCATAAGACTAAAAGTCTTTCTACGGGGAGAGCTCCTTAGTTATGGCCTACTGAGTGTACCATTTTTGCTGTTTTTTTCACTAAAGAGCATTCACTGGTATGGGTGAGAGGGGAGAAGAGATGCCCAGTGCATCAGTCCATTCTCTTCATTTTCTCCTAGCCTGGAACTCTCTCCCTATTTTCTGGTTTGGTACTGGGGTTTCCATCTTTCTTACACCCTTCTTCCATGTTCAAGCTAACTTTCTGGAGAAACAGTGAACTGAATTAAGGACTTTCTTTTCTTGGGCACCTAGGTAAACAGACCCACCATACCCTCAGGCAAGAATTGTCCCTGGTGCCAGGTTATGGAAGTCGAAACACTTTGAGTTAATGACTCCTGTGAGCCCCAATGGCCTACTGTTTAATTATGTAATTATAGACAGTTAAAAATGCATGATATGTAGTGGAGAGAAAATAGTTGGTGCTTCGGGAGCCATTATGGATGATGGCTTATGAAAATTTAAAACAATGCAATATTTATATGAGCTCCATTGTGCTGAGTTATCATGCAAATGCCATGGCTTGCTCTGGGGCCATCACTCGGCTTCAGGATATTGCCAAGAAAGGTGGATGAAAATCAGGATAGAAGCCACAGTGATTGCTTAGTTGGGAATAGAGGGCATCTTAAGAGTTCTCCTTCAGAATACTCTTTTAACTTCTGTGCTTTAGTCATCCTACCTGTAAATAGTGTCAAGAAAAACCTGTAAATAATGTTTTAATAACTACTTGATAGTTGATCGGATTCACCTATAAGAGGATTACAAAGACTTCCTTTTTATGGTGACTTACATATTAGAGAGGACAAAAAGGGTTCACAGAGAAATAGAACCGATAGGATAGGTAAAAGTTAGAGACAGAGCTATAGAATGATTATAAGGAATGGGGTATGTGGTTCTGGAAGCCCAGAAGTCCTCTTGCCTGATGTTACCAAACTGGAGCACTATCAGAATCAGTAGAGAAATTCAGATTTGATAAGGTGTGTTTTGGGAGACAGGTGGAAAGGCTGCTGGTGGAAATTTGGGAATCTGATGTTGTAAGAACTAGGAGCTCCCTTTGCCCATAGTCTGGTGAACATAAGCCTTCAGCTCAAAGGAACAGAGAATGCACCCTCTCTTTTTCTTTTACTCTGTTGGGTCCTCAGTGGATAGGATGATGATGCTGGCACACACTGATGAGGGGAGATGGATGTTCTTTACTAAGTTTATTAATTCAAAGGCCAGTCTCCTCCCAAAACATTCTTAAAGCACACACAGAAATATTTGTGTGTGTGTGTGGGGGGAGTTCCCTGGTATTGCAAGGTGTTAAGCACGGCACTGTGAAGCTATCCTCAGCCACTCCAGCATGAATTCTATCCCTGGCCGGCCAGGGAGCTACCCACATGGCACAGCAGACCCCTCCTGACTCGCCTGCTGCTCCCCTCAGCAGTGTGTTTTGTCAGTCTGCCTGTTCTGTTCCCCACTCTGTCTCTGGTGAATCCTTTCACCCCGTGTACCTCTGGCTTGTACCCCAGTTCTTCTACACATAAATAAGTAAATTTTAAAAAAAGATTCTTTTTTTTTTTTTAATCAACCATCTCGGCATCCCCTAGCCTAGTCAAGTTGATATTTAAAATTAACCATCATATATATGAAGCTGGAAAGTCCCTATGGTATTTTGGGGGCTAAAGCATTGGCAAACATTTGTAAGTTACTTTGACATCTTAAGGGTTAGGCCCAGCAGAGACTCATCCAGTCCAGAGACAGCGCTGCAGTAAGTGTTACCAGGGATATGCTGGTTATTAGGGAGGTAAGCATCAAAACCAAATTAAGTGGCTATGATGTTACCAAAACTTACCATGTGATGCTGGTAAACACATGATACTGAGGTAAATTCACATTCAGTGAGGGTCCTTGTACTTAAACCCTCTAAGAACTTAAGCTAAGTTAAACGCATTGGTGGGCATAGCATATAGTGCCTCATCAGATAGGATGTCATCAGCAGTGTAGGATCTGATGACCCAGGATTAACTGGGGTTCTGCAGGGAGAGGAACATACAAACTGTGCACCTGTGTTCTTTGTTCATCCATTTGTTCCTTTGTTCTTTCCCTCAGTTGCTGAGACACCAAAATCTATTATCTCATGTGTCAGGATTCATCTTTACTCATGGTTCTTTGGGATCATGGTTAATTGTGGAAGAAAGGCAAAATTATGTTTTTATGAATATCTGAGATCTCGATACAGAAAATAAATTTTTATTGTACTCATATGAGCTTCCCTTCCTTCCTTGCCTCTGTGCACATCTGAGTATGTATGATCCTAGTCCCCTAAATCATATATGTACTTTTTCAAGTAACATTGGTTTCTAACACTGTATATGATTCAAAGGTATAAGTCCCAACCTGTCCAGATGTATGTTACCCCATCACACCTACCACCAAAGCACCCATAGTCCTCCACTATAATCCACTGGGCTTCTTTCTTACTTTACCACTCCCTCTGTCTCCCCCTCTAAACCCTCAATTCTACAGTCATATTTCTAGGGTTTATTTTGGTTTACTTTGGGCAGTTTCTTTGTTGTGTTTTTCTATATTCCACATGAGTGAAATAATCCAGTGACTGTCTTTCTCCTTCTGATTCATTTAACTTAGCACAATCACCTCCAGTTTCATGCAAGTTGTTGTAAATGCCAGCTTTCATCTATTTTTAAATAAATGAGTAATATTCCATTGTGTGTATGTATTACATCTTCTTTTAATGTGATAATAAATGGGATTCTAAAGAGGATCTAACTTCTGTGTTTTGGTGGTAGGAATGCTACATGAATTCACATGAGGGCGAAATCCTGTACTGTCAGAACACAAACAGGATGTAAAAAAATGATAGTTCAATTCAAAAATAAGGAGGATCTTTTGTAACTGCCTAGAGGAGTCAGAGATGACCTCTGTGATGATGTGATATTCATGTGTGCACAAAACATTTAAGACAGGTGCCTCCCCGGTGGCACAGCAGTTGAGTCCTGGGTTGCGAAGCTGCCCGCAGCCTCTGCAGCGCCGGTTCGATCCCCGGCCACCGGGCAAGGGTCCCACATGGTGCGGCAGACCTCTCCTGCCGCCCGCTGCTCCCCTCAGTAGTGTACTTCGTCAGTCTGCCTGTTCTGCTCCCTGCTCTGGCTCTGGTGAATTCTCTTACCCTCCCTTGCTTCTGACTGTACCCGGTGCTTGTATAAATAAATAACTCTTTAAAAAAAAAAAAAACATTAAGACAGTACATATGGGAAATGTCTTACCCCTGGCTGGGTAAGAATAAAAAGGTGAGGGAAAAGAAAGGTGGCCAAAAATGCAGGTACTTGCTTGAGAATGGTCCTAAATATTGTATTAATGAAAATTAACTGTATCCAGAATGAATGGATGGCACAGTTTAATCTTGAAATTTGTCAACACCATATAATGTAATAATAACATAGAAATATGTATGCATACATAGGTAATATGTAGCTGACAGAGACAAAATGTAATGGATATTTACAGTCAAATGAGTCTGTTTTCAAATCTGAGTTCTATTTAGTAACTGTGATCTACAGCAGGTTTCCAAGATCTCCACAATCTTGATTTTCTCATCTATAAAATACAGATAACACACACCATGTAGGGTTGATTTCAAGAGTAAAGACCAAGATAAATGCATAGCAGAGTATATTTGCTAAGCTCTAAATCTCTTGCCTTACAAACCTTAAACTCGTCTAACCAGTGTCTGCTTCTAAGACTTAGTTCTTAAAGCAAAATCTTGTCTTGTCCTTCAACTGAAATGAGCAGATAAATTCATGAGGTTTTCTATCCCTGACCTCAGCACCTCTAAGCATCAGTTTCTGGTGTCCCACACATTTAGATGATGCACCTAGGCATTTGTTCTCATATTCATGCCACACATTTGGAAGCATTTTCTACAGACAAACCTCATCTCTTCCTTGAGTGGAGAGAATCCTGAATATTTATAAAGGATCAAACATACTCCAGGCAAGGATTGATGAAGTCTTCTGTCAAGAGACAGATACTGAACATTTTAGGTTCTGTGGGATAACAGATCTGTATTACATATTCTTTTTTTAAAACACCTCTTTAAAAAGGTAAAAATCAGCCTCGCTCACCACACAAAAAAGTCCCAGAGCGAGGCAGATTCGACCCATGGAATGTAGTTTACTAATCTCTGATTTAGAAATTTAACTTAACAGTATCAAACAGAGCTCATAATGATATGTGCTTCAGAAAAGTGCTAAAAAATAGCTCTGCTGAGAGATTCCAAGCATCTACTACTTTTAGTAGCATTTTAGAGATGACACAGTATTTAACATTCTTGCCAAGTAATAACATCTAGATTACCTGAAATTTTTTGTAAATGAAAATGGGAAAAGAGAAACTTTATAATCAGTATGATTACATTTTTGTAAAACATTAAGTCTGATACTTAACTACACAAATGCACAAATAAACAATGAGAAAAAATATAAGAGCTTTTCACAAGTGTTAATCTTTGGGTGATAGGGTTGTTTTGAGGGAGGTTAATTTTTTTTTCATACTGCCAGAATTTGGGATGATACTTCATAGTTCTGATTGAAAGTCTTCATCTGCAAGCTATAGGGGCTGAATTAGAAGGTGAACTGAAGGCCTCTTTGACCATTCTTTGCCAGTTACTGATCCTCATAACCTGCAGGTTACTGATCCTCATTACCTGCTGGGAGTAGTCAGTTACCGACAAGGGAAAATCTTGAGGTGTTTTCATTCTAGTGGAGAAAGAATTTAATAAAAAATAGCTAGTTTTATTTGATGCCCAGATCTAATCCTCTTCCTTTTGAAATGAAATAACATGTTAAAATAACACAAGTACATTTTTTTGGGGCACATTTTTTGCTTTTTTTTTTCCAAAAATACTTGGAGATATAATATGCTATGTAATAATGTAAGGATATGATAACAAACTGTTTATATATATATATATATATATATATATATAATCAGCCTAAGCAAGGATGACTAAAAAAGATAATGTATTTGTAGAAGAGTTAGGAAGCACTGAGAGACAGAAAGAGTTCTGATGATTCTGGAGGTGAACATTTGGCATTTTGATGCATCATCTATGATACAGAAACTTATATACCAAATAACAATATTATTATATTGGCATGAGATATGTTAAAAAAATCTAGAAAGTAACTTTTCAAAAGTAGGGAGTGTAAGAGGTGGAACCAAGGAGAGTTCTCAGCCACATAATTTGTTAAAAGACCTCATCTTGAGATCTATTAATCTCTCAGTTTAATTAAGTGTGAATTCACAAACTATTACTTTATCTGATAGCCAGTTCCTCTTGGTTTTTCTTCTGATACCAAGAGGTTACTGGAACTTTCTTTTCCTATTTTCTTTTATTTACTGTTATAAACGAGTTCAGACCTAATGTGTCACCCCTTGGGGCATTCTGAAACTAAACTAAGTGAAATTTATAAATCCAGATATAGCAATGCAAAGACCAAAAAGAACAGTCTGAAAAAATTGCTGTTTCTCCTTTTCATTCAATCCTTGGGATTAAAGACAGGCTTTATTGATAAAGACAGTGAAGTAATCCTCTGATGGAGTGAGATAGTGCATCCGTGTTCTCCATACTCGTTCAATTAATAGACTTCACTGTATGCAAACACTGATAAGTGGATGAAATGTGTTGCTTCTTAATGATCTAATCTGTATTCTAACAGGATGTAGGCTCTGCTACACAAACATTTTGCTTGGCTATTTCCCCCAAACATTTATGCCTCAGAGTGTGCAAGCCATTTATTTTGACAGTGGGGCTTGATGCACATCTCTGCTGTTAATAGCTCTGCAAACATTTTACAATGAAAATACCATACAACTGGAACTAATCTCATTATTTTCTGTATTAATAACTCTTAGAGCAACAGAAGATCATTAAAACCTGGAATGGTAACACACAGATGTTTAATGTAGATGTTCAAGAGCTACTAACCAAGCCATTCCCTCACTCCTCTGTCAACAAATATTCATTAAGCAACCTCTCTGTTTCAGGCATTGTGGCGTTTGTACATATTTTTAACAAAACAGACATGGACTTTTTCCTCACGAAGCTGTCATTCTAGTAGGGGAGAGAGTACTGCATTTAACAAATATGTACATACATGCTCATCAGTTGGGGTAAATATAGCAAGGGCTCTATTTTTCCTCATTGCAATCTCCCTTATACTGTCTCTTCATTCCCATTTTGCTACCAAAAGTCCAATTCTATTTGCTTGTCATTTGTGTGAGGTTTTGCTGCTGCTTTATTTTTCCCCTTAATTCAAGGTTACCTGTAGATTCTTTGCCTTGATCTGATACATAAACATTAAGTTCTTGGTTCCTAGAACTCCAAATGCACAGTCTAAGATGAAGATAATTATAATATATGCTTCAGAGTTAGCACAGAACATGAACAAAGCCTGTTGTTAAATCCTAAACCATCTTCTGTAACTTTATAAAAGCAATGCCACTCTCTTTGACTCATGGGGACATTAACTCAGTTTAATCTGCTGATAAGGCACACCTCATTCACGGTTTTGCAGAAGCCTCATGGGCATTTAGTTCCCATTCTCTTACGTTCTAGTCTTGCCTCATTTGCCCCTTAAACGTGGAGTAGAATTGCTCTTTCTGCTGACTAAAGACCTCTTCTTTCAAAATGAAGCTCCAGTGATTTCTCCCCTACTAAGCCTGTCTAGACAGGTTCTCTCTGCTCTGTTCATTCTCCTCTTGCTTTCCTTATACCTTCTCCTCCACCACCCAGAGAGACTGCTGCTTTCTCTTTTGCCTAATACTTGTGAGTTCTCACATTTGAAACCATGGCATATTATTTATGGTGATGGTTTCAAACCCTATCAGATGCAATGTTCCATTACATAATAAATGCCATGTAATGCTCTCTTTACTATCTTGAAATGAAATTAACAGATAACTTACCTACAACATTATTTCAAGGAAAAAATCAATATGATGCCTGCACTGTAATACAAAAGAGAAATAAAAAGGAAGTCACTTGTAATAAAATAATATGTATTGAGAAAGGCTGTCCTAGAATACATAAGTAGAAACTCACACCTGACTATACTTATAATAATGAATAACTTTAGGGCCTCCCCAGTGGCGCAGTGGTTGAGCACTGGGTTGCGAAGATGCCCGCAGCCTCTGCAGCACCGTTTCGATTCCCGGCTGCTCCCAGGCCACCGGAGGAGGGTCCCACATGGCGTGCAGACCTCTTCTGCTGCCCGCTGCTCCCCTCAGCAGTGTGCTTCGGTCCTTCTGCCTGCTCTGCTCCCCGCTCTGGCTCTGGTGAATTCTCTCACCCTCCTGTGCTTTTGACTGTACCCAGTGCTTATATAAATAAATAAATAAATAAATCTTTTAAAAAAATAATGAATAACTTTGGATTTAAAAGAAGTAAAAGGATTTTTTTAAGTTCCATCCATACAAAAAGTACAAGACTAGAAAAGAACAGAGATAAAAGTTAACACTAAACTAAATTTTGGGTAAATAATAAAAGCTTAGACTTATTTGTACATGATAAGAAATATGAAAAGGGGTAAACAACCTAAGAACATGCCAAGACGAATTAGACTACTGAAATGGAGATCTAAGGAAGTATGATCTCTCACATATGATGTGGACCTTATTTGTAAGTGAAGTGTCAACATTTTCCCTTCAGCTATGCCATGCAACAGGGTCATGATAAACACTCCAGAAAACAGCTCTTATCCTAAAATCCCACCTCTTGCTGAGTGTGCGTTCCTTCTTTAGTACTTAATACACTTTGGACAATAGGCCCTATAATAGGACATAGGGAATAAAGGATACTTGGGAAGATGAAAGTAATTTAGAAAGCTAAAAAAAAATGGCTGTGTGATGACCTCTTGGGATAGAATCAGAATAAGATGGATAAAACCAGAAAAAGAAATTTTCAATAAGCAATTTTCAGTTTAGTAGGTTGATCCTGTTTTCAAAATTTATGCCCACCTGGATTCAGTGAATATGACCTTGATTACATAAATAGCATCTTTGCAGATGCAGTCAAGTAAAGATGAGGGCACAGTGGATTAGGATAGCCTTAAAATCCAGTGATTGGTGTCCTTATATAGAGCAGGAGATTTGAACACATGCAGACACCCACAGAGAAGGTGGCTGTGTCAAGACAAAGGGAGAAATTAGTGATGCAAGTACAAGTCAAGGAAAGCCAAGGTCTGCTGGCAACAACCAGAGACTAGGAAACACAAGGGACAATTCCTCCTTGGAGCCTTTGGTGGGAGTGCTGGACCCTGCCAACACCTTGATTTATACTGTACCTTCACAACTGGGAGAGGATAAATTACTATTGTTTTAAGTCACCCTGTTTATGGCATTTTGCTATTGCAGCCTTCAGAAACAATATGGCCAGTGAACCACTTCATAGTTTTGCTATGAACCAGTTCATAGTTTTGCTCATATTACTTATCAGAGGTCAGCTCACCAGGACTTAGCAATACTGCTCCTACTGGCTAATACCAGCCACTGGCTAGTGAGATAATGAATAGAATTATGGAAATGTTGGGTCTGAACTCTAGAAGAAGACTGAAAACTAGTTTGATTTAAGCAAGATGATTTAAGCAAGGTATTACACAGAGGAACTCAGTGGTCAGGTGGTTTGTTTTGTTGTTTTTGTGGGTTTTTTTGGGTTTTTTTTTTTTGCAGTTCCTGTCTCTTTCTAGTTTCATGACCTTAATTATTTTACTTAAAAGCTCTGCAGCTCTGTGCATTGGTTTTCTCATCTGCAAAAAAAAATGGAAATAATCTCTTCCTTACCGAGTTTGAGCTGCTTGTAAAACATTGAGTCTAGCACTTGAGACATGGTAACGGTTCAACAAATGCTAGCTATTACTATTGTCAACACTGGCTTTTGTAAAGGTTAAAAATAAATTATCACTTTATTCAATTAAAAAAAAAATTCCTAGCTATATGGTGGTACTGGGATATTCCTGACAAATTAAGCACTTTCATTCTGGTTGTGGAGGACATTATTTTCTCTGTAGATTACTCAGGAGTCTGACTCCATGGATGACCTTCAAAACAAACAACATAAAAACATTCCATTTTGGAATAGTGGTACCTGCACGGTTGCCTGAACTTGTTCAAATTGCTATTTAGGAAACCTGACGTCGAGGATTAATTTCTGAAGGAAGCTCAAAGTCAGTAAAACATTGTGCTTCTTACCATGAAACAAGGGAAACAATCCTCTGCAAGGATTTTTATAGCTAAACATAATGACATAAACTGTTGTGTTCAGCCTCTTCTTGTTAACTCAAAAAGACAGTGTCAGTTTTCTTCCTTTCATTAAGGGAAGAACATCTCAACATTGGTTTCGAGCGTAGCTAGTCGGGGTAGGCATTATGATTTGACTTAGAAATGTTCTACTATAGGTGACTATTTTAAGATAGGTGTGATTTTCTACACATAGAACAGCTAAATTAATGTGAATTAATTAATGAGCATGTTAATGACTGTTAAGGTTTGCAAAGAAAATAGTTATGGTTCTGGCTTATTTGCCATTTGATAGAGGAGAAGGGTCAGATGTACTGAAAGGCATCACCTTATGAATTCAAACATCTAAATCCTAGATTAGACAAAAATAATGTTCATAATGTGGAAGAACCAATGAGGGTTGGAGAGCACTCTCCACTCAGAAAGGATACTGGCCTGAACACTGGATCTGTCCTGAGTCCCCCCATATCAGTGTCTAACTTGCTAGGGTGCAGGTATGAGCATCTAAGGGAGAAGCAGGTTATAACAAGTCTTGGGGATGCGCGATCACTTCAATTGGTTACAGAACATTCGGGGCCTGGGGAAGTGCTATTTGCTAACCAATTGGAAATAGTTTAACATAATAACAATGTAGCTATAAAGTGAATATCGGCCTTTGCCCAGTTTGGTATGAATTAGATGGGCACAGTGAGAGCAGGTGACACCTGTGGCAATCATGTAATAGAGAACAGCCACTGAGGAGCAGGGGAGGGCACTGCCGTACACCCATGCAGGCACAGTAGGTTCTACACAGTTAAAGAGGTGGAGAGTTTGACCCTGTGATTTATTTCTACTTTAACATTTTTTTTAATTTATATTAATAGAGGGACAAAATTTCCTTGTTAAAGAATACACTCCTGTAAAGGCTAAATGCCACCTGCCTTCCAAATTTTGGTCTACTCCACAGAAGTAGCTTTACTGTTATTAATTTAGTAATATTTTGCGTACCATTTTATATTCACCTGCATTTGCTATTGTCTTGGGTACTGTATGTTTACATATGTGGTGAACAGAATCCTAAAATGCTCCCCTAAAATTTACTGCCTATTTTCTAGAACTGTGAATATGATGAGACATCACATCCTGATTATGTAACACTAGATGGCAGAAAGAAATTTGCAAATATAATTGTTTAGTAATGAATTAACTCTGAGTTAGTCAAAAGAGATTATTCAAGCAGCCCTCATCTAATCACACATGCTCTTTAAAAGGAGAATTTTCACTAGGTAGTAGTATAAGAAACGTTAAAGTGATTCAAAGCTTGAAAAGTATTTAATTCACTGTCACTGGTTTTTGAGAATAGACGGGACCATGTGCCAAGGAATGCTGCTGGCCTCGGGAAGCTGAGAGTGCCATCCCCCCTAACAACCAGGAAGAAAATGCGGTGTCAGTTTTACAAATGCAGGAACTGAATCCTGCCATCAATTTTAGTGAAGTTGAAAGCAGATTCTTCTTCCATAGTCATAGAAAGGAGCACAATCTGGCTGATACCTTGACTTGAACTTTGATTACCCTAGCCAGAGACCCCAGCTGAGTCCACTCAGACTTCGGATGTAAAGGAGTGTAAGACAAGCTACAAAATTTGTGGTAATTTGTTAAACAGCCACATGAAACATACCACAAATCACTCTGAATTTTGTTTTTGTTCAAGAATATGTCTTATAAATCTAAGCAAATCTAGGCAAAAACTCATTCCTTTTAATTGCTTCACAATATTTCATAGAATACATGGAATATCATTTCTAATGACAGCTGCCAACAATTCCTGCCATCACTGTACAAAACTGCTAACCTCATGTTATTTTCCCTTTCTTTGAATGTGGACTGGACTTGTGATTTGCCTTCATTAACAAAATCTAGTGGACATAATGTTCTGGAACTTCTTGAATTCAGGTCTCAAGAGTTCATGAAATGTCTATTTTGCTCTTTAGGATCTAACTAGTATGTTTAGAGACTTTCAATTTTACTACAATTTATTTTTGCAATCAAGCCATTTCTTCTACTTGGCAGAGAATTCAGAAGTAGTCTATTGGAAATAATCAAAAGTCGAACAAAATTGGAATAGTTAAATATACTATGCTAGATGCTGATAGAACAGAACACTGTAGAGCACTAGAATGCTGTGTTAAAACATATTTAATCATGAGGTAACACAGCTAGTGTTTTTTAAATGCAAAAATAATATACAATACAATTTAAATTTTAATTTAAAACATTTAAATTTTTTAAATGCAAAAATAATATACAATACAATCTAAAAGTTTGCGTTTGTGTTTTGTTAATGCTACTTTAAGTTTCTGTCTATTGCAATACAATGACCTAACTAGAACAAGAAAGCTCAACATAAATTACTGAATGGTAAGGCCACATGGTAGAGAGGAAAAGGGAGGTGGTGGGGAGGGAGAGGTATGGAGAAGGACTGAAGGGGTAGGGAATAGGGGAGGGGGACTCAGCCAGACCTTAGCAAAACTGCAGGGAATCCCAGGTAATTCTGCGTAGAACAGGAGGACCATCAGCTAAGCCAGACAACCCAAATCACTATGACGAACACTAAATCACTGTTTTCTAAGTCACTGAGTTTTAGGTTAGTTTGTTATGCAACAAACTATTATAACTATTATAATGACATTATAATAGATAACTCATAAAGAGCTTATGAACATTAAAGTTTATTTATTCATTCTCCTACTGATGAACAATTGTTTCAAATTGAAACAATTTCAGTTTCCAATTATGAGACTGAACCCTATGAAACTGCCATTTCTAGATGTCAAAATATCATTCATTTCATGGAGTTTGAGCATATAAACAAAGCTACCACTACCATCCTTTCATGTGCCTCAAAGTGGGGGCTATCCCTCTAGGATGGGTCCTGAAGCAGTACAATTGTCTGATCATAGAATAAGCACACTCTAAAGTTTAACAGATGTTGCAAAATTACTCACTGAAGTGACTACTGACTTATGTTCCTATCGTTAGTATATAATACCTATATCCTTTGATCTATAGATCTTTATAATTTCATTGTAATAAAAATGGTTATCCAGTCTTCAAGATGCAGTCAAACTAATATAATTCAATCTAAACTAAAGAAGTATGGGCAAAACTTCTGTAAATTTCCTGACAACCCAAAAGGCATTATGATTTGACTTAGAAATGTTCTATTACAGGTGACTATTTTAAGATAGGTGTGATTTTCTACACACAGAACAGCTAAATTATGCGAATTGAATTTATGTTCCAAGAGTAGACCTCCCCTAGGTGATGGGAATGAAGCTGGAATTGATGGTGCATTAACTTCAATGATATTAGAAGACAACCACAGGAAGATACCCTGCTCCACAGTGTTAACCACCATGTACCCATATCATAGCTTGGACACTAAATAGTTAAATATTTAGAACATGCCTGTCAAGAAGTGTCTTAAGAAGAATATGCCTAAGGCAGAAATATAGACTCTGTATAGCACCTACATGAGGCAGATGGCACTTGTCCACCAGTATTGGTTCTGCTTTTCTTCTGTCATCATACCAGTCTAATTGGGCACCTGCCACATTTCCCACCTCTCTCATTTGTCTATCAGATCCTTCACTGTGAGTAGCATTCAATAAGAAAGAAGGAAAATGGAAGTTCCCTGAACATTTGATGAGTGGTTGCAACAGTATAGGAAATGTTGCTAAAGAAAGGGACAAAGACAAAAAGATGTAACATAATTAACTTGTACTTCACAGCATGATCACATAGGTCTCACCCCACAAAGGTAAGGCAGAATTGGAACCTGCTTCACCCTAGCTGATGGCCAGTCCCCTGTGAAATAAAGATTAAAAAATACATGCTGTGAAGCATATGGCCCCTAGCATAATCTCTCAGGGAACCTGGTTGGTACTATAACTGGTGGCACTCCTGATTAGATACAAAAAAGCCTGATGCATGCAGTTTTGATGATTATGGCTTTGTAGTATAGTTTGAAGTCTGGGCGTGTGATGTCTCCATTCCCTTCTTTTTTTTTTTTTCAGGAGAGCTTTGGCTATTTGGGGTTTTTGGTGATTCCATATGAATTTCATCAATAATTGTTCTATTTCTTTGAAGAATGACATTGAAATTTTGATTGGAATAGCATTGAATCTGTATATCACTTTTGGTAGGATGGCCATTTTAATAATGTTTATTCTTCCAATCCATGAGCAGGGCATGTCTTTCCATTTCTTTCTGTCTTCTTCTATTTCTTTTAACAGTGTTTTATAGTTTTCTTTCTATAGGTCCTTTACCTCTTTTGTTAGATTTATTCCCAAATATTTGATTTTTTTTTGTTTCGATAATAAAAGGGATGATTTTTTTATTTCTTCTTCTTCAGATTTATTGTTTGTGTATAGGAAGACTACTGACTTTTGCGTGTTGATTTTGTATCCTGCCACTTTACTGAACTGATTGATGAGTTGAATTAGTTTTTCTGTGGAGTTTTTGGGGTCCTCTATGTATATTATCATATCATCTGCAAATACATCAAATTAAAGAGCTTCTGCACAGCAAAAGAGACAATAACAAAAACAAAGAGAAACCCCACTAACTGGGAGAACATTTTTGCACACAACACTAATGATAAAGGACTGATCACAAAAATCTGCAAAGAGCTGATGAGATTTAACAACAACAAAGAAAATAATCCAGTGAAAAAAATGGGCAGAAGCGCTAAAAAGAAACTTCTCTGAAGAGGAAATGCAAATGGCCAACAGGCATATGAAAAAATGCTCAACATCACTTGTAATCAGGGAAATGCAAATCAAAACTACCATGAGATACCATCTTACACCAGTGAGAATGGCACATATTAAAAAATCTAGCAACAACAAATGTTGGCGAGGGTGTGGAGAAAAAGGAACTCTTCTGCACTGTTGGTGGGAGTGCAAACTGGTCCAACCACTATGGAGAGCTGTGTGGAGATTTCTGGACCTACTAAACATAGAGCTTCCATATGATCCAGCAATTCCACTCCTAGGTATTTACCCAAAGGACACAGAAACATCAATTCCAAAGAGCACCTGCACCCCTATGTTTATAGCAGCACTGTTTACAATAGCTAAGCTTTGGAAACAACCCAAATGCCCAAAAATAGATGACTGGATCAAGAAGATGTGGTACATATACACCATGGAATATTACTCAGCATTCAAAAAAGATAAACACATGCAATTTGCAGCAACATGGATGGTGCTAGAAGGGATCATGCTCAGCGAAATAAGCCAGAAAGAGAAAGAAAAATACTGGATGGTCTCACTCATAGCAGGAATCCAGAAAACTTAAATAAGGGACCAGGAAAATGAATAACTATAAGAAAGTGAAAATCAAAATCAACAAAAAACTATGAACCAGAGACACTCTATGGGGGGGGGTAGGGGGTGGAGGGGAGGGATTGGGGTCAAAATAAGGGGTTGCAATTGTATGGGGAATATAAAAATAAAATTTATTATTAAAAAAAAAAAAGCCTGATGCAATCTCCTCTAAGCTGTTGAGCTGAAAAGTTGACTTTCCAACTTTTCAACTGAAAAGTCATTGGCCTTTGGCAGTCTTTGTACCTTAACCTCTTCAAATGTTCAGACATTTAGCAAACAAAATCATTTGCTTTCTTCAAAGCAAACACATAGAAAACATATCCAAGGAAGGCACTAAAGTAAATTAGAACTATTCTAAAAATGGAATGGGATGTGCCTTCCAAAATACCAGCATAAACACCTCCAGTAAAAGAATTTCCAATGTAATGAGTTTTTAATCAGACACATCAATCTAAAGTTTTTGCAACATCTGCAAATTGGAATGCAATTGTATAATGTGACCAAAATGCATTAAAATAATTTCATTAGGGTTTTTGGCATCACTTTATAATAAGTGGACAGTAATTGTTACTAAATTACAGCTGAATCTCTGCAGAATTAGATATTGCATCCATATTAGGATCAGATGACTCTATCATGATTAATGATACTGCAGCAAATACCAAGAGAATTAAAATGATTAGCCACTTATTCTAAAGTGCTGACATTTTTCACAATTTTAGAGTTATGTTTCAAGAAAACTTTGCAATTAAATTTATTGCTAATGGTTACTGAGTTAAATCCAGAGATAAATATTTCTTGAAAGGTCAAATTTATTAATAAGTAAATACTAACATATAAAAATCCTACACTTAGCTGAACTATCCACCTTAAATAACTAATAACAGATGATATGTTTAACACCCTAGTTATATTTAAACAATACAGCCATGTAATTTAAGGTTACTTGGCTATAATTAAAATCCTCATATTAATTCTCCTTCAAAATAATTCAGTCAATTCATACTACATATTTCTGGTAAGCTAGACAAATAAAACGCATTACAAATTTCAGAGGAGTGCATATTTTTCTATTGTTGTGCTGTGATTTTTTGCAATTTTTAAAGAAAATATGAAGAGCAAAAGCATCTAATTGTTTATGGAAGATTCTTGGGTTATAAAGCACTTGTAAACACTTCTCAGGAGAAATCTTGGTAGCAATTTATCAGACCCAGACTTGGCAACGTCTTGGTAAAGTAATCATGTACCTGAAAATGGGCATTAAATAAGCATTTGTGAAAAATGATTTATTTTTCTACTCTTTTAGTATTCTGAATATTAGCTACTAAGATAAGTAAAATATAGTACAAGATATTGTGGTTCTTAGAACTAGCTATTCTCAGCCCCAAAAGTAATTTTGTAAATGACTGAAAAAAGCAAATGCCATTAAATAAAAAAGCATAAATAGATAGAATAGCTTTGAATGGATATGAAAACAATCCCAGGTTCAAATTTTGAATTTATCTTTAATTTATGCAATCATCTCTCTGGAATTTGTTTCCTGCACATACATTCAAAATTGTTTTCTGACTTGGTTTTCTAGGTTCGAAATAATATAAGGGAGATAAATGAAATAATACTGAGAAAACATTTCCAACTCTTCAGGATAAAGCTAATTTACTTCCTCCAATGCTTATCACTCTCTTAGAAAGCCTGATGCAATCTCCTCAACAACTCAAGTATACAATGGAAAGAGATCTGATATATAATATGAGGGTCACCAACACTAACTAGCTACTGGTCTCTGCTAAATTTGCCCAACTTGTCAACTGTAACCTCTAAGAACACAGACTGAATCGCAAATATTTTTATTTTAATATTACTGAAAATGTTTAGCAAATAATTATGTAGATAGTATATGCTCATAAAATCCTTTTAACTTGATTAGACAGAATTCTGCTGGGCTCCACCTGCACTCCCTAATGGATGATGTCACCTTTACCCTTGACATCCCTTTTCATTGTTATGAAAGTCAAATCTTTACTGATTCCCTGTTTTTGTAAACAAATTGTAGCAGGAAACATCTTTTTTCTATTGCTGATGACTATTTTTGTGCTACAAAGGTAAAATGGTTACGACACTGACTTTAAGGCTACAAAACCTAAAGACTTTACTATCTGGCCTTTTTGAAGACATTTGCAAATGCCCAAATTAGACAAGGGAACTCACTGTCTCTATACAGAGCGACTTCTTTTCTCCTTTACTGAGTAAAGTTGAAAATGTCTAAAATGGGGGCTAATGAGTGGATAGGAATTACTCCTGAGGAACCATGGGCATATATGTCAATTCTAATAATCCACCTGAAATAAGCATCTGCAGTAAAGTATCCATTTTCCTACTTCCAGCCACAAACTCTCAAAGCGGAGCAACAAAACAAAGTGACCCATGTTCAATTACTTGATTCCAGAGTTCAGGCACAAGGATGCAATGCTGTTAAGCCAATCAACATTTCTGCTTCCCAGATATTCCTGAAACTACAGGCACTCAAAAATGTAAAAAAAAGTATTGGGAATGCAAATTGGCCCAGCCCTTATGGAAATAGTATGGAGGTGTCTCAAAACATTAAACACGGATCTGCCAATCCACACGGTAATTCCACTTGTAGGCATCTAACCAAAAAACTCAAAAACACTAATTCAAAAGGAAACTTACACTCTCATGTTTATTGGAATGCTATTTTCAATGGCTAAATTATAGAAACAACTGAAGTGCCCCAGAACAAATAAGTGGATCAAGAAGACAACGCATATATACACAATGGAATTCTGCTTAGCGATCAAAAAAAGATAAACTCATGCCATTTGTGGCAAAATGGATGGAGCTTGGATGTACTATGATAAGAGAAGTAAGGAGAAAGGTAAATATTGGATGGTGTCACTAATATGTGGAATATAAAGTAAGTAAACAAACAGTCAAATAAAGCCAAGCTGAAAAACTAACCCTTGATAGCTGGCTACAGAAATGAAGCACCAAGGTGGGGAGTGGGCGAGAGGAGGCGAAGAGGGAAGGACACCACAATGGTCTATGGTGGTGGGATATGGGTGAATTGGTGGTGGGTGCACTATGGTGGTAATACCAGATGGGGGTATCCAGTTAAAAGTAAATTTTTTTGGGCCTCCACGGTGGCGCAGCGGTTGAGCGCTGGGTTGTGAAGCTGCCCGCAGCCTCTGCAGTGCCGGTTCGATCCCCAGCTGCTCCCCAGCCACCGGAGGAGGGTCCCACATGGCGCGCAGACCTCTCCTGCCGCACGCTGCTCCCCTCAGCAGTGTACTTCGGTCCTTCTGCCTGTTCTGCTCCCCGCTCTGGCTCTGGTGGATTCTCTCACCCTCCCGTGCTTCTGACTGTACCCAGTGCTTGTATAAATAAAATAAATAAATCTTAAAAAAAAAAAAAAAGAAATCTTTAAAAAAAAAAGAAGTAAATTTTTTTTAAAGTAAAATTTGAATAGTAGCAACAGGATAAGAAATTCTTATTACTTATAGAGCAAAGTTGCAAAAGCTTTCAAAAAGTATCCCATGTATTTTAAATACCATATCAATTATATTCTCAAATGTCATTTCTCTTTTGACCAAATTAAGAGCAATACTTTATATTTAAGGTATTTAAATGAATTATTGTATAGCTTGGAAAACACAATTGTATCTCAAAAAGCTTTTTGACAATAATTTTCTCATTATAGAGAGTAAAGTTACCATTTTTAAAAATATTTTGTTGACATTCATAGTCTTAATGTTTCTGTTCAAATGAATGCTATAAATGGATAGGGATTTACAAAAATAACATGTTTCTTTTCAATTCAAGATAAAATTACTAAAAGCAAAAGTCTGAGGCATGTGGAAAGCCAGACCCCAAAATCAAAGGACACCTCTGCACGTAATTGCAAGACTGTTCCACTGAGGCTTCAAGCTCACGGGGAGGCATATGTTGGGCTAAGTAGGGACGGCTGTTAAGAAGTAAAATGTCCCGGGGCGGGGGTTGGGGGAGAAGCTGGATTGCAGAAAGCAATGAAAGATACAATGTGCTGAAGCCATGTCTATCTTGTGGCAGTTGAGCCAGTCCCTAATCTCCTCATCATATGAGCCAGGAGCCTCAGAAGACACAATCTCTGAAAATTGGGGAGATAAAGAATCTTCAATGGAAGAATATTTTAGGAAAAAAGAGATTAAATAATTGCAACAGCTATAGGAAAAAAAGCATGAGGTCGCTAGGAATGAATTAAAAATCATGCTAACCCTGTCTTTCCTTTTTTCAATAGACTCTTCAGTTACAGAAAATGATACAGATCACAGTATAAGGGAAGGAAAAAGAAAAAAGGAGTTGTTTTGTTTTTCAAATAAATTTACTATACTACTTCATAAGCTATTGGTCCAACTTCATTCAGCTTTTTCTATGGAATCTTGATTTTGTCAAAGTTTAGAAGCATTTTGCTTTATTACATCTCCCACCACTGAACTATTCATGATTCACATCTTCTACTACCTGAATCAATGTGCCTTTGACCCTAGGATCATTAATTGGATCATTTTAATTGACAGTCAAATGAACGTGTGAACACTCACACAGGTGTATGCAAATACCTAATCTCATAAGTCCTTTTCACTAGAATCCTAAGAGTTGCACTTGGTACAAATCTGGGTCCGAGCTCCCGGAGTCCTAGATTCAGCACCTGGCATTGCAGCGATCTCAACTGGTGACTTTAGAAAAGTCAACTTTCCTCTTTTAGTCTCAACCTTCCATCTGAAAAATGATGGGCTTGGCTCAGAGGAGTTTCTTTCAACTCCAATATCCTTGATCAACGAGACATGTCTACTACTTCACCCTATTTCCACAGTGCTAAGAGCTCATTTCTTTTCACTTTTCCCAGAGAGAATGATTGATATTATTCCCCTCAGCAATCTCATTACATATTTTTACATATTTTCTGGTTATTATGTTTTCTTTCCATCACTTTTCCACATTAATGAATGGTATAAGTTAACTTCATCTTCAAAAGTTCCACCTTCATTTTTCACTATTCTCTTTCATGGCTACTTTTTGAACATTATTTATTAAAACCTGTGCAGGGTAGTGGTTTAGAGTGAAGACTCTGGATTTAGACTGCCTGAGTTTGAAGTTACTTATTTAAGATGAAACATTGGACAGGACACCAAGCATGGTTAATTTAAGTCATTCTTATTTATAAAATGAACATTATAATGGTACTAAACTATTCAGTAATTGTAAGTCTTAAAAGAGAGAAAGTTGCCTCAGTAGGTGCTGAATGCCAGAGCCATAACTGACTGTTTAAATGGAAGCTGTTATTATTTGAGGTGTTGTTATTGTTGATTCTGTTGCTTCCTCATCTTCACAATGCCCCAGAAATCTAGTGCTTTCGAAAGAATTTATTTACATGAACTCTAAAAAAGGCTAGCTAAGCAATTCACTCCATGTAAGGAGTCATGGTATACTTTCCTTTTAATAATGAACTTATAACCCTATATACCCTTGCTTCAACTGCCCATGACTGTGACTTTAGGAACAATCTTTTCAGCATTCTGGTTAAGAAGGGAACCAATGAAAAATGTAGAGGGTTTTTTCCTTCTTAACCTGCAACCAGTCATCTAAAGAATGGCAATAACTGCAGATTTAAGGGGGAAAAAAGTAAAGGTGTGATTTCTACTTAATACAGAGAAATTGGCCAGTCCCAGTGCCATCTCTGGTTGGATATTGAACACAGCGCTGAAAGGACATGGCTAAGGCTACAAATCCACTTCTGCCTGTTGAACTTCTGCCTGTTGAAAATTGTATTTTGCCAAACGCTTAATTGCACATATATGATTATGTCCCATCACTGTTTAGGAAACCAGAGGTGTCACTAGTGAGAACAGCATTTCATTGTTTGACAAACAAGCTCATAGTGTCTAAATTTAAAGTTGATCACTTTCTCCTGAGCAACCACACTTACTAAGCCTGACTGAGGTATAGGTTTTACATCAGCATCAGCGGTTTGTTGAAGGTGTAGGTATGACTGGCCTTGAGCTCCATTGGATCTCATTTTTCTTCTGTGATTCCTTTTAGGACTTGAACCCAGGATTCTTGATACCACGGTACTAACCTGTCCTTTCCTGTGTGCTTTAATACGGTTAGGTTCTCACATAACAACAAACTTACCCCTTTTCATCTACACACATACCCTTTCCTAAATACTCAAAGATCATTTCACATACCCTGGTGCTCCTTCAATTGTTTCCTTTAGGACTTTTAAGTGAATTTCATCAAACTTCAATGGTTTCAACACATTCAGTTACTGAAGTGTGTCTTAACCCACTTGCTTCAGATGCGAACTCACCCACTTGCTCATTAACTGTTACTGTATTAGCATCCTTTGGCTATTAACCTCTGTAGTGAAGGCTGTAGAGAGGAACTGTTAATGATTTTCTCTACCCCCCATCATAAGCATCAGGTCTCCTCTCTGGGAGAATTTACTTCTGTCTTGTGGACACTACAATTACTGTATTTTACCCTATGTTCTGGTAAAATCACAATGGGTCCTCTTGTATTTTATACTCTATACCTTCAGTCCTCTGTAGCATTATGAGTATCTTTATACTTTTCCTACCAATCATACATTACATATTTATTTCCTTATTAAAAATTTTACATGAGCATACATATTACCATACAACTAATTCTTTATTTTTAACCTTCAAAACAAATGCTGGAATCATTTCATTCTATATTTGCTAACTGACACTACCTTTTCTTTTCCTTATGAACTGGCTTAGAAGGACCATAAATACATACACATGATTGGCCTTTTTCTCTGGTCTTAATATGGAAAATTCTAACTGTTCTCATCTATAAGGGGACAAACAAAAACACTTCACTGAAAACTTTTCATCTGACTTTATCAATCTACCTAGGAGCATTTTATCTATCCACTTATTTAATTCTTTCTGTTCTTCCATTTCCTTTTCTCTCAAAATTGGGCTGTGTCCACTTCAGCTATTTTGCTCGCCTCAGTTAGCTCTTCATGCAAACAATCCAGACACAGCATCGATCCACAGGGCATTCCACCATGCTGACCAGTGGGAGCACCCAACTCTCAGAGAACATGCTGGTTTCCATGATCAAATCCAGTGAGCCCTAAATGATGCTCAAACATGCCCTGGAAGGCACAGTAGCAAATGACAGAGGGCCTGAAGTAGGGGATCTACTTAACATCCGCTTTTTGAAAAAAATGTCTTTGCTGTTGCTAAATTTAAACTTCCTGCTTATGTTCTTGGTGTACATATTTTTCATGATTTTTTTCCCTCAATATGTTTATATTAAGCTTTCAGAGCCATGGAAATCAAATATAAATCATGTTCACTCAAGCCAAAATACTACCATATGTGTTTTTCTCACTTCCCTATCTCTTCATACTTCATTCCTATTCTCCCTTGGAAGCATTCCTCACTGGTAAGAAAGGAAAATGACAGGAAATTGTATTGAAGAAGAAAGAATAACACACACTACATCAGGGGATACATTTTAGGAGCTATGGAGAAACAGGAGCGACTCCACTACATCTTTAGGAGACATCAGAACCAGCAACCCCCTGCTTAGTAGTCAATTATTTGAGGTACATTATTAGGCATCTGCACAGGTACTAATTTTATCTACTCTCCAGAGGAGACAAAGACTTCCATTCATGCAGGGGCTGAATAAAGGTCACCCTATTTCAAGAAAATATGTTTAGAGTGATACTGAGTTCAGTCATTTCTAAGTAATGACTTTCGTCTTTTCTTGAATACTTTTGAGAAGTGGTGAGGCAGAACTTGTGACTGTAAAAATAGCAATTTTTAAAAATATGGACTATTGGAAGAAGGAACAGAATTATGAAAACAGTTGCTTTGGAAGTTTGAAAATTTTATTGAATCATAAAATGTTATAGTGAGAAAGAACCCAAGAATTTGTTAGAAATGAGGAAACTGAGGCCCCAGGAAATGAAAGGAATTGTTCAAGATCATTCAGCTCCATATGCACTGGGATTTCCGGCACATGGCATTGTCTCACTTCCTTGTTTTAAAATGTCAATCTTTTTGTTAAGCTGGTCTGATACGGGAGTATACTTTTCACCTACTTTACTGCTGCCTGAATAAAATAGTGTATTGTGAGAAGATCATTCTAAAATTATCGGAGCTTCCAAAACCTTGAGTCACCAGGGATCATCTGAAATCTCTTACTGCATGCAAGTAAACCTACAGCAAGCACTCCACAAGGAAAAGGCCAGCAGGGTCGCAGGAAATACAAACAGCTCCCACATCCTCCTTGTCACAAGCTTCACAGGATCAAAGGGTGTTGATGGGCTCCAACAGGTTTCATGGGTCCTGACTATCACTGCAAGTAGATTCATGGACTCTGCATCCTAGTGTTTTGCTTTGCATGAAAGCTGTATTACTGCAGGGTTGTAGGACATAGTGAAAATAACATTTCTGAAATTTGAATTTTAGCTTAAAAGAGCAGCTCACTATTTAAAGGAGAGCTATGAGATAAAGCTGCACAAAATGTAAATCACATACGTTAATTTAACGTTAGTCCATATGTTCATTTGCTGAATTTTCATATTCAGAGCTTTGTAAAGCATTGGCCCATCTGCATGGAGTAGAGAAAATGCTCTTGACAAACCCTCCTACCAGTTAGGGGAGCTTGTCTGTGGTGAGTGTGTGCGGGCAGACATTTACTGAGTGCCCACCATGGCACTGTTCCAGTGGATGCAGGTATAGAGTAAGCCTCGGCCTCAGGGAGCTCAAATCTAGGAAGGAAAACATCTTTTAAAAAATAAATTAGGGCCTCCTCTAAATAGTTTAGCTGGAAATCTCAATTCTGCCCATCTAAAAGGAATATTCTTCTAAGAGGAAATAACCTTTCAACATTACCTAGCTCATCTTCCTGTTGCTACAATATAAAAATTTAATTAGTCCTATTAATTAAAAAAACACCTTTTCTTCAATAGTCTATTAATGTATTAATATTTAACAATATTTGTTATTAAGAAATACTTATGTTACTTCTTCCCTAAATTTTCCATATTATTATTCAAGTTTCCTTCCCTTCCTTTATTGACTCTTTAGACAAGATGATGAACATCTGACAATGCCACTAATTTAACCTGAAGATGATTTTAGTTTCTTATTTTCTAGAATCCACAGGTTTGATTTATAATTAACTAGTGGGGTGCATAATTTTCCTCTGTGTCTATCCTAATCATAGACAACTGAAAACTGTTTACAGCAGACAATCAAAAATTTTGCAAGGTCAACAGGCTTCTGACTTGGACTTGTCCAGTACCGAATGAAAGAGAGAGGAATGCCTAAAACAACGTTCTAGGATAGCACTCTCTTTTTAATACTGGTCTTCCAGGGAGCCCACTGAGAGTCTAGGAACAGTGCTACCATATCTCTTTAGCTCTTCTTTCGGATCTAGGATCAAACAAGGTCACTAGTATATTGGAGGTCTTCAATCAACTAGAATGACTCGAGAGCTAATGAACACATGAAAACGGAATTTCCGCTCTCTTGAAAATGACTCCCATTAACCCTCCTTTATATAAAAAATATTGAATATTTGTGGGAAATTATGTTTATATTCATTTTCTTTTGCTTTTCCACATCTTGTAAGGTCCAGTCAATCACTCATTCACTCTTGCGCTGGTTTATAAAAGAAGCAATTACACCAAACCCTTTATGAGAGTGGAGACTTCAAATTACACAAGCACTGATTTTAACAATGAAAGTTACTGAGCATTGCTGAAAAAGATAACATATTGAATTCAGATATATTGTCTTGGCTATACTTTACCTAAGAGCTAGTCAGTACGTTAAACTCAGATGAGGCTATGTAGGCTATGAAATTTATATAAAACAAATTCTACATAGAAATTTGTAAATAAAGTATAGTATTAAAAATCAAAATGTTGTAAAGTGTCAGCAACTGTCAACCTTCAATATTTTTTGGTGAAGAATTTTTACAGACTTATTAAATAATTGTCCAAAGATACAGAAATTAAACAGTAGAAGGTATTATATATTATATTCACAACATTGCTCTATTTAAAAAAATACCATTAACCACTTTTCAGGGGTTAAACAAGCCTAGGTTTCATTTAAGCTTACCTGTGCACTACAAAAAAAGGTGGCTAGAATAATTTCAAGTTTAGCATTTTTGAATTCTTTTTTAAAAATATGCTTCAAAATAAATCAATCTTTGAAAGTCAAGTAATTATGGAGATTAGAAGTATTTGTCACAAATTGGTTCTATTAGGCAGTCTCAATGGAATCAGTTTTTCTGAAAAAAAAAAAAGTGAAATCAAGTATTAACACATTTTCATGCAAATATGTGAGAGGAATTTCTAAGATGAAGCTCAGAAAAAGAATATGGCAATACAAATTCAATTATTGTATCAAGAAGCCATATAAAAATACAGAAAGGTGGCTGGCAAGTAAATAAATTATTCTGATTTTGCTTCTAGTAGATACAAATTACTCATTTCTTTAGACTTGATATAAGAAGGCAGATGAATAAAAGAAGAAATATAATCAAAGAGCAAAGCAAAACAAAAAACACATTACTCATGATCTGCTAGCCATGCAGTAACTAGGGTTTACTATCATCCCTCATCGCCCCAGAGTCTTGCGGGAGATGTTCATGAGCCAGTTTCCTTCATATATTCTTTTTTTTTTTTTTTTTTTTTTTTTTTTTTCATTCACCAAGTATTTATTCAGTACCTGCTCTGTCTTAGGTGCTTTCCTAGGAACATAAGTTATAAAGATAAACTAGACACAGTCCTTATCCTTAAGTTGTTCACAGTCTGGTGGGGAAAATGTTCAACATCACTTGTAATCAGGGAAATGCAAATCAAAACTACCATGAGATACCATCTCACACCAGTGAGAATGGCACATATTAAAAAAACTAGCAACAACAAATGTTGGCGAGGATGTGGAGAAAAAGGAACTCTTCTGCACTGTTGGTGGGAGTGCAAACTGGTCCAACTACTGTGGAAAGCTGTGTGGAGATTTCTGGACCTACTAAACATAGAGCTTCCATATGATCCAGCAATTCCACTCCTAGGTATTTACCCAAAGGACACAGAAACATCAATTCCAAAGAGCACCTGCACTCCTATGTTTATAGCAGCACTGTTTACAATAGCTAAGCTTTGGAAACAACCCAAATGCCCAAAAATAGATGACTGGATCAAGAAGATGTGGTACATATATACCATGGAATATTACTCAGCATTCAAAAAAGATAAACACATGCAATTTGCAGCAACATGGATGGCACTGGAAGGGATCATGCTCAGCGAAATAAGCCAAAAAGAAAAAGAAAAATACCGGATGGTCTCACTCATAGCAGGAATCTAGAAAACTTAAATAAGGGACCAGGAAAATGAATATAAGAAAGTGAAAATCAAAATCAACAAAAAACTATGAATCCTTCATATATTCTTAAATAATCTCATTCATATTTTGTATTTCCTATGCGCTCCTGCAACAGTTACCAAAGGTTGTTTTGTGACTTACAACCAATTGCAAAGTGCATCTAGTTATTTGTAACTAATAAAGCATTAACTTTGCAAATAACTTCTTTTAAAAATCTGATTCAGGCTTATTTTTATAATAAGCAAGGGTGATAAAGTATTTATAACAAGCAGGGCCAAAACAACTACCTACTGGAAAAGACACTGGCCTGAGGGGTTGCCGCTGTCCCAAGTACTGGATGTTGGTTCAGTCAGCTAGTGAAGAAATGTGTCAATGCAGAGGACACTTGGGAATGCTGAGATTTGGGAAACCTAATCTTTCATTAACCAGGAAGGGGATATCTTGGCACTTTAATAACCCAGTATATCTGTATGTTAGGGTGAGAAAAAGGTGAATGTCACTTTTGATAATCATATTAGTCTCATTCACACGCTTCATTCTGTTTTCTTGAACAGGGAAGGAGGTAGAATGCTGGAAATTACATGTAACCCATGTTTTTTCTCATCTGTGAAAGTATGGCACTTGCAAAAATAAGATGGCAAGGTTACAACTCTGCTTTCCAACTCTCACACAATGTTGCCACAATACCACAGAATGGCTTACACAACAGGTATTTATTTTCTCATAGATATGAAAGCTAGATGTTCAAAATCAAGTGATCATGATGGTTGATTTTAATTCTTCTACCTGGCTGATTGTCAACCACTTCCTCTCTGTGTGCTCACATGGCCTTTCTTCTGTGTGTGCGTAGAAAAAGAATGAGTTCTGGGGTCTTTTCCTCTTCTTATAAGGGGATAAGTCTAATAGGATTAGGGTTCCATCCTCAAATACTAATGTAATCTTAATTATCTCTCTAAAGGCCCTACAGCTAAATACAGTCACACTGGGAGTTAAGGTTTTAACATATGAATTGGGGAGAGGGGATGTAATTCAGTACATTACTATCTCTCACAAAGTGAGAGACAGAACTCTGCTCTCACATATTCTTGACTCTGACCAATTTAAGTAAATGTGAATTCAGAATTATTGCTGTAGGCAAAGAGTCCTTTAAAATCCTGTCACCACTACTGAATCACTTGTCCATATATTCATCATAAGCTGTATCTTACTGAAGCCTGGCCCACCTTAGCTAAAATCACACCAAATCACCACCAATGTGCATTCAACTTATCTACCAGAAAATACTTATTGGATGTTAACCATATTTTCAACACAAGGAAATACACATGAAGTATAAGAGCCTCAGAAACTGGCAGGAGATAGAGTGTATATAGGAGTCAATTAGTGAATAAGATCAGCCTATACCCTTTAACCAGTGAGTCTTCCTGACAGCCATACGGAATTTACACGGGTAGAACACCACTCTGCAAATACTACTATTCACTTATACCACTATTTACTTATACCTCTGTCATAATTTCTATGGAAACAAAAATGTTCCCCATTGCAGGGACATGACCCAAAGCACACAGGGCCCTAGCACCTTTGGTGTAAGAAAGGGCAACATAAGTAGGAGTGTTCTTCTTCACTGTAATCATTCTCAGTTTCACTCAAGAGCCTCATTTATATTTGACTGTAATGAACATTTGTGCAACAGATGCTGCAATGAAAATACAAAACAGTTGCCATAGAGTAAAGATAAATTTGAAGAAACATCACGACATTTTAATTCTAGAAAAAGAGGGACACAGCAAATAATCAATGGTAGAACACCTCAAAAATATATGATTCCAATGAATTAAGGGAGAATCTGAAGGTTACTGAAGCATGATCCTAGTTGGGATATAAAAGTATAAAATTCTCCATAGGAGAAAATGTGAAAATCAAGGGCAGTACAACATATCAGAAGAACTTAAACCTTTGAAAGTGGGGAAAATGTGTCAAATACAATATAAAAATGTTCTTACTGGTTTTATGGTCTCCGGGACTGTTTAGTCATCTTTAAATAGGTATGATGTTATTCATTTCACTAGTAAACTGCAAGGATGAAAGAAATGCACACATACACACACAGAGTGTCTGTTTTACTGATGCACAGTAAAAACACTCAAATTTCTTTGAAGGAATAAATTAACAGTATAATGAGAAACTATACCACTGATGCTAAATTTCAGCTGAAACCATCAGCCACCATCCACAATAATGGCAATACTATCTACAATAAGAAACAAGTAATGGAATCCCTTCCAAGTCTTTGTGTAGACAGATGAGTCGCTGACATTTGGTTTAATATAAAATTACTGTCAAGACAAAGCTATAATTTGCCTCCTACAACTGTCCAGATACCACTAAATTTGGCCCATGGTAGAACAGACTGCCCCATAGCTGATAGTCAAATTTCTATTAGAATTGACCCAGGGAAAGATATTTGCAAGGAACTGACTGCTGGGCTTATATTTTCAGCAATTTCTAGAATGAATTGTCCCCAGATGATGGGGTAGAGGACAACCAGGGCAGTTATATTTGCTTAATTCTGTTTCCAGCTGTTTCATAAGATTATATTTTCCTGTTCTGGGAAAGTTTTATGCCAAATTATCAGAAAAGTGTCTCTCTTGCTGCTCAAAGTAGCATCTTGTATTATAGTTCATTTAGGCAGTAGGCCAATGTCCCTGTTTTGGATGCTATTCAAACACTAATCATCTCTTCCTTTAAAGATAGTTGGAAAATTAGTGTTTTTATTCTTGAATATGTTTTGAGCTGTTGGTAGCGCCACAAAGCATAAAGGCAACTAAATAATTTGAAGTTACCAAATATTCTTTGAAAACTACATAATTTTTATAGGAAGACTAAAGTTCATTTTGTATTTCAATAAAATTACTGTTAATATTTGCAAAACCCGTATGTCAAAAGTAATAAAAAATGTTAAATTACATAAGCAAAATTAAGGGCTTCTTGTAAGATGTAAGAATATATATTTACAGCCCTCTCTCCCTCAGGCCCAGGCATGAGATGCCAAGTCCTGGGCCTTGAGATTTAGAGTTCTGCTCTGACCTCCTATAACCACCCCTTTTAGCAGGAGAGGACTCCCCAGGTTTAAGAGGATGTGCCCCGACAGCTTCTCTGCCTCATGATGTGTGAGATACTTGTGAATCAGGAATTTCTTTCTAAATGGCCCTGAGCCTGCTTCTAGGACCTGCATGGCATCTGGATGCACCTAAGGCCCAGGGAGTGGCAGCATAGAGGAAGTGTGAGCAGGGCATGGACTAGGAAGTTAGGGTGTACACAGAGTACATGAGGGCCATGGTGGTGTGAAAGGTAAGGCTTGGGGAAGGAACAAAAAGGAAACTGACCAAAGATTTAAGCTGCTGCCAGGAAGTTAGGTACTGGCACAATCAAGAGTCAGCATGAAACACATAGAATCTGAGAATTTCAGGCTTGAATTTGACCTTTGAGGAAATGATGAGTTATACTTTTCAAGGTAAGGGAATGAAACATTTGGCAATTTTCTAGCTTGATTTATGACTTCTACATATTTAGACTTATTTATAAACAATTCAAGGCCAGTAGGTCTTAAGTTTACACCCAAACCTCCCTCCACATTAAAACAAATTACATGTGAATGTCAGTGTACACATTTAGAATACAAGGGCTCTTTTTTAAAGATGTAACCACATATTGCCATATTTTGAAATATGAAATATATTAAATATCCAAGAAGTATACAAATATTCTAGCCACCTAATATATTTCAATTGTCTCATTTGTTTTAACTGTTCATTTAAATAAGGATCAAGAGATGGTCCCCAGGATGTCTCTAGAGACTCAATCTACACGTTTTCTTCCTGCCACTTTCCTCATCTATGTGTCTATTAATTTGCTGAAGAATTTTTTGAAAAGCATTTATTTGGTTTTTGTCCTATAGAATTTTCCATAGTTTGGATTTTGCTCAATCTATTCTCATGATATTTCCTGTAAATTGGTCATTTTGTTATATCTCCAGCCGTGATTAGACTCAGGTTCATTTTTTGGCAAGATGTTTTCATAGGTGGCATTGGGCATGTCCATCAGGAGACATAGAATGGATAATTATCTCTCTTTACAATGTTAGCAGGCAATGATGATTATGACCTAGTCCATTATTTCATATATTCCAATATTCTAATTGTATCATTCTTTCATCATATATTAGATGAAATATCCTATAAAGAGACATGTGCCCCTCAACAGCAATTTAGTACAGTTCTTAAAGGAAAGACATGATAAATTTGACTTTTTTCCATGAAAAATCTGATTATCAGTTTTGAAAATGAATTGGTTCTCTAGTGCCCTCTAAAGTTTTTGTTGGAGTTACTTTGTATCATTATGACCAAAAGAATTAACTGATGCACTCTGATGTACTACAACTATTCTTCGTATTGATGCACAAATTAATTGCTGTTTGACTTGTGGTAGCCTTTTCAAATTGGATCATGAGACTTTTTAACAACAATCTCAGGATAATGACACCAAAACTAAAAACAATGATGCTTGGTAAGGTTTTTCCTAGATAATTAATTTTTCCATTTAAAAAGACCTGATATATAATACTGTCATATTAATTTTAAGTTTCTTTTTGCCTTTAATATGTCCTACAATGAAAGCATGAACTCCTATCTTGAAGTTGAACTTCTATCACAAATTCCTATTCTTCTCTGTGTAGTTTTGTCATCAACTGAATTTATAGTTCGATGTACTTGCTTTCAATTATTAGAAACTGTTTAAAAGATGTTATAATTATGTCAAGCATTCATATATTTTTAAGGTGATATCTTCAAAATAAGATTTATTCAGAGACATCTATCTCCTATTCTTGCCCTACATGATGGAGGCTGAGAGTAGAAAATTTGGGGTGGAGGTGTCACAACACCAAAAACTGGAGGTGGGGTAGAGATGATTAATACCACTAAACCAGCCATTGAAAGGAAAAACCCTTAAGCTAGGCCACGGAATGGGGATATGGGACTTGCTGGTCATTACAAAGGACTGTTAGAGAAAACATCCACAGATGTGGACCAGTGATGGGGCTATGTAGATGGAGGGACATTATGAGGACTGTAATGAGACTCCCTGGTGCTTACAAAGGAACCCAATCACACCCTACAAATGATGAATAACAGATAATGATTCTACAAAGGAATGAATCCCCCCCAAAAAAGAACACTATATCAGAGCAATTTATGCCCTGGCAAAACACAGCTCTCCTCCCAAGACTGCCCCTCCGTGTCTATCCAGGTGCCTCTCTTTTTCTTTCTCCTTTTCCTAATAAACTGGTCTTTTTCAAATGTAACATTCTCTTGCCTGGGTCTTTGCAAACATCTTCCTTTACTAGTAAACACCCCACATGCCCCTGAAAGGGGAACTCTGCTGCTGAAACTTTTCTCAGAGGTAACCCAAGGACCCCACTTTCTGAACCCAATAATATGTCATCAAAACAACATGACCATCCACTATTTCTTTTTATTGATAGTTAACTATGTTTAATGTGTAGCAGTGTAATCCCCACAGGAAGGGGAGGTTCCAGGTCCCCTGCCCCACCTAAGGAATGGTAGAGCTGAGCAGCAAGGGGACATTCACAAGGACTTAGGAAGGAGAAGACTTGGAGAAGCCACACTTGGTTTTTTGGCCTTGGATTTGTACCTGGGACTAGGGGAACATGGAAGGAGACACTTGAAAGAGATGTGGGTGAGAGACCTTTGGGGAGGCTGACAATGGCAGCCTTTTCCTTGATTTGCATTTTTATTTTGCTCCTTTCCTTCCTTCTGCCCTTTCCCATAGTTCCCTGACAAATGATGCTTTATGGACTTGTGGCAAGCTTTTGGGCTTCCGTGGCCCTAATTCGGGCTAACGCTGTTTGGCTGGGCATTTACCCAGGAGGGGATGGGTAACTTTGAGTGTTTCATGGGGAATCTATCATTATTACCCTTTCACTCTTCTTTTGATTGCGCACTGATTCTATTAAAGTTCTTTTCTATTGAATGTCTTATACACTAAGATTATGACATCTTTACAAGGCGGATGGCAGAACACATTCAGAGCATGCTGGCTGGGGTTCTCAGTTTACTCCTTATTCTGCCTGATAACAAAAGTTTTACTTTATCCTTCCAAAAGCACCTCTTTCCATATACATTTTTACCCATGGACAAAATGCACTTCTTAGGTAAATTATAACATAATGTATATATCCACCTTTCTCTTCTTAGCACTTTTTTCTCTTCTTCTGGTGATTTGATAATTAAATTTATATTAACATAAAGAGAAAATATTAATTGAGGCATTTAAAGTAAGGAATAAACCCAAGTGAGTACTTTTTTGAGAAGTAGTTCAATGAAAAGCATGTTGACCTCCATAAATCACCTTATTTACATTAAGCATTTTTTCAAATTTAGAGAAAGATCAATTTCTCAAATTCTTAAGGGCCTATTAATCAAGTAATTGTAGAAAAGGACATACTAGTATTTGAACTTAATTATAAGATTTTATAAGCTTTAGGGTGAATTGATTTGGAAATATATGTCTAAAACATGCACTGTGTCTTATACAATATGACAGAAAAAGGTGTCGGTCATGCAAGAATATATTCCAAATAGTAAAGAGATACACACAGACTCTCAAAGACAATGGGGTAAGATTTTCAGAAAAGTAGTATGTACCTAACACATGGACTACTTTTATTTGTTCTGAAGATAAAGTTTGCATTGAAGCAAATAATACATTTTTAAAAAAGTTTAACATCTATAAATTTTCATAGGGTACAACAGGAATTGAACATATGTTGAGACAGATAGACCTGATTTGAATTCTGACTCAGCTGTTTAGAGGCTGTGTGACCTGGAATGCTAATTATTTACCTTCTTTGGACCTTATTCTCCTTATCTGTAAAATATGGATGTGAACAACTCCTCTTAGGATTATACACAATATGATCACATGTTTAAAGCAACAGAAAAAAACAGCTGGTAAGCTGGTACAAGGTCAACAATTAATAAATATCAGCTCCCTTGGTTTTTTGTGGGTAAAAGAAATGTAAAAAAAAAAAGGTGTGTATGTGTGTGTGTGTGTGTGTGTGTGTGTATAATTAAGGGTCAAGTGGAGTTCAAATCTACAATATATTCAAGCAGCATGACAGTAAGTTATTTAATCCATATGAACCTCAGTTTTCTTATCTTCCATGGAGGTTTGTTATAAATATTATATATTATATTATGCTCTTCCATTAAGAAAAGACAGTTTTTTGCTTTATTTCCCTACTATTATCCTACTACCTAGAATAGTATTTGGCACCTGATAAATTCTCATTAAATGTTAATTTTAAAAATGAGCTGAACATATGCACCTCATGTATCTTATGGGAAAAGAATGATCAAGAACTTTCAAGAGTACAGCTTTGCTGCTTTTCATATCTAAATTCTTTTCATGTCCTTTTAGATTTAGTCCTTCACCTCCCCAGGTTTTATTAAGTGATTGATGTTCTCACTATCAGTGTAACCTCCAAGGTCTTGGCCTTTCCTGAACTGGGCTTTACGTGCATCAAGGCAATAACTACAGCCTTAACTACTCTACTGCTCAATTCTTTACTCAAGAGAGACTGCTTAGAAAGCTTGGGTTGCAGATTTTTGCAGTCATTCAAATCTATTACAAAGACCTGTAGGGTATTTCTTGATAACATATTGTGTGCTTTGGTGATTGTTTGTGAAAAGGCAATAGACTTGTAAGTGTTCCATGTGTCAGGCATATTGGAAATATACTGAATATATCACTACTTCACTGGGGACTCTCTTGACAATAATGTGAATTGCTGAGAGAATAGAAATCAATTCTTAAAAGTGTTTCTGACATCAAAGGTGACCGCAGGGTTTCAAGAAAAGGGTTCAAAGTAAGATTGACTTGGGTGATTGAGATATTCATAAGATCAGCAAGGCAAAGGTAGATACTACCCAAAATGCAAAGGGATGATGAAAATCTGATTTAAATGGTTAGGTTGCTTAGATAAGGACCTTAAAGTTAAAGCTGCACACAGCTGTTATTAGCTGCTTCTGAAACTCAATATCAACCCTTACACCTTTAGGCTTGTCTTTGTGGTCTGTACTTTTAACCTAAAATGCCCTTCCTTCACTTCTCTATTAAATCCCCCTCACAAACACATGCTTCAGTGCTTATCTGAAAAGAATCCCTTTCTGGCTTGCAGAGTTTTTCACAGGTCATTTTTCCCCCCTTTCTTGTAGCCTTATTCAATTTGACCTAATGTTCGTTTCTTCAAGTGTGGCTCTTTCCCAGCATAAATTCCTTAGGGACAAGGGACATGACTTGCTTAGTTTTGTGCCCCTGGCCCCCAGCTTGCTTAGCACAGACTCAAAACAATTTTGTAATTTTTCAAATCATCATACTTTGGTCTCAACAGTGCCTACAAAATCTTACTCTATGTAACAATGCCAACAGAATGGAAAAAATTTTAATTAAATAAAAATAAACTAGAAATCTTATAGTTATTCAGGAAATATGATGCACCTGTCTGGTCAAATACAATGCACAGTGAGGGCTCAATAAATAGTAGTTTAAAACGGCAATATGGTCCATCAGCAATATTACTTATTTCATTGATTCCAACATTTGCTAAGCACCTACAATATAGCTCAGACTAGAACCCTAAGAAGTTTACATTTTCCTGGGTGGGACAATATCATATTGAGGTCTCAATATGCTAGCAGCAAAGAATATAATTACATGATTAACATCTGTGTAGGAATTCAGTGAGAAAAGTACAGTGAGGCATGAGGTGACTCTGGAAATGAATATTGTCAGTTAAATATGTATTGTCCAAACCAACAACAAATGGGAAATTTAGATTATCTGAACTACATTCAGTAACTATCTAGTTCATGTGATATAAACATCACTGTGACCTGAAGTAGTCTAGATGTCTGTGAATACCAGTATAATCATCAGCCCAGCTGATTTGATAATGCTGTGCAAAAAATACACTAACAAACTAAAGTCCATACAAGAGACACTACAGACACAACTAGAGGTCCTTCCTTATGCATTTTGAAATGAGAAAATGGTAGTTATCAAGTTTTCCATTTAATGTGATAAACTGTCATTTATCCCTCTGCCCCAAGTTTCTCTTGGGCACATCTCTGTCAAGTGATGATGGTCTAAATTTAAGAGACTCTATCAATGGCAGACTATGTGACTTTATGAACAAGGCTGAAATCTGTGTGCAATATAATTGCATGTAATAGAATTTGAAACTCGGTTTTTTTATCATAGATTATAAACTACAAAATAAATGAGTGAGGGAACATAAATGGTATCAAGCACAAGTCAGAAGTTCTGTTTTCTAATCTGGGATCTACCTAGCCACGGAGTCATAAACAAGTTATGTCATTTTTTTTATGTCATCTATCTATTTACTAAAATTATGTTGTTATAATATCCACTGTCTGACATCCATAAGGTTATAGTCAGAACTAAATGAAATAATGTAGGAAATACCTTCAGAAATATTGATAAATTAAGAAGTATAAAATATCTTTGTTTTTCAGTTGCATTGATAGCAATATTAGTAAGCACACTTATGAGAAAAATGTAACAGCTTGAAACACAGGAACTATATATGGAAAAAGAAACTCTTATTTGTAGTGTGAGAAAATATATTCTGTAACTTGCTGCTGCTACCTCCAAACAACAGGTGAAAATCTTTGGTTAGGAGAAATGTAAAAGGAATTCTGAAACACAACAAAATGAAAGCTATAACACATTTCTGTTGTCAGAACCCCATAGCTTCAGCATAGCTAATTCCTTCCTTTATTCTTGAGAAACATTCTTAAAAGCTTGAGGTTGTTAACAGCAGATGTAGACATTTATAAACAAGGACCATCTTCACTGAATTATTTTTCACAAATTAAACAAAGGATCCCAAAGAACAGTGCTGAATGTTGACAATCAGCACTCAGAGACACACTCTGCGGGAATACCATCCATTAAATGCATTGCCTATGGACCAGAAAGGTAATCAGAACAAGAATCTTTAGTATTGAGACTGCTGCCTTTGCATTTGCCCCATATGCTACAGAGATAGACTGTTATAAATGTTATCTGAGGGTCATAAAACACCCTCTGAAAGTAAACTTTACCCTACGGGAAGTAAACTTTCAATGCACCAAATTCTATTAAGTGCCTTGCAGACAGGAATTCTGCAAAGAAGATTCTGAAACAGACAACTCATCTTTTATAGGTAAGCACTCTATCATAAACCTTAGGAATAGGAAATTGTGTCTTCATCCTCCCAGGCCATCATAGTTTATAACTCTTAGAATGATGACTATTATTAAAATTTTAAAGATCTCTGGAAATGGTCATTCTGTAACTTCCCTTTGAAGCAAATAAACATATTATCCCTAAAATTCTTCCAAAGTCTTACCTCAGTCTCTCATAGTATAATAACGGCTGCATGTTTTTGCTGCAAGGAAGGTATTCTTTCATTTTTTTTAAAAATTTATTTATTTATGTATACAAGAACTGGGGTATTAGCCAGAGGTGTAGGATTAAGAGGACTCACCAGAGAGAGTGGGGAGAAGAACAGGCAGATCTACTGATATATACTGCTGAGGAGAGCAATTAGATAGATAGGAGAGATCTGCTGAGTCATGTGGGTTACCTCCCTGGCTAGTTGGGGATCTAACTGGTACTGCAGTGGCTGGCATTAGCTTGATAGCGCTGTGACTTTAACCCCTGTACCACCAGGGAGACCCCTTCTTTCATTCTTGTATTCATTAATACATATAACCATCAACTAAAATACATATTGAATGTCTATCACAGTCAATGGCAACACGAGATATAGGTATAAGAATATGACAAATGTTCTCTGCTCCATGGAAAGGCAACGACAACCATGGTTAACTTTCCATTTGGATCATTAGGAGCAATGCATAGGCACATCTGACCACAGGAAAATATGAAGGAGAGGAGAATATTATGAACTCCTCTCAATCCTACACCTCTGGCTTATACCCCAGTTCTTGTATGCATAAATAAATAAATCTTTAAAAAAAAATGAAAGAATACCTTCCTTGCATCAATAGCACTATCAAGCTATTGCCAGCCACTGTAGTACCATTTAGATTCCCCACCAGCCAGGGAGGTAACCCACACGGCTCAAGTATATTTATCAGCAAATTCAAACCTTGATAAATTCTGTAGGTCAAATATTCTAGGTACTTCAACAAATAAATTTGAAGGAATCTTAAGAGAAATCTACCTTATATATCCCACTTTTAAACAAAGGTGCAGTACTAAATGAAAATGTAAAGACATGAACATTAAATGATAAAACTTTGCAAACACAGGGAGTTTTACTGCTGTAAGTCAAGACAAATAGAAACCTAATAATGGGGGAAGATAGAGGCTGAAATTGGGACGAGAAGCCAGGAGGGGATTTTTCTCCATTTCCTCCCCCTAGATATAATATTGGTTACAAGAGTGCTTACCTTAGAATAATTTGCTAAGCCAAACATTCTTTAGTGTGGGGTTCTGTAATAGTATTTTGTTTTTCAAGAAGCATTTATCAACATGGATTAACTAGAACTCATGCCCATCACTAGTGGGAAGCAAAAGGAATACTTTGAGGAGAAAGTTTGGTAGTTTCTTATTTAGTTATACCTACACTTATTAGATGACTCTGTAATTCCATTCCTAGTTACTTGCCCAAGAGAAATGTAAACACGTGAAGTCCTGGGTGTGAATGTTGATCACAATTTCATGCACACCAAAATCTGGAATCAATTCATCAGTAGGTGATTTGATAAACTCACAATGGTGCATCTATATAAACAATAAAAGGCAATGAACTTCTGACACACGCAACAAGAAGTATGTACATCAAAACAGACACTAAGTAAATGAAGTCAGTCACAAAAATGCACATGTTTTACTAACTTCAATTCCAAGATTTGCTAGAAAAGACAAAACCACAGGGAGAGAAATCAGATCAGAGATTGCCAGGGTTATGGAAAAAGAACCAACAAAAAAGGGAGATGCCCCTCAGCAATGTACTTCAGTCCTTCTGCCTGCTCTGCTCCCCGCTCTGGCTCTGGTGAATTCTCTCACCCTCCCGCGCTTCTGACTGTACCCAGTGCATGTATAAATGAAACAAACAAACAAAAAAAAAACAAAAAATAATATAAATAAATAAAAAGAAAAAAAAAGGAGACGAAGGAACTTTTCATGGGTATGGAAATATTCTATTGATTAAAATACAGATCCTATATATAGCTATATAATGGATAAACTTATCAAAACTGATCAAACAGTGTATCTAAAAAAAGGATTTTTTTTTTTTTTGTAAATCTTACCAAAAACCAGTTACTGAGAACTGGAATAAATTTTGTAATTTAGTATGCAATTTTAAAATATTTTGTTCAATATCCTGAATTTCTTTTCTTTTTAAGAGTTGGTTGTGTGAGGACAATAACACATTAAGGGTTATAATAGATAATTGAAAAAAAGTTTAGAGGAGACACTAAATCACTGGTGCTTTCATTGGTGGCTATTTCTTTAGAGAAATCGTTTATAAGTGAAAACAATTTTGGTTGTCATAAAGTTCTCTCTGTTCAGGCTTTTCTCCAAACCAGTTCAAATAAATCCTAAAATGGACAACATCAGAGCCAAGAGCAATAATGGTCATATCTATTGCAGAGTGTCTTAACTTCCTTTTGCCAGTCAAGTTTTTCAGTACTCAATTTTGGCTGTCCTCAACAGAAATATTTCATCTGGGCTTGGCAGTTTTCTAATCTTGACTTCTCCAGAGTCAAGTAACCAGAATAGGCATGGTGGAAGGGCAACCCCAGAGCCTCATTGTGTTCATGGTACGAAAAATCGAAGCACCCCCTCCTAGTTCTCAATATGGAAGCTGATTGTTGGAACTTTAAGCAGGCCTGGTTATAACTGTGTAATTATAACTTCATCCAATAAATGCACTTTAGTTCTAATATACTGTCCTTTAGAAAACATTATAAAATTAAAATTCAATTAAAATTCGTCACTTACAAATGAGCGAATTAAGATCCTGAAAGACCAAATTATCTAACCAGAGTCTTGAAGCTAGTTAGAATGGAGCTAACACTTCATCCTCAAATGTCTGCTTACTAGAACACTGCTTGCTCTATGAAAGGAAACTGGAATTAAACCCAGTGTTAATATTGTTTTCTCTAGCAGTGATGAATAATGGGCAGTAAAAATCCGTGTTTTTTACTTGACAATAAATAACTTTGTTAAGAATTTAAAGAGAAACTTGTGACAATGTCATTATGTCGGAGAAGGACAAAGAAATAGAAAGAAATGAAGAAATGTTCAACATTCAGTACACTAACAGCTGTTCAGGGAGGTGAAAACAGTCTCTTTTCTTTTCATTTTCTATGTAGTTGGCTTTAGCCTTCCTGTCCTTTGCTCAAGAGAGCTTACAACACACTAAGACATAAAATAATGACATCAAGATATGAGAACCATTATGTTAACTAGGCATTTTAAAGATGCCATTTAAAATCTTTTCCTCCATCTGTTGTAATTTGAAGAAAATCTATCATTTAACCAGTGTTGCCTTGCCATTTTCAACTTCTGGTAGATTTACTCAGAGGAGTACATGAGAGACCTCCATTTTTATGAGAAGTCTCAGTGAGAATTATTACTGATAGTACAGAAACAGCCACCCCAAATCAATACAAAACTGCTCTCTGTATTCTTCGGGAGGAACAAAGCACTCAGGAGAGCCAGGTTCTGTGATCAGTGAAAGGTGATGGAATCATCTGAAATGGAAACAAATCTAGAAGAAGAACAGAAGTCTGGGCTATTACTTATCCAAAGGTCAATTGACAGCTTTTCTCATCTTGTTATGTTTTTCTCCTTCCAAAGATGTAGGAAAAAAAATGTTCTTTTAATGTTCTAGGCAGGTACAGAGGCTGAAGGGAAAATAAGGGTAGAACATTTAAGAGCATATTATTCTCTTCAACATTCACTTCTAAGCCAGGAACCTATAGCTTCCAAATGGGCAGCAACTAATGTAGGAGCTAAGCAATAAAACCATCTCTATTCACATCTCCTTCAAGTTTCGACACACTGTAGACAGTATTTAAGAGTAGCAATCCATGGTGATAGGAGAAATCCCCACTATAGAAAGCAAATAAATAGTTTCTAGGCAGCAGATAGCAGTGCAGGGAATTAAGGTCAGAACAGGTGCAGAGAAATCCTGAAGCTAAGGAGTGAAAGTTTGAATTCCATGCTGATGATTTTTAACTAGCTAAGTCAATTATGGGTGACAAAGCATAATTATTGCCTTTACTTAAATTTACACTGTGTGATATACACGTGTATACATATTCACATACACACACAGAACAATTCAAGGCTGCAGAGAAACACTAATTGATTTCTGATGCTTTGATGTGATATGGTTTGCTAAATATCAAAATATATAGTGTACAAAGTATGCATGCCTAATGGTAAGTCTACCAGGCTGTTCTAACATAAAGCTTCCAACACATTGCAGCAGAAACCTGTCATACATAAAATATGAGTATTATGATTGTTAATATAACTACTCAGTCACTAATTTCATCTGGTTCATTCATGCCTTTGCATAACAACGTGCCATTAATATGCAGTCTGTTCTGAATTTGGATAAATTTCAATTCACTCACAGCTAACCTATAAATGTGTTGTTTTGTTCATACATGTACACAAGGCTTCTCTATCTGGATTATACAATTTTCATGGTGCATAGTATGTCCTATCTTATTATGAGAATAATAAAAGTGGCTGTCTAATAAGAACAGTAGTTTTTAGTAATAATGTACATAATGACTAGATTTCCAAAGAGAACAACTCAAAGCCATTTGCAAATCACACATGGGTTGCATGAAATCAATACTCTGCAGAGTAGCTTATTTGCTCACAAGTCTGTTTTCTAAATATGGTTGGAGACAGTTCTAGAATTAGAGAGATCACAAAGCTAATGTCACCTAAAATATGCCCAGTTGTTTATATCACACAGACAACAGGTTAAATAATCATTATGGCATCTGGACTGCATCTTTGATTTACATCATCAAACAGTAAGGCAAATGAGGGGCAGCCCTAATGATAACACCACCTGCTTCTCAGTACCACCTTATAGAAGCTCTCTCATCTACAGGGAAGGCTTGGCCTGAAAATATCTTTTTTTTTTCCCTGCATTTACATTAAGGAGTATAAATGGTCTGAGTTAAGTTTGTTACATTCTTACATCACTCTCAAAGCAGGAAGTTTCTGATTTATGAGTTTAGAGCTGATTATATAATTTCTAATTGGGCAATTTTGATTACTGACAATTATATCCTAACTGGAAGTCAAGAGATGAATGGGAATATGGATGAAGGTCTGGTAGTGACATAAAAGAGAATGGCTCATTCAAAAGTTTTTCTAGATTCTATCACCTAAGGGATCCCATTATGCATAACCACAGGCAATCACAAATGTTTAGATTTGGCAGGTTCCTTTAAGCCACACGATCTATCACCTACCTGGAAAAAACAAAATCAAGTCTCAGACTAATGTTCTTGAATCACTCATTCTGACACTTAAACTCTACCTCCCCACTTCCACCCATATATGCAATGTCCCAGCTTCTAACTTCACTATTCACCTTCTTCTCCAATGCCTCACCTCATCACTAAATCTGAGACTTGGAACCTCATTAACTTCTATAAGGCTACATTACCACAAACATACCAGGAAAAATACTTCCCCTAACTAAGCCCAGGCAGCTTATGTTTCTATGTTCCAATTCATAAAAGAGGATTTATGTAGATACCACTAGTATATATAGGGATGTTCCCATGAATTTGTAGTACAGTACTTGACTTGAGACTCTTCAGCACTGGAGTTCTTCCTGTTTTACTTGTTAATATTTAGACATGGGTCCAGAATTCCTATTTAATGTATTATAAAGTAATACATTAAATAATAATGCATTATAAAATAATATATTAAAGTATTATTATAAAATAATACATTAAATTGCATGTTATGTAATACTGAGAATTTTACAAAGGGTAAATGTAGAAAAAGGTGAAATAGCAGAAAGTATATGTAGAAAGAGGTGGCACAGCAGAAATAATAGTACTTCTAAGAACTGATGCCAATTTTTATCATTTTGAACCATTGTCTATTATAGGCTTCAATGGCATCTGTGAAAGGACTATGGCAAGCATTTTGCTCTCAAAGTATTAAAGTATTACCCAGTTCAAAGACTATGAGTTAAGAATTACATATTCATCTGTATTTTTCTTTTTATCTTACCTGGCAAAAGCCTTAGAGCTAGAGTAAATGTTTATCTTCAGAAAATATGTGGGGGCTTGTTAGTAGGACTACTTGCCATTTTCTGTTTTTATTTCACCAGCCTTATTATAAAATTACCTTTTATTAGAAACCACTTCCTATCTTTTGAAAAGGTATAGGTAATTAGCATTATTTTTAACAGTAACCTCAACCCATGTACAATATTCAAAGGAAGTTACTATCTTAAATATCATCACATATAAGATGTGTTTTCCTACCAAGGAGAAAAGGGAGAAAAATATTAGTATGAAAGTTTCAAATTCAATACAGTAATTTAGATTATAGAAATTATTTGTGTGAACATTTAGATGCTGTCCATGTCCAAGGGTAATGCATTATTGGTATGTTATGCAATACTGAGGATTTTACAAAGAGTAAATTATAGGAACAGAATTGTTTAAATAATCATAGCTAGAAATATCCTAAAAACCAATGTTCAGAATGTGAAAGACCATCAGAAATGGTTCAGTGGGCCTACTTAAATTGTGCAATTATCTTATCTGTTATATATGGATTTATTCTCCCATCGTTTGCTAATTTATATTAATTGTTTGGCTGTAATTATACTGAACTTTCCAGTTTCAATAAAGCTTTATATAAGAAAACTGATCACATGGGGGAGGACAGTGGCACAGAACTGTCACAAAATCAGTATGTAAAACCAACCACTATTTATTTTACACATGATTATCTTCTCTATCAGCATTGGCTCTAGTATAACTCAAATCAGTATATGATTGTCATTTGATTTACAGCAGATGACCTGGCATCATATGAAAATAATTTACTGTGCCATGTGCCTCACACCCTATAAATCAATAATTTGAATGCTGAGACATCTCAATTAGACTCACAGGGGTAGCAAGATCTGCCTCCTCCTTTCCTAGATCATTAAAATGGCAAGTATTAGGAAGCAGTGCTTGTTTTAAAGTTGTTTCAGAGGGGGATGATCTATTATTTTAAGTTGGAGACATAAAGTCAGAGTTGCCATCAAACCAAATGAAAAATTGAGTACAGAGTGGTATAAGTAATAGACTGTGAGGGGTGGGACATGAATCCATTCAAGTATTGATTGGTAGATTTCTATGGCACCTGTGTATTATGCATGGGATTGAACATTTGTGCAGTGTTAAATCATGACTCTGAACACAAATAAGTCATCCATTCTCCCTATCCTGTTCTTCCAAGAAGTCTCTGAACCAAAGACAAAAGAATTCATGACATTAGCTACAATAAGATAAATCATTTGGAGGTTCCACTTTGGTGTCTACCTGCAACACATCTAAAAATTAAAGGTAGCTATTATCAGTTTCATAACTGAGATACTATCTTATACATCACCGATCATGCAGTTACATAAATCCCAATGGCAAGTTAAAGACAAGACTCACACAGCTTGTTCATGAAAATTTTAGGACAACTTCTCAAACTTCATTCTGCCTGGGATAATCCTGTAAAGGGTAAATGAAACAAAAATGCTTTTCCTGACTTTGCAAATGGTGAAGTGAAAGAGAAATGAAAACAAATCACCCATCATAGGGTGCCCATTTCTGGTCCATGGAACTAAATAGATATTCATATGTAAGATCAAACCTTCACCTGCTTCATATTAACAATAAATGGAAGTTGAAAGAGTCTGATTGTGCTAAAATTAAATCTAAGATGAGCTATTTTTAATATCCTTTCAAAATCCAGTTCTGTTTTTTTTTTTTTAAGGGAAAGGAAATTATTATTATTTTGTTTTACTTCTCCTAAATGCTTTCTCTCAGTAAAGATTAAGAGCTTACTGGAGGTCTAAATTTATGTTCTCCTTCTGTCTGGCCTGTCAGAGGACATGCCTACAGATCAAAATGCTACCACATCTTACTGGAAGACCCCCATGGAAAGTCATAGGGAGGAAAAGAAGCCAAAAACTGTATGAGGTACAAATGCATTAGTATAGACGGACCAGAGGGGAAGGCCTAATTGGAATATTAGCTCCTCAAATGCAACAGAAACTTGCACAGTGCAATTTCAAGCAAATCTGTTACTGGTACAGGGAGCGATGCACCTCCTATTGCATGATGCTCAGTTCAGAACATTACCTGGAGAATTGCTGCTGCAGGCTGCGCATCTGAATTCTGTTGCGCTCAGACTCCAGTGTCACCTCCTGTAATCGCTTCTCGCTCTGAAGGCGTAAGTGTCTCTCTTCTTCCAATTCATGTATCAGCTTCTCATGCTGGTAAAAGCACAAGGGGAATGACTTTTCAGAAGATGGTTCTTAAATATTATGACAACAATAATTAGTAATAGTTGGCTGTAAAGGTTAACTTGAACTTTATATGTAATTAATATATATGCATATACATTAATGTCATCTTTATTACAACTCCGTGAGTATTATATTATTATTAATCTCTTGCTATAGACTAAGAAACCAAGACATCTAAGTAATTTGTCATTAAAAACTAGAAGTTAACACGTTTTCAATCTTGGTTGATTTCACTCTAATGCATGAATAATTTCCACTAACATAGGGGGATTCCTGGGCAGATATGAAGATGTATAACCTAATAATACTATGAAGTACATGATAATTCAAGTAATAATGAGTAAGATTGTTAATGCCTCTTCAGAATTATCTCATCTCCAATCTCTGGTATATTCTTTAAAAGGAACATTTCTGTTTTTCATAGGAGGGCCAGCATTTCCAGTTAATTAGACTAGAGATAAATAATAGAGTTAAAGATAATAGAGTTAAAGAATTATTAGATAATAACAGAGTTAAAGATAATAGAATTAAAGAATTATTATTTATTTTCTCCAATTATGTTTTCACAGATAAAGATAGGCTAAACCACCAGCTGTACTTATAATCCCAAAAAACTAGCTCATCTCACCAATAGGCATCTGGGATTAATAGAGGGTCTAGAGACCAGAGTAGAAGGTTCAGCAGAGACTGCAACTAGAGAGAAGCACACAAACTCAGAATCTCCTAATATTTCTCACCCAGCCATGTCAACACTGTTTTTGTTGCTGCCTTTGTTTTAAAGCATGTCACAATGTCATGATTATTACTGTTGCTAAATTAAGCACTTTTCTTACAATATAGTCTATTCTATAATGAAACTCAAAAATTTAATATCTGATTCTAAGAGAGGTATACTTTCGGGTATTTTTTTTTTGTTTTTCATCTACATTCTTAAAGGGAAAAAGAGGAACAGGGACCTCAGTTTTCAAATAAATCAGACACTTCGGCCCTACTTGAACTACTAAGAAATTGAATATATTGCAGAGGGCCTATTTCAGTAAGTGAGAGATAGCAAAGATAGATTTGCTTTAACCCTAACTCCTTGGGTAAAAGTTCTCCTGAGTACCATGAAAAAAACGTAAGACCATGATCTAGAAATGAATCAAGATTATCTAAAATAATTACATGTTCTTTTGTCTCTGAACCTTTGACCTTGTCTATCCTCTTGCTTAAAATGACTTCTGAGGTCTGTATTTAAAGTCTGAAGATTCCTGCCAGGCTCAGCTATTAGATATTTCCTTTAGAATTTTTCTCTTATCAGTTCACTGTACTCTTCCTTTTGTGACTGCTATCAGCACCTATTTATCACTCTTTAGGTCCTTGCTTTATTCTATCATTATTTTTCAAGCACATTAATCATAATTCTCCAAGTAGACAAACACCTGTTTGAGACTGGGACTGTGTCTAATGCACATATGTGTATTGTATTTACCTTAATACTCAGTGCATAGTAGTACCAGAAATACATTTGCTTATTGTTTCTTTTATTTTGGAATTTTTTATTTTTTATATAATTTATATCAAAAAAGATAAACTCATGCCATTCACAACAACATGGATGGAGCTGGAAGGGATTGTGCTCAGTGAAACAAGTCAGAAGGAAAAAGAAAAATATCAGATGTTTATTGTTTCTTAAGTCAGACTTTTGCTAAGCCAGGTCTTCAAATTCTATGCCGAGAAGTCCTTGATGGTGCATTTTTAACTCCCAGCAACATTCACTTCTACCAGAATTAGACAAAATCAAGTCAAATCAAACCTTTAACGACAGAAGTAGTGAAAGTAGAAAAATTAATATTACATACATTTTGTCACAATAAAAAATAAACTACTCAGTTGCTGTATGTAGTTAACATTCCCATATTTATAGCATCATTAGACTGAAAGGAACATGGATACATGACTGATATTAAGGAATTTGAAAGATTCTGTTTTGATTCCAAAATAAGCATATATATATATATATGCTTATATATACATATATATATATATGGTATATGTTAATTAGTTCACAAGTACATCCTAAGAAGGATGTAAAGTTTTGCAGAGAATATAGTATTTCTCCTTCCTTCAAAACAAAGATTGTTACACAGATTCATCAGTGCCATACTGAGGAGCTCACAAAATCTGGTAAGGGAGAAGCTTTCCTGAATAATCCTCTCTGTTCAGTCTCTCAGTGCCTTTCATGTATGGATAAAATGACACCCTTACAGTATAGTGGAAGTCTTGGGGAATTCTAATACTAGTGAAGGCAAAAATTGTTTACTAAAATATATTCCCTTCAAATGGTATGTGCATCAATTAAATAAGCAGTTTGACTGCTAAGTCACACCTGTTTTTCATAAATGGAAAGTTTCCTTCTGAAATTAAAAAACACGGCTAAAAGTACCAAGAGTGTATAACAATAGATAGGCCAGAAATACTTTATTACTTGTGTCATGGGTGTAAACTGATTTGTCTAAAAAAGTAATTTTGATTTTCTCCCACAAGTTTGCTCTGAATCTTTCACAGCAAGGAGAGTAGAAGGGAATAAGAGATGGAAAAGTGTGGATATTATTTATATGGCACAAGTAGCTACTGAAGAACAATAAGTAAAGGCAATGTCATAGAAATCTGATGAGGCCTCACTTCTTTGACAACATCTCTCCTTCCATGGAACCACTGGGCTGGGTTGATTTTAACAAACCATCTTCAGAAAGTACTAATAGTGCTTTTCAAAACTCATTGAGCCAAATATTTCCATGTCTTCCCATTTCATTTAGCAAGATCACCTCTTCCCTTTCTCCTCATTGCTTTTCTTGCCATTATACTCAAATCACTGTACCAGGATTACAATATAAAACTGAATTTAAGAAGCCACATATATGTTCACTGGAAACTACCAGCCACATGCTCTTATGCTCTTCTTTTCCTACAGGAAAAAGGCTCTATCACTTCAAAAGGCTGGTTCACATATTTTTCTCAACAAAAGCAGACCCTGAGTAGGGGAACTTTCAATCCTGTGATCTTTGGCTGTTACCTCTAGCTGAAAGAAAATTAATTCTCTGAGAAAATTTTTAATTTAGAGACATTCACATTTTCTAAAATGTTTCTGCCTTCATTGCTGCATTTCAACAAATTCCAATGTTATCAACTTCATTTAGAGACAAAGAAAGTGGGATAAATGAAGGAAGGAGTTTGCCCAGGTTGCTCTGTTAGAAATGAAAGCTTTGGGACCATATCAAGTTTTTCTGACTATAAGTCTTTTTTCCTGACTAAGTCTACTATAGTCAGTTATGCTCCAACACATTTTAAAACTGCAAAATTATTACAATGTAATTGATTTATTAGAAGTCAATATGATCTTATCACAAATCTCACATTTGCTCATGCCTGATTTCATTCATGAGATAGATGAAGTGAGCACAGAAAGTTGCGCCCCATAGAACTTAGTGCAGAAATACATAAAAGGAATCTCAGGTGGGCAAAGTGCCTGGGTGTTATAAGCCACCTCATCTGCATTTGTTGGTAAAACTTTCCCTTTGATTTCAGAGGGAAATCTGAAATTTCTCTCTTCCATCACTTTACAATAATTTATAAGCTACAACCTTTCCAGTGACCTTCCAAGGATGCTGCCATAGTAAGCTGTATGCTTTATTCAAGGGAACATGCCATATCTTTATTCTATTATGTATATCTTAAGCATTTATCACATGTAAAACTTAGCTGCTGTTTTTACTAGATTCCTATCTTCTTATGTGTCACCAACAGTTTTTGAGTATTGTGCTGTCAGTTTTTTTCCCAAATGTTTGTACAGCACTTACGAACACTATGCCATATTATATTATAACAAACTTCTTAAAGGTGGAAAAAACGAAATCAGAATCAAAAGGAGAATTCCTAAGCCCTTTCCCTATTCATGCAAAAGAACAAAGAGTTGGGCCCTCAACAAAGTACTAAACAAAAAAAAAAAAAGAGAGAGAGAAAGGCATACTAAATACATGTCTTTGCCTATCAAATCATCTTGTCTCTGTCTAGAGCCTTCCATAGACCTTAAATTACATAAACCTAATTTATTATTCTCTGACTACTCCTCCAAGCATGGAGATTCCACATTTTTCCAGAGTATTCAATTTTATTTTTTATAATCACCTATATTGATAACTTTCTAAGACTTGCTTAAATCATTCATCATCAAGACAATTGCTATTTGTACATTCACCAGAAATAGAGAAAAAATCTATAGTTTTTGACATTATTTCCCTATTTAATAGAGAACGCTGCTAGAAAATGGAACTATGTTCACACCTACATGGATTTTGCATGCAAGCTGTGAGTGAGCGGCTACTATGTGACAGACGCTGGATCTGTGCATGAGACAAGCAATGGACCAAATAGACATGCTTCCTGATTGTATTAGACTTGCAAGCTAATGGAGAAGGAAGTAGCTAAATGAACTATCACACAGATAAATATATCAGTACAAACTGACAGATAATTAAGACATTGCTGAAAGACGACAGTAAGAGGAAAGGATTTTGTTCCGTTAGTTATAGGAAACCTCTAAAAATGAAAGTTTAAACTGAAGAATGACCAGATGAAGAGAAGTGCTCAACTATCCATGGAACATCTTCAGTCACATATGGGTAAAGGAAGGACAGTGCAGAGTGCCTAGAGCCTGGTGAGCCCAGGGACAGGTGTGGCATAGGATCAGGTGGGGCGGAGTGAGCACTAAACTAGTAAGCAACAGAAGTACATACTAAAGGTGTGGAAATACATCTTGAGCAAAACAGTAACTTGTTACCAAGGTTTAACAAAGGAGTGATAGGGACTGATAAAAATTTTGCAAAGATCATTTGACTATTGCACCCACCACCGAATCACCCATAGTCCACCACCATGGTCTATTGTGCCTCCTTCCTTCTTGCTTCTCATCTCTCCCAACCTCTTCCTTCCCTGGATGCTTCAGTTTTATCATCAGCTTTTAAGGATTAGTACTTAAACTTGTAAAAGATATTATTTTTAATACCAGCACCTAGCATGATTTTAAACAGATGGCTTGATTGGTGGTGTGCAAACTTCCATGGTTAATATTAAGATATTAACATTTCACTTCAAATATAGGATTCAATAAATACCTCTATTCTAGTTCTTTTTTTAAAGATTGATTTATTTACACAAGAGCTGGGGTACAGGCCAGAGGCGCAGGAGGGTGAGAGAATTCACCACAGACAGAACTGGGAGCAGAACAGGCAGATGGACTGAAGTACACGGCTGAGTAGAGTAGTGGGCGAGACAGGAGAGGTCTGCCATGCCATGTGGGTATCTTCCTGGCCTGCCGGGAATAGAACCAGTGCTGCAGAGGCAGCAGACAGCTTCACAGCACTGTGCTCAACCCACTGTACCACCGACGAGGCCCTATTCTAGTTCTAATTGCATTTGGTGATTCTAGTTCCATAAGTGCTTGACAAGACTGGCAAAGTTGGTCACAGAAGATTTCAAGTATTTGGAAAAGAATTTCTTGCTGTGGAAATTTTAGTACAACTATGCATGGCCACCCATTAATTAAACATCCACCATAATAAGAATCGTGTGCCCACAGCTTCCAAGTCTCTATGTGAGCCCCAAGTAGCGAAAGACATGAGGCATTACCTCATCCCCAAATATAGCGCATTGATTTGATGCTTAAGGAGTAGAGAAAATATAAAGAAAGGTATTCACTACATGTTCATGTTTTAAAAGATTTCCTCAGATGAGTTCAAGTTATAATGATAATATTCTTGTTGAATAATATTTTATGATTAAAGAATCATGAGGAAAAAGTACTAACATCTTTAGGTAATCAAGGAATCTAAAACATCATGCAAAGTGAACACAGGCTGTTAGAGAAGGCCATGGAGCTGAAATAATATTTCTAGGTATTGTGGAAAATTTTATGCAAACTTACTTAAGAAATGTGGAATTTGGCAAACAAACTACGCACTTTGTAATGGGAATTTTAAGTAAAACAGACTATTAGAAAAGACAAGCACATTTGATTCAATGGCACAAATATAAAACATGGAATTAAGACTCTAATCAATTCAGACCTTTGAGATCTGCTTGGATGTGCTTATGAATTGAGTCTAGACAGTCACAGATATCACCATGTGTTCACCAGTCAGCATCCAATGTACACTGAAACATTTTAAGATTACAAAAGATATGCAGAATAGCCATCCTGATCTTTTTGCTACCTATTGAGAAGTTAAATTTGGTGTGATTGTTCCCTCAGAAATTCATAAGCCAAACATACAATAACAGTGATATTAAACCATTATATTCTCATCAAAACTAATTTTTAATGGCAAATCTCTATACTAGACAAAGTCAATCAAGTCAACATAAAATGTATCTAAATAAAGCTATAGTTAATACATTTAATTGCACTCTCATTTTTGCTTTTTTACACAAACTGCAATCTCCATTTCCCTTTAAGAGTCCCTGAAACCAATAACCCCATTAGTTATGAAAGATTCAGTCATCCTAGAAGTAGAGGAGCAGATAAGGAACTTAAAAATTGATTTTTTTAAAAGTCATACTGTTGGCTGTAACAGAAGAATCAGAATCAGATTTTGAGATGCTAGGATCCGCAGTGCTGATAACATCGCCCGAGAGAAACAAAGCTTTTATACTAACGAAAAAAATGCAGAGCTTGGTTTAAAAAAAAAAAAAAAAAAGTGGGAGGGAGAAGGAAAGAGTAAGTGACAGAAATGAGGAAGAGAAGGGCAGGAGGGCAATTTTAAGGGTAAAGGAGGCAGATGGACCACTAGGAGGATTCTTACAATGTCCTAAATGCTGCACAGGAACTGTAAATGAGAAGTGCCAAAGGTGAATTGCACCAGATGACTAAATTTTCCTAGGCAACTTACCTATGTATTACTTAGAAAAAGGGTACAAATGTGAGCCTTATGGGATGAAAAAAACTCAGGGTGGATTGTGCAGACAAGTATAAAATGAAGGTCTGGCATATCAAGATTGATTTGGATTATAAAGGCATGTTGGAACAAATTATAACAAATTGTGGTTCTACCATTTGTTACAAAGAGAAAATTGTTTTGCTTATAATGAACTTTATGGTATATCGATATGGCTACAAGTGAAGAATAAAAGTAATTTTGCTTCTACAACATTAAGTAACGCAATTTTGAAAAATGTCAGGCAGAACCTTATACTCTGATCCACTAACCACAATTTCATAATTTTAAGTATCTTTATTTTCACCAACATGTTCCCTGTGGTGGAGAAAACATGAAGTGTGTTAGGCAGGAGTTAAGGTGTGGTGAGTCTCAGGAAATTCCATGGTATTGGACAATGACTCAGGCTGAAGCTAACCAGATCATTATAAAGTAGAAAGCATTTTCACCATTGGAGAGGCAAGGCAAGGCACCTGCCCACACTGGTAGTGACTGTCTTAGCTCTAAGAAGGAATTCGTCCCCAATACACACTTTAGGTGAAATGAAGTTTTCATTCCTATCAAACCCTTTATGCTAAAAACTCACTAAGCTAATCATATGGACTCCATCTTGAAGAAGTGACAGGTAAGAGATGATCACAAGTTTGAGAGTTGGAATGACCTCATGGAAAAAAAGAGCAAAAAAAGCACTCTAGTTCAATATGCTAGGTTAAAACTGCTTAAATAGAACCTCCACCTTGGGTAGCAGCATACAGACCCTGTCCCAGATGCTGATTCTTTTATGCTGAGTTGCATAAGCTTTAATAAATTCTTAGTTGGTACCTACAAGATTAGAGTCTCCATAATTTCTATTTCTTGGAGAAGTCAAGAACACAAATCTGTACCAGTAGCCTTATGGGTTGTCGTTTTGGTCCGCCCATTAAACTGTGATGCTACTTTGGAAAATATAATTTCCTTCTTTAAACCTTTTTCTAAAATGCTTAAGTCCCTTTCAATTCTCACATTTTATGTGTCCATGAAATTAGCTACAACCAGAGTGATGGGGTTTAGGATGCACTATCCCCAAATATGGTGCCTTGACATATTGAGTATCTTAAGCAGAAGGTGTAGAGAAAAAGGTAGGAGCAGGAGTGTCACTCTGACCTTCCCTTCACCTTCTTTCCTATAACAGGTCATGAAACCCACATGTGCAAGGTCCTGCCCTATATCAGAAGGAAGGAAGTCCTTCTTAAGACCAAAGACAGAGAATTTGGAGCTAAGAAATATGTGTAAATAATCCTTAATAAATTAACCCTCTTATTCCTAGTTACTTCTTCACCATTTATAACCTAACCTAAACTCCTCTGTCTTATCAATTATTCACAAATTTACTATTTCTTGAACAGTTATAAAAGTTGCCTACTCGGATCACCTCATTGGGTCTTTATTCTCTTATGAAGGCTCTCATGTAAATGCAAATATTCATTAAGAACTATATCCTTTTCTCCTGCTGATATGTCTAAGTTTAATACTCAGGTCTAACTAGAGACCAAAAGAGGATAGAAGAGAAATTTTCTTCCCCTATAATGGCAAGAAAAATATAAAATACCATCATGAATAGAAAGAGATAAAACAGAATGTCTATAAAATGAGGTTATACACATACAATAGGGGTTAGTATATATTTTATCTGATAATAATGGCAGTGACCAGCATTCCTTGTTTGGATATTAGATGTGAGGTTGTAGATTTAAGAGGCTAAAGACATGGTTTTCTTGGCTAGTTTTAAACAGGCAAGGCAGTGTTAGAAAAGGAACATTGGATTATTGCACAACTGCGAAGAGAGGTAGTGAAACATACCCCAGAGGCATAGGTTTTCTTTGGATTCTAAAATAACTGCAGGTCTCAGTAGACCTTGAGGAGAATGACAGAATCTAAATTATGTTCGAGCAAGATAATTCTTCCTCAGGGTGGACTTCAGTAGTAAAATGATACCTTATAGGAACAAGCAATGGTGGTTTCTTTTTTATTACTGTCATTCATTAGCAATGGTTCCTTGAGTTAGAAAATGCCTTTCCACAAGGTTTTCTGGCTCACTGACTCTATGATTTCAACAAGTTTCTCAGAAAACCATTTCTTCTATAGTTTTTGAATATCTTATTATGGGAGTTGACCAAGGAAAGCCGGACATTGAGTAAAAAACCAGGTGGGTAGTATGCTGGATACCCACTCAACTGCCTAGTTCAGACACACTCCCTTACTTTAGTCTTTTGAGATTTTTGGTTCAAGGCTCAATTCTCAACTTTACTTAGAAAACAGCTTCATTTACTCAACCAATGAGTCCTTTTATAAGAAATCAATGACTCCCTCTTTTCTCAGTGGTCACAGATCTTTCTCTGTTGTCATGTTAATTGATCACAATTAACACTAACTATTAATTACACTATCCCTTTGGGGATTCTCAGAAGTCAATTTTATTAAATGCCTCCCTATTTGAATTAAATCTTAACTATTCCTTTCTGTTCTTTGGATATACTATATTTTATTTTATTTTTTTAAGATTTATTTATTTATTAATACACACGCTGAGTACAGTCAGAAGTGTGGGAGGGTGAGAGAATTCACCAGAGCCAGAGCGGGGAGCAGAACAGGCAGACTGATGAAATTCACTACTGAGGGGAGCAGCGGGCGAGACAGGAGAGGTCTGTCGTGCCATGTGGGACCCTCACTTGTGGCCAGGGATTGAACCGGCACTGCAGAGGCTGCGGACAGCTTTGCAGCCCAGCGCTCAACCGCTGCGCCACCAGGGGAGGCCCTGGATATATTATATTTATACTGGGAAGGATGTCAGTTATTTTAGGGTTTTGGGGTTTTTTTTACTTCCAGTTCTCTGCCCTAAACCAATCTTTAGAATGGCCCTAGATTTATCTATTCCCCATTACTCCCTCACTCTGTCCCATTCTCTCTTTCCTCCACAATGATTAGTGGGGAATGAAGGTATTTCTCCAGCTAATTTTATTCCTATTTGAAACCCACACATTATAATTCTCTTCTTGCTTCTTACTACAGAGGATTCCAAAATTTTTCATTCCATATTCCAAACTACAACTTCAGTCATGTTAATGATAAAGGTCAACACTTGCTCTGCCTTTTTCATCCTGCAATGTCTTTTATTCACTGTCCCCCTAATTTCTGATTTATCTCCTATATTGGTGCACTTAGTGTTTAATTCTTTAAAAATCATGTGGTGCCATATCTACTGCTAAGCATTTCATATTAAATAACTATCCCCATCTCTTCAAAGAACATGTTTTTCTTTAGGCAGGATGAGAACTTACACTTGGGAATGAAACACCATTGCTGATTAGCATAACAATGATCAATCCAGATGTTCAATACATTCTTGTTGAGTTGAACTCAATTCCCTTGCCCTCGCAGCACTACCTCCTTTTCCTTAGCTGCAGCCAGCTCTGTTTGCAAAGTGTGTGTCAGTGACTTCAATCTTCATGATCCTCACAATAATGATAATGTGATAGGATTTTCTTTGGTGTAAAACCCCCATATAGATACATTTCACCCAGTTAGTCATTTTCTTTACCTGTCTTGAGCCTTTCTTTGGTCTTTTTTTTCTCTTTCCTAATAGCCCATATATTATAATCCCAGACTTGATATTCACATCTTTTACTTGATTAATCACTTTCACTCCTTAACTATTAAGTAACATTTTTTTGTTTCTTAGAGGATTTTCAGTAACTTCCTTAAAAAGCATTTATAATTCCATTTTTAAAGGAATAGCACAATTTAGTGTTGTTTTTGTTCACTCTCCTAGATTTCACAGAGATGTAGGAGGAAAAAAATATTCAGAGGAAGAATCCTTTTTTTCCCCTTTAATTGTAATCCTTATAATCCTGTCTTTCTTTAGTGAATGGGTATAATTATATGCATGAGAAGTTTATAGAGTATTTGCTATGATAATTATTCATTCCTCAAAATAGGAGAATAATTATAATGTCAACAACAGACTGTGCAAGGTGCTAGTGGGTTTTCACTTTAATTCTGTCAGAGAAATAGCTTCTAGGACTTCAGTAATTAATATTAATTTCTCACAAATACTTTCTGTTCATTTGAAAACACAATAAATGCTTTCATGCTTCCCATTTTATTGTGAAAAAGTTTCAGAATTTTTTTTAAATGAAACTTGAAAATATCTGGATTGGTTTTTACAGAGCTAGCTTCTATTATTTTATGATACTGGACAAAATAAGAAAGCTGAAATTTTATAGTAAGTTTGCCTCATTCTCATTAGTAAATGCAAGACATCACATTCTATCATTCTATTATATTAAAAGGCCAGCTATAATATTTAAAAGATCAATGTGGAACTCATCATAAGGTTTGGTTCAACACCTTAGTATTTCATTTCATACAATTACCAAAGTTACAAGAAGTTGAAAATATTATATACTGAAGAAGAGTTTGTGTTATTTCAGGGAAGTAAAGTTAAACAGAAATAACATTTTTATGGGAAAATCATTAAAGACATATAAAATGAGCTGAGTGAATACAGTGAATCTATAAAAGGGAAAATATATATTCTTTGAAAAACATGTGAGTACTTATTTTAAAGCACACTTAACCCTCGGTCAATCACTTAAAAGGAAGAGAAGATTATGAGAGATAATCTCGGTGTCTGAGTGGTAGGAGATGGTCACAACAGGACACAAATGAAAGACACGGCTTTGTGTGATACAAACAATAGTCATAAAAATAGACCACTATAGACTAGAGTGACCATTAAGTAGGTGTCCATCTGACACAGGATGGAGTAGAAAAACTCACAGCGGAAACACCCAGACCACAACTACAATCATTGAGTGCAATACAAACAGAGGTCAGAAGCTATATTCTCATGTTCCCTTTTTTGTAATATTTTGGCTTGTTCTCTCTTTCCACTCCTGCCTGAATACTCAGCCCTCTTTCATGCAGATGTGGTCTCTCCTGGATGACTTGGTCAAACTCAACAGGACACCACCAAGCAGTTCAGCTATGTTTCCACACTGACATAGCTTTCTATATGTCTTGCAAGCAAAGGGAAATGGAAGACTGTAGATTACAGAAGGCACTTTGTATCACCACATCCAGCTGAGGCCCTAAAATGGGCTGACAAGGGTGTTCCTGCCAACCCTGTGTTTGTTGCTGTGCAGTCTTCCTTCCTAGGTTGCTGAGAGAAGAGCTTATTTTTAAGAAGTTGCTAGAATTTTTTCATCTGGACCATTAGGATTTATATATAAAACTTTTATCTCCATTTGTAAATATTCTCTTTTGCAATATAAACCTTTATATTCAAGTTTAACATGAAATCCCTACATTAAGACAGAAATATGATTAACAAGGTCATAAAAGACTATAATCATTACTACACTGGTATCTTTAAAAGCCTTCCTGGAAACTTTTGCCTCCATCTTGAGGAAGCAACAATGTTAAAAGGGTGTGTGTGTGTGTGTGTGTGTGTGTGTGTGTGTGTGTGTTTCACAGACCTTGAATGTTATGAAATGGTTCCTTCCCTTTTACATTATAGATCATTAGAACATTCCTCCACAAGTGTATGTTTTTTCTTAAGGGTTAGGGCTCTTAGAATTTTTGGCTGCAGAATCAAATTCAAAATCTACAAATAAAATGGTTCTAATTAAGGAGGGTTCACGGCCATTAATTACCATGGTCAAGCAAAGCATTATACCAGCATGCCATTTCTCACATTCAAATATCCTGAACAGCAGCTATGGATTCTTACTCCAGGAAAAATCACACACAGTCCACAAATTTTAAAAAGGACTCCTTCTACCAAACTTTACTTACAAGCAGTCATTCAGTAAATAACAGTGCAACCACTGAGAGTCTGTGGCTACTTTTATTTTCTATGTAAAATGTAAAAAGCACACATTTAGTCAACAAGACTGTGGTCATTGGCATTAAATCCAAAACATGGCTAGTGTCTATAGTCACACTGATGCTGAGACAGAAAACATCACAGAAATACAAACATCACCTGTCTAGTCAAGGAGAAGTTGCCAAAGCAATTCCAAGATGAATAAAGCAAACAAAAATGTAAGAGAGAAAGAAAAAAGAAATATACCTATCACAAATAAGAATGATATTGATGATGAATCTCGATCCAAAGTCTAAGTAAGCACTTTATATGTCTTATCCACTAACTTCTTGCAACAACACTCATTAGCAGGCACTACTTCCAAAGCATCATTTTTAAGATTATGAAGCTTAAAGTCACAGGAAGTAAGTAGCAGAGCCAGGACTGGAGTTCAGACAATCTGATTCCAGGGACATAGAGCCTGGAATATGCTGCCTTCTAATACCCACAATACTATCCTCTTCCACCCCTTTACAAGTACCAAGGAGTTGCTTTCCTAGTCTAGCAAGCTTTCATTTCAACTAGTGAAGCAACTGATATCATAAAGCTTCTCCCTTTCCAGGACTGGTTAAAGACTGTTGGATATAAGAAAAATTTAAGGGACTATTTTAAAAAACAGAGACCATTAAGAATATTGTCATTGAAAAAAGAGTATTATGTTGTTAGATCAAAATGATTACCCATTAAATAATTAGCTCACAAAGCAAAACTTTCTATGCAAGGTTGGCAAGTTTTTTCTGTAAAGGGTCAGATGATAAATATTTTATTTGTTATGGGGCATGCAGTCTCTTTTTCAACTACTCAGTTCTGCCCTTGTAGTCTCTGTAGCATGAAATAAGGCACTATATTAATGCTACGCTAACAAGTGGGTATGGATTTATTCCAAGAAAACTATTTACAAAAACAGGTGGTAAGGGAGGCAGTATAGCCATAGTTTTTGGATCCTGGATCAAGATTACCGGTTGACATTTCATGAGAAGGAATCAATTTTATTTATTCGTTTTCTAGGAGATGGTATTTCTTTTAAACAAAATCCTTGAACTTCCCAGAAGTCATGGGGTTGGAGATCTGTCAAATTATGTATTAAACATAATTTGATACAACTTCCCCCAAATTTAATGGAATTGTAGCTACTGTCAACAATCAAAAAACATGGTCTACATTTTCCAGAAAGGATAAGACTTTCAGCAATTCTGGAAATCATGCAATATTTGTGCCTGTCTGTGTGCTAGGAACAAAATCTTTCATCTATTTCTGTATCATATGTTGTTATATTTCACCATTTGGTGCAGAGCCATTAGCCAATGTCTCTTCTTAGTCTCAACAATGCAATGATACCCCATTTCATGGTAGGGGTAATAAAATTTGGAGTCATTCATTGAGTGTTGTTTGGTTTACCTGAATAACTTCTCTGGTTTATCTGAATAACCTCTTAGGTTACTCAGATAATTTTAATTCAACAACAACTTAGAACAAGCCTACTTCATGTCAAACTAATCTCAACATTAGAAAAATTTGCATATTAGTTATATGTATAGATAAATGACTTCAAACAAATAAGCATTCTGTTTTTCTCTGATACTCTAAGAGCCAATGAGGAGTTGACAATGTTGAAAGGAGTTGACAATGTTAAACACTTTTCTGTCATATGTTCTCCGATGTTTAAATAAATACTTAAATCTAACCATTCACTAAAGTCAAACAACTCAGAATGTACAGAAAGATCCTCTAACATGTGGAGTATGGTTTGTAGCAGAAACATGCTCACTATCTACCAAAAAATCGATACTTACTCTGTGCCAAGTAAGTTAACTTCTTTTCATAGCCAGAAATGAAGTCTCCTGTTTCACAGTATCTGAGTTGGTTTAGGAGAGAAAGAATAAACTTGCAATTTAGAACCTGTGTAGCCCTTGGGGTATTCCCCTTGTACCAATAACTAAACTCCCAGATGGAGTGTTCAGTTCATATTTTAAAGACTTCAAAACTTCAAGTGTCCTTTTGTCTGTTACTCATTGATTTCTGTTAAAGTAAATGTTTTTCACTCTGTAATCAATACTTTCTTACGAAAATAAACCTAGACATTGACAAACAACTCTGCAGCGTATTGCAGCTTTCCTTAGAGTGGACAACATGAAAAACTACTACCCTCAAGAATTAAAAAAGATTGCATTGACTCTAGTGCTTATTACAATTTTTACAAGTTTCTTGCAGCTGAATCATTCAACAATATTATAAGACTTTATTAAATTAGACAACTACTGAATTGTGAGCCTGAGACTAACAATTAATATAGCTTTGTCCTTTATTACTATTTCAAACCATTGCAACTATGTTACGTGTCCGGTGGTGCAATTATACAGGAGTAGATAGATTAAAAAATGGGGGATAGAAAATGTAAACAATGAGGACTTTCTGTTTCATGAGATTACTATTACAGGACAATTTTAACTGGTACTACCAACTTTTCATAAATGAAGTTTTTGGACTTTTAGGTCCTAAATGCAAGATACATTTTTATGTAGGATTTTTTTTCATACATTCTAAGCTGCAAGCTTCCTGGCTTTTATAAACATTTGTATTCCAATTATTTGCTCATCACATTTTCAATCTTAATATACCTTCCAATGGGAATCCACAGTGGATGGGAGGCACCAACAGTCAACAACTTGTAAGTTTGCCATTGACACACACATATGTAGCTTCCTCCCTCCAACACCACCCCATGCAATCACCAAATTCCTAAAGCACATAAACATATAATTTTCCACTAGTAACTATTTAGTGGTCAGGATAAAAGGTAAAGTAAGTTGGGAAAAATAACTAACACTTTCAAATACAATAAACAAAAAAACAAGCCTTTCAAATGCACACACCCTAAATAAGCTATGGAATTTTCTTGTCTTCGTATTTATTAGCAAAAAAATAACTCAAGGAACAATGATTTTAAATCATTGAAACTTGCATGTGTTTATAACAAACATCAACAAAGGAATTTGTAATTTTTATTAGCAGCAGTTGATATTTCCTGTCAACAGAGATAGTCTGCATTCAATGAACCAACCCCAAAGTTTTGAAAAGATGCTTTCTGATTTTTGTTTCAAGGAGCACTGTTATGCGTTAGCTCAAAATTGCCACCACGTGGACAGACAAACATTGGTCTGTGTAGCAGTATAGCACACGACTGCTTTTCATTTGAGAGAATAATTGAACAAATCACATCCTCCAACATTTATTAAACAACTACTCTGCACAAGGTGCTTTTCTAGATGCCGTAGATGAAATGATTCTGAGTAAAAAGGCTATTATGGGCCACTTGCTACAAGTACACATGCACTCTAGGCCTCAATATATCAATTAGTTTATCTCTTTACAACCTATAAAGGGAAAAACAATAATCTATCAGTGCTATTATGACTGAGAACAAGGGCAACACCCAGGTTGGGGAGAGTTTGCTAATTGCCAATAACTGTTTAATTACATGAATAAGAAGTTACTGAACACATAAAATTGGAGTCACTTCTAAACCCATTGATAGCATTCAAGAGACCAGTAAACTGGAGTGTCTGTGAACCCCCTTTTACAGTCCTTCATGGTGATACTGCTTTAGATGTAATAGTGATAATCTATCTATCACTCGCTATAGGACATAACTGGGGCTAGTCATGCACAGGAATGGAGAAGCATCTGCTTTCCCAGAGAGTGAGCTGCTTCTCTTCCCACTGGTAAAGCCTGCCCTTTCACACTACAGAGTTTAGTGTATATGAAATTCCAAAGGAAGAAAATCTAAACATATTTGATGAACCAAAATTATTTAATGAAACATCTAATTTATTCAACTTAGTAATTCTAATCCTTTTTATGGTAATCCTCAGCTTCTAGCATTATTTATTTGGCACTACAAAACACATCTCTCTTGGAAGCAGGGGCACCAAAGGGAGGAACAGTAACTTTTAATGGGCGCAGTTAGAACTAGAAATTTTTATCTGAAAACCATAAAGCTTTTAAAAATAAATTTGCAAATGTAATTGAGCTTCTAATAGCTGCTACTGATAGTAATTAAAGAAATCTCATTTCCCTAAATTAAACATAATGAAACGTTTTTCAAGATCAAATAAAACTAGAATGCCATCAGGGTGATAGAATTTGCCTCTGAAAGTGATTTTCTGGAGTTTGCAGGGAAGCCTCCACAGAAAGCAAAGCCAATGGCTTATAGGGTTATGGGTAATGTGGAAGTCATTTTCATTGTATCATATCAACTTTTATTGACTGAGAAGCAATCAGAGAGGTAGTATATTGCCCAGCTTCACATTGTAGTGCTTATGCAAATCTAAGAGACATCCTTTAAAGCTCTTCCATTAGGGCCTTTAAAGAGTTTGTTATTTAATTAAATGTTGTCAGCATGCCCTCAGTTCAACTTATGCATTTCACACTTTTAGTGTTTAACTTTTACATTACTTTTGCTTTTCTTTTAAAAAAGTGGCAAATTCAGGAGCACAGAGAACATTGGTCTGTGTTAACAGTCAGGGAAGTACTTCAACTGCTCAGAAATGATCATTGTCTCCCTATTTCTTGATGGCTTCCAAGAAAAAATACCCATAACTTCCCTTTATATTGCAGCAGTTTATCATCCCAGCAGTCAAGAAATTTTTCCATATGTTTGATCAAAATATTTTGTGTCTTAACTTAGTTCCTTGTCATATTATTTGGGCTTCCACAAATCTAATAAGCAATTAGTTTTACAATGCTTCATAAATATATCTAATACAGGAGAAAATAATTAGGTGATCTTCAGCCCTCAGTGCTCTATTTATAGACACCCTTCTTCTCATACAGGCATATTTTTTTTTATTTTCACACTTACGTATGGAATGGAATATTATGTGTCTGTTTTTAGTTATTTTTGCCCCATTTCTTTGTATATTCACTTTTTCTTTTAAAATGTTTATCAAAACAGATACAACACTATAGCAAGAATTAGATTAATATTAAGTCCAGGAAAAGAGTCATTGATTGATCTTACTAAATTCTAGTGCTCTATGTTACTTCCGCACTCCCCCACCCCAAGCACACACACACTCCTCATATATACCAGCAACTCTTCCCAACTGAGAATCCCTCATTTGTTTATTAAAGTACATACAGTACGTAACCAATAAATATCTATCTTATCTAACTGTTGAATTTAAATGATCCTTCAGTTTCCCCCATTATTGGTTCCTTATGTTCTCCATTGAAATGATGATTTGCTTTCTTAATGCAAATAAATCATGCAACTTGTACTTATTAATGAATTAATTTACTATATAGTAATTGCTTATTTAATGCCAGGTACTCAACAGGTATTGTCAATTAAATTCAAAATTAAGAAGTTTCTTCCTGAAGGTATTTAAAATTTAGTCGTAACACTTTTTTTTAGTAGGATTGTTACTTACTTTATTTTGTGTCTATTTGTTCAAAGTGTACATTATAGTTTTATATATTTTTTGATGTTAAAGCATATAACTATGACCTATGTTAACATTCCTTTAGAAATGAGGGCTGAGCCCTGGATAATACTCTATTTGTTGGCTAGGAAATCATTCACAGGTTCCATATGTGAAAATCAATGAGGTTTACCAAAATGTGCTCTTTTCTCTACATATATTATACTTCAATAAAAAAGCTTAAAAGCAGAAGGAAATCTAGATGACTCAGCAAAATCACCAAGAGCTTGATTTGTGAAACAAAATATTGATGTTAGACTTCATTGAAGTAAAACAAAAATGTACGATCTACAACTCACTGTTAAAGAGATTGAAAAGACAAGGCACAAATTGGGAGGAAATCTTTGTCAAATACATGTTTGCTGTCAAAATATTCAAAGAACTCTTAAAACTCAGTAATAGGAACACAAATAATCTAATAAAAAGATCTGAGTGGACACCTTACCCAGTAAGATACACAGAAAGCATATAAAAGATTCTCAGTATTGTATCATTAGGACACTGAAAATTAAGAGAGCAATGAGATACTGCTAGACACCTATTAGAATGTCTGAAGTCTAAAGCACTAGTAATACCAAATGCTGGTGTGAATGTGCAGCAATGGGAACCATTATTCAATGCTGGTGAAAACACAAATCAGAACAACAAGTTTGCAAGACAGTTGGGCAGTACTGAACAGTGTTTTCTCTAGATAGACGTCCTATACAATCCAATAATTGCAAACCTCAATATTAATCCAAATGAGTTAAAATCTCATGTCCCCACAAAACCTGCACATAAATATAATATAGTAGCTGTATTCATAATTGTGAAAACTTGAATCAACTAACATGACCTTCCAGAGTAGAATGGATAAATGACCATGATACACACCATACAATGGGATTTTTATTCAGTGATAAAAAAAATATTATGAAAAGACATGGAGGAATGCATATTACTAAGTGAAAGGTCAATCTGAAAAAACCACAAACTATGTGATTACAAATATATAACAATTTGGATGATGAGAAACTATAGAAACAATAAGCATTTTTGAGTGTTTAATAAGATTTTACTAATTAATCAAAAGATATAGCAGCCTCTTTCAACTCTTAGTATTATTGATATAACTCATGTGAACAAAAAGTTAACATTAAATGTTAATTTAGTAAATTCTATGCAGGTCTGAAATAATACCAACTATGGAGCAGACATTATGATTTGATAACTTACCATTGCAATGACACTCGAAGGTTATAGTGAAATCACTGTCCATTAGACACACCCCCCTCAACAACCAGCTATCTCAAACAAGATTTTAGTAAGTGCTGGGCCATCTTCAACTTGGTATTGTATTCTATGAAAAGCACCACAACAGAAAACAGCCTATATGGTAAATTAGAGATAAGCCAGGTATGTCAAAGTCAGAGATAGTGTTCTTGATGGGAAATTGAGGATCCTGCCTTACAGTTGGACTAAGAAAAAATCTCAATTCAGCAATGAGAGTTCAAGATGGAAAGTGATTCTAGAAGAAAAACTACATGACATTTCCACAGTTTTAACATATATATGGGGCTTAGAATCATTGTCTGGGTCACTTCTCTTTCTACAAGTCTCTACTTTGGCAGTACCACCTGCTCTAAAATTTAAACCACCATCCACCTCATGAATGGGCTTTGTGCCATCTGGATTCATGTTATGTCACATACCCAAGAGATAAGAAGGGGAAACAGGAGTGTTTGTAATGATGATTTTCAAACTTTTATTTGGAAAGTTTTTTTTAAAAAAAAGATTTTATTTTATGCATACAAGAACTGGGGTATAGGCCAGAGGTGTGTGTGGGGGGAGGGTGAGAGGATTCACCAGAGAGAGTGGGGAACAGAACAGGCAGACTGACTGAAATACACTGCTGAAGGGAGCAACAGGCGAGACAGGAGAGGTCTGCTGTACCATGTGGGTAGCTCCCTGGCGGGGGATTGAACTTGTGCTGCAGTGGTTGTGGATAGCTTCATAGGTTGCGTCTTAAACCCTTGCCCACCAGGGAGGCCCTTATTTGGAAAGTTTTTGTACTTTTACTAAGAAGATTTTTTTTAAGATGTACTCTAGAAAGCATAACTGAGAAGATCTGAATGTGGTCCAGGAATCTCCATACTAATGATTATCTTAGGTGTTCAAAATGCTTGTGACTTTGTATATGGCTTCGACTTTGAGAAACACTGGCATAGTAAAAAATAAAAAGAAAGAAAGAAAAGGCATAGAAGAAAAGGCACAGACACATTTATTGATGGAGCAATTATAAATAACACTATTAAATATGCCCTAATAATGGAAATGCTTATTCAATTAAGTTTGACTTAACTTCTTCATTTAAAAATCATTGAAATCCAATGAATTAAGGTGATTTTTTCAACTTAGAAAATGGTTCTCCATTTGCCTTACAAATTGTTCCATATAACTTAAAGTAGACTAGCTAATTCTTTACCTCACAAGGCACTGAGGGTTAGTAATGTGGTTGCTATGTGATATCAAACATTTTGTGCTATTCAACTAGAGGGTGGATATGCTTCTAAATGAACGAGGGCATGGTTAGCCAGGGAGAGAGGACTATTGCTCAATATATTTAAATCTAAGTAGAAATCAGACTATAGTCCTTCAGGGAATTTAAAATATTCCATCTCTCTTTTCTGTTTGCTCTTAGATAGGGAGATTTTCATTGAAACCTATTTGAGGCAAGTGCTGAGTATATTTGCTATCGTTGTGTTCTTTGATCTCAGTATATTGGATGCAGCCGTAGAAATAGGTAATGTGGACAAATATGAAGAAAACAAACTGCTGCCTGCAAATAATTTTTTTTTTTCTGGCCTGGTAAGGGAAATCCAAGATGACAAATTTTCTTCCATTTATTTTTAAGAACATGAATAGCAACACACACTTCAATCTTCAGAGTGGAAGTTTCACCTTTTGAACTCACTTTGAATTGTGAGTTAACAAAATTCATTGTACTGTATTCATTTATTTGCTTATTCAAATATATCATTGAGATTTTGTTCTGGACTCATAAATAAGGGGCCACCTACTCTAACAGTAGAAGCCAGTTGCCCTATTCATATGTTAGAAGAATGGAGTTTCTCTGGTTTCTCTCTCCACAACAGCCCCAGAGTGATACAGCCCACTGCCTCATTTCTAGATTGGCTCCATCATTTGCTAGTCTATACACAATTAGCATTTTGTAGTCTCAATTCATCTTATAGTTAAGCAACATAATCTTCTCAAACAGATGTTACGTCATAGCCATTGGTTCAGTAACACAAAATGGTACCTCACTGTTTATCTATCATTCAATAAGTTAATCACCAAAGTTACTGAGAACCTACTATTGTTCTGAGGACTGGAAGTAGGGGTAAAGTGATAAAGGCATAAAGAACAAATAATGCATGCCTTTTACTCTCAAAGAAGGTAGTAGGCTGAATAACAGCCCCCAACGATGTCCATACCCTAATTCCTAGAATATGTGACCTTGACAAAAAGGATTTTGCATATGTAATTAAGATTAGACTTTCAAACAGATATTAGTCTGGATTATAAGGGTAGGGCCGATCTAATAACATGGACCCTTAGCAGAAACTGTATGTGACTGGAGTTAAAGATATGACAAGATTTCGGAGATTCCAAGAGAGAGGAGGATTCAAAGCACCATTGTTAGTTCTGAGATTAGATGCTAACATACTATGACTAGAAAGATGCACCAAATAGCTGTTTCCCTACAATCAAGAAAACAGACTCTACCAACCTGATTGAGCCTAGGAACAGATTTTTCCTAGAGATTCCCAATTAGAACCCAACTGACCATTGAAACCTATTTGAGGTCCAAACCTGGATTTGGACCTGGCCTTCAGAGAAATAAGTCAAGCCAACTTGAACTTCTGATCTAGAGATCCCACAGAAAATACTATACATGTGTTGCTTGAAGCTATTAAGTTTGTGTAATTTGTTAGAGCAGCAAAAGCAACCTAATACAATGACCTTAAGTGAGTACATGGAGGATAGCACAACTTTACAAAGCAACACATTCCATAATTAAGTTGGAGAGATAGTTTCTAGTGATACCTACTGGCACAGTCCTATTAAGTTTTGAAAAGATTCAAAGGATAGAAAGGTAATGAGGCTTACAGAAGTTGAAAAAGGCTTTATGCAGGAAATAGAATTTGAATTTGTTGAAGAAAGTGTTGGCTAAAAAATAAGCATTTCAGGGACTCCCCGGTGGCGCAGCGGTTAAGCACTGGGTTGCGAAGCTGCCCACAGCCTCTGCAGCGCTGGTTCAATCCCTGGCCGCTGGGTGAGGGTCCCACATGGCGCACAGAACTTTCTTGCCACCCGCTGCTCCCCTCAGCAGTGTACTTCGTCAGTCTGCCTGTTCTGCTCTCCCGCTCTGGCTGTGGTGAATTCTCTCACCCTCCCGCGCTTCTGACTGTGCCCAGTGCTTGTATAAATAAATCTTTAAAAAAATAAAGAAAAAAAAAGAAGCATTTCAAAAACAGGAAGTGATGTGTCAGGAACAGGAGCAAGTCAGTTGGGATGACAGTGAAAAGGTAATGGGTGGGGGGCAAATAGTTGGTTAGCATGCATAGCAAGGGTGGTGAATGAAACTGTGGTTTGAGAATTATGCTTAGAAATTACGTTAGGCCAAAGGTGGGGTGGGACACAAAGGGAAGGGAGGCTGCACATGCATGTGATATGTGAACTGAGCCCCTCTTCTCATCCCTTCTTCAATCAGAGCACTTCTGCTTTGATGGGTATGATTTACATATTGAAATTCTGGGTAGGACTGCATTTGAACAAAGATCTTATGACAATATTAATTTGCCAGGACTGCTGTAACAAAAGGTCACAAAATAAGTAACTTAGAACAACAGAAATATATTATCTCACTGTCTGGTGGCCAGATATCTGAAATCAATGTGTCCCTAGGGGCATGCTTCCTCTGAAAGCACTAGGTGAGAACATGTTCCAGACCTCTCTGCAAGCTTCTGGTAGTTCTTTAGTTTGTGACAGTGTAACACCAGTCTTCATAGGTTGTTTTCCTAAATGTACATGCCTGTGGCCAAATTTTCCTCTTTTATAATCATCCTGTCATTGGATGTTGTCATTGAATTAGGTGTTCACCTACTGCAGTATGACTTAATGTTAATTATTATGTTAATTATTTATTATTTCAGTGACTATTTTCAAGTAAGTTCACATTCTGAGGCACTAGGGTTTAGAACTTCAGCATATGAATTTGAATCCAAACACAATTCAACCCATTTAATGACCAAAGTAACATTTCAGAGTGATATTTATCAAATAGTAACTCTGAACATTATTGAAAGTCTTTCAATAAACAACTTGCCTTCCAAAGTGTCCACACTGAACACTTTAGGCATGCAAAGCATACCTTCTGCCTACTCTCTCTCCCCTCTGTTAGAACTTCCTATAGCCATTTAAGGCTCAGTTCCAGAGTTTTCTCCTTTAGGAAAATCCGTATGATAATCAGTTTTCAGGAAGGTTATTCTGCTTTCCATATTATATTAACAAAAAACTTTTTTAACTTTATTTTATATAATTCTTACATCATTTTTCATTTTTGCACAATGTATGCATTTTCATTCTGGTTATATTCCGCACATAATTGCACCCCCCCTTATTTTGACCCTAATCCTTCCTCTCCCTGGCCCCACCCCCCTGTAGTGTGTCTCTGATTTATAGTTGCTTATTAATTTTGATTTTTACTTTGTATTAATTAGCCTTTTTCCTGGTCCCTTATTTAGGCTTTCTAATTCCTGCTATGAGTGAGACCATCCATATTTTTCTTTTTCTTTCTGACTTATTTTGCTGAGCATGATCCCTTCTAGCTCCATCCATGTTGCTGTAAACTGCATGTGTTTATCTTTTTTGATTGCTGAATAATATTCTATCATGTATATGTACCACATCTTCTTGATCCAGTCATCTATTTTTGGGCATTTGGGTTGTTTCCATAGCTTAGCTATTGTATACAGTGCTGCTATAAACACAGGGGTGCAGGTGCCCTTTAGAATTAATGTTTCTGTGTCATTTGGGTAAATACCTAGGAGTGGAATTGCTGGATCATATGGAAGCTCTATCTTTAGTTGGTTGAGGAATCTCCACACAGCTCTCCATAGTGTTTAGACCAGTTTGCACTCCCACCAGCAGTACAGGAGAGTTCCTTTTTCTCCACAACCTCACCAACATTTGCTGTTGCTAGTTTTTTTAATATGTGCCATTCTCACTAGTATAAGATGATATCTCATTGTAGTTTTGATTTGCATTTCCCTGATTACAAGTGTTAACAATAAACTCTTTTATGCTTATTGTTAAATTGTTTAGTAACCACTGTGCTTATATCTTCTATGATACTGGAGTCAAGAATCATGTCTTATCTCAATTATCTTGCATCTAAAACCATGTTCTATTTTTTGCATGAACCCTATGAGTTTACTGAAAATCAGTCCATTTAAAAACATATTCAAACACCACACACCTAAAAATCAACAATGCAAAGCTAAACTTAGATTCTGTCCCATAGAAATACACTCCAAGCCCAAGTTTTAACTGTGTATGGGTCCCTTGTCAATCACTTTGGCAAACATAATGTTGTACAAATGTAACTCTATGTTGATGCTTTGAGACTCAGCCTTCCAACCCAAACTGGAAAAGCACCACCTAGTGTTCCAATATCAGCATTACAAGTCAAGTGGTACAGAGCAAAAAGCACTGTGATCTCATTCACAGGCAGCGTGTTCCTCAGATGACAATTTTTTTTAAAAGATTTATTTATTTATTTTATACAAGAACCGGGTACAGGCCAGATGCATGGGAGGGTGAGAGGATTCACCAGAGACTGAGCGGGGAACAGAACAGGCAGACTGATGAAATATACTGCTGAGGGGAGCAGCCAGTGAGACAGGAGAGGTCTGCCGCGCCATGTGGGACCCTTGCCGGCAGGCCAGGATCGAACCAGCGCTGCAGAGGCTGTGGACAGCTTCACAGCACAGCACTCAATCACCTGCGCCACCAGGGGAGGCCCCAGATGACAGTTTAAAGACATAAATCTTTTTTAAAAATTAAGTCTTAGAATTTCTCAAATGAGAGTCTAATTTTGAAAGTAGTACCCTCCAAGTTCAGGCTTGTCCAAAGAAGGTTAACTTTAATTTTTATGGTAGCCGAGCTGAGATGGGTAGAATCCTGGAACTACGTACGCCCAAAAACATTTTTTCCTAAGAGCACAAAAGATCTAAAGTAAGGACAAAACAAAGATTTTTAAACCCTTGAAATGCAGGCTCAGGCACAAGATGCTTCACATGATTATTTCCCTCTCCAACAGATGATGTGGCTCAGATTTGAACTTGCCCCTACTTATATTTACTTTGTATCCTCTTGCACAGCTCATATCCATATGCCATAATTAGGCATTCACTGCTTTTTCAAAAGTATATGGTTTTCATCACCATATCACTGACCTCCTCAGAAAAGATGTTCTACATAAATTCACAAAAAAAAGTGCAAGAAGAAACATTTTTAAATTTTTAGATAATTCCTATAATAGCCAAGGAGTATTGCTTGCAGAGACATAATTTTTTTGTAAGAAGTCATTTAATTACTGCATTTAAATTCACATAAAGCACCATGATAAAGAATAAATCTGCATGGAAAAACATTTTGAATTAAAAAAGTACTGTATCCACATTTACAAGAGTTATAGCATCTTAAGTTGAAAAGGGATTGCTCTATGGAAGGTAGAAGTATAAACACAATATTTTAAGCTACAACATCATTTATTTTGGGGAAAATGAAGTCAAACCTTTATTTATCTCTGTAAATACTGTGTTACTATTAGAAGAAAATGATCAAAATGATACATATAAGCCCTCTATTCTTTATTAAATGCCTTTGGGACCGTGACCTCTTACTTTGATCACCCTCCCCATTGTATACCCAATTTTTATTCGTAAGGAAACTTTCACTTAACTTCCTTGATATGTTTTTGTTTTAATTTAGGCAATATTCAAATCTTTATGTATTCTCAATATATAATCTTTTAAGAAGACAAGTGAGGAAACCAAGAGCTACTGACTCCTCTTAAATTACTTTCTGCAGTTAAAATAACTGTCTATAAACCAAAGAATTTTCAAAAGTAGGAGACCCCAAACAGTCATATGTTATTGTTTCCATGTAAGAAAAGACATTATTGTGAAGGTTCAGTGACATAAAGATGGCACTAGAGAATTAGGGTGATGTTTTCACTTCCATAAAAAGAAATATAAAAGAAAGCTGCTCAAGGAAACTCAGGCATTATGCTACATCTCAACAGAGGCAAAAACTGTTCTAAAACATTCTTCCTTTACAGGTTAAAAAATAAAGATGGTAAGAATATACCTTTAGGAACTTAAAAGTTAAAAAGAAAACACCCCAACCAGCACTTTGAGCACTTTTGGGGAATTAAATGACTATTACTCCAGCACATCAGTGGCTCTGCTTCTGCCCATGTGATTGGTCCTAAAGGCTCTCTATACACTTGTGTTCTTGGATTACAGTAGTTTCTCGTGCTTTGGCCAATTACCTCCATTCATGAGGCACACGGGCACTGAGTCCAAGTCTTCATGTATCAGGAGCGCAAAAGATTATCTGATGTCATTGGAATCTAAGCCTTCTTGGGTTCCTGACTGCAATCGGCCATAATAGGAAAGTGGGGACAAATATCAAAAGTTGTAGGCATCTTGGAAAACCTCACTTAGAAACTATCTTGGAAAACCTCACTTTTGTGGTAGTTCTTGGTCAACATTATGTCAGGCCAGCTTTATATTTTTTCTGGAGTAAAGCTTCATAATAAGTTTTTTTTTTTGACACTGGAATTGTAAAATAACACAGCTTCTGCCCCAAAACTTGTATAATTCAGACATGCTGAGATGATGTTTAGCCATGTAGTATTGAAAGGTTTTATCAACCAAGTTTAATAGCAAACAATAAAGATACTCCTCTTAAAGACAGAAAAAGTTAAAGTTGTGCACGAATATATTTAAAATTATTTGAGAGATACTAGCCAAGGCAAGTATCTGAAAAGGAGGCAATAAAAGTGACTTTGTTGACAGTATAATTTTTTACCTGGAATTCCCAAGAGAATTAGTTTAAAAAACCATTACAAAGGGTAAATGTGGTAATCAGTGACAAAGAAATTAATAAAAAGAAATTAACAAGTTTCACATACAAACAGAAGAAAGGGTGAAAGCTGACCTATGTTGGGGGAAAAGTATGTACTGAATGATCTACACTCACTAATGCTTTAGGGACTCTATCCCTACCTCCATCTCAAAGAGTTCCCAGGTACTTAGGATTACAATTCTCATCACACCATGGATCTGCCATAACCCTTGACTTTTGAAGGGGATTGCTCAGAAGGAGTGGAGTTAAGCAGTGATGTTTGATAGAAAAAGGAGGAAATATAGGCCTGGAGGGAGCTTGGTTTTGCCTGCCTTCAGTGTGCACCCTGGGTAGCAGCTCTGGGAGTACTACAGGTAGGCCATGTTAACCAATTAATCTCTCCATCAGTCAATCTGACTGTCTGTCTGTCTGTCTGTCTGTCTCTCTCCTCCCCCTCTTCTCATTTCCCTTGTAAATAAACCTATATGTGGGCCTCCCCTAGTGGCGCAGGCGGTTGAGCGCAGCGCTGTGAAGCTGTCCGCAGCCTCTGCAGCGCTGGTTCGATCCCGGCCGGCCGGTGAGGGTCCCACATGGTGCTGCAGACCTCTCCTGTCTCTCCCGCTGCTCCCCTCAGCAGTGTATTTCCTCAGTCTGCCTATTCTGTTCCCTGCTCTATCTTCTCACCCTCCCGCACATCTGACCTGTACCCCGGTTCTTGTATAAATAAATTAATTTAAAAAATAATAAAAATAAATAAACGTGTATGTGCCTGCCCTTGGGTCTTGTTCTGAGTTTTTTTAAACATGCAGGTAGGGACTCACACCCAGGGCTTCCTGTTTCCCTTTGGGTTATATCATAGAAACTCATAATATTAAGTACCTAAGAATACATGTTATGAGAAATGTGAATGATCTATTTAAAAGACAACAACAATGGTTGTTTATTGTTTGTTTAACCATTTTATACTTCCCTGTTGACTTCTATTTCCTTTCAAAGAAATTTTTCATTTCTCAGTTACTTAACTTTCAGCTTTTCTGTGAAGGAATAATTGTATTACATAAATTCCAATTCAAGGAACCCTGTTATTTGGAGGTTAAGAATATTTTCTTATGTGTCTAGACTGAATAATTTATCTGAAGTTTGGATTCTCGAAACTTAAATATGGACATATTTCAGCTGAACAAAACAAGTATCAATTGAACACCTACTTTAAGCACAGCTGTAACTAAAAAAACTGACAATATGCAGGAAGGTAGGCATGGCAAATAATGAGACAACAATTCCAAGCACACAGGCAAGAACTCAAATTCAAATAGTTCATTGTATACAGATACATGCTATGGGAAAGCAAAGGCTGGAAATAGGAGACAGGTAAATATTTTTTTTGTGATGGGAAAATTAATCCCTTTCAAGGATCCATGGTACCTATCAACAAAAACAACTCTGATGCTAAATGGCATAAAAAGTTCTTCATTCAAACTGCTGCTTGCTTTCATATATATCCAGGGAAAGACAGAAAACAGCAGAAGCTAAAAACTTGGGCTCTGGAGCAAAAGTTGAGTTTGAAACCAAGTTCTGCCTCATTCTAGCTGCAGGTGAGGGTATTCACCCCATGGAACAATTTGTCTCCCTTCCATTTTCTTTCCTGAAGATTCAGTAAAATAATAACAGGACCCTAAAAAATCATGTGTGATCATGTATTCATATTTTTATGCTTTATAACACAGTGTATAAACCACGGGGTAGTGGTGTGGTAATTGTTTCGGTAAGACTCTACTTCTCATCTTGCCTATTACCAGTCCTACTGCATATCCAGTGACATCCCTGGCAGTTCTACAGGTGGCTTACAGAATTGCTGCCTCTGGAAACTACTTTGAATCAAACTGACTCCACCTCCGGCAGTATTCAGGCATCTAGGTAAAAATTACAAAGTTGAGGGCCTCCCCTGGTGGCGCAGTGGTTGAGCACTGGGCTGCAAAGCTGCCGCAGTCCCTGCAGCGCCGGTTCGATCCCCGGCCACTGGCAAGGGTCCCACATGGCGTGCAGACCTCTCCTGCCATGCCCACTGCTCCCCTCAGCAGTGTACTTCGGCCCTTCTGCCTGTTCTGCTCCCTGCTCTGACTCTGATGAATCCTTTCACCCTCCTGCACTTCTGACTATACCCAGTGCTTGTATAAATAAATGGGTAAATCTTAAAAAAAAAAGAAAATTTCAAAGTTGAATTATGCCATTTGAATATGAGAAACTAAGAGGTTATCTACACACTTTGACAGCTAACCTCCCCACTGCTGAGTTCTATATGAAGAGTTTCTGCCCAGCAATGATGGATGTGGAAACCAATTCAAAAGGGTATACGTATATGACTGAAGCCCAGGCCCTATCCCTGCCTGGTCCTTTAGAACTCCCCTAAGCCTTCACCCTGGTACACACGAATGGGGCTACCTCTTGCTTATGTACTTGGTTGGTGATTCATATTCTCTAATAAATGCCTTCCTCATTATTTAACAGCCTGGTTATGCTTTGGGTCAGCATATCTTTTTAAGTGACTGTGCTCAGGCCTGGCTTGTCCAGCTTCATAAACCTCTGTTGTTTGGTCTCTTAGAACTCCTACTTTCCAAAGATGTACCCAAATTAAAACTCAAAGATGTGAGTTATTATATCAAAGTAGCACCCAAAAGTGGTGTAAACAAATTACTTGTTTTAGAAAAAAATTGTAGGAAAACAGCTTAGCATGAAGCATGAAGTCAGAAAAGATTCTTCTTCTGTGCCAATGTGCTCCGATTTATGATTGCTACAGGGACAAAAAGACACTAGCTGATACTAAGTGTTGACAAAGATAGAGCAGTTCTTGAGTGCAGGTGGCTTAGCCTCCATTCAGTAGATTTTTGGCTTTGTCTGGAAACTTTTTCAGTGGCTAAAGCTGGGGGAAGGGTATGACTGGCATTTAGTAAGTATGGAGGTATAATTTAATTAAGTTAAAACTTAGTAGGTACTTTCCTCAGCTGAACAATGCTGGGAGACACAAAATAAATAAGGAAAGGGAAGCACTAAGACTTGCCATGGGAACCTGTTCATGATCCAATTGACCAGTAGGGGGCTATCCAGAATTCAGAGCAGACAGAATCCACCAGAACACATCCTGTGCAAAAGGCCCACTTATACCAGATGTCCCAACAGGGAGAAACTAGCAGAGGCAAACTCCCCAGTCCAGAAGAACTGGGAAAACAAGTTATAAAAGAGAGCCCCAAATCCTTCTTAGAGGCAGAGTTCTCCTTTCTCTCCCACTACTTCTATTAGCAGTGTATTTCAATAAATTGGTCTTTTATGTACTATACTCTGTCTCTGATGAATTCTTTCATTCCCCTGCCTCTGGCCTCACCTTATGATTTCTCCCACCACAGCAGGTAGAGGCCAGGGGTGATTCTGGCCATCCACAGAGCACAGGCAGTCCTTACACACGCCGAGTAATTATTGGCCCCAAATGTCCATAGCACTACACCACCCCCATCAATTACTGGCCCCAAATGCCACATAGTCTACATAAAACTTCATAAGCAGTAATCCTCATACACTGCCAACTGCACAAGCCCTTTGGAAAACAATTTATCATTTCATGATAATATTCAAGATGCTCATTGTAGCCTAAGTCCCAGAGATTCTACTCAGTGCTGCCTTTAATTAAAAACAAAACAAAACAAAAACAAAAACAAAAAACAAACACACAAAAAAGAAAACCTCTTACACACATCATATTAGCTATTGTTTGGGGAAACAGCCCAAATTTTTATCAGTAGTGAATGGGTAAGGATGCTACCTCTACACAATGTAAAACTTACAGCAATGGACAGTGAATGGACTACCGTGGCATGCCTTGAAAGACAAGAGAAGCAAACTGACTCAGCAGAAGGAAACTGTGGACAAAAGATTTGGGGAAACAGAATGGGCAGGGAGCCCAGTGCTGACAACAGAGACATTGATTCTGGTGGATCTAAGATTTGAGTTGTGAAAGACATGTTCCTCTGATGTCACCAAGATCCTGGATCATGCCTTCAAGATCATCTGCTATTCCTGGCTCTCCCCAGTCAGTCACCCTTTGATTACTGATTGATACTGGCAGAGCCAGCATCAAATGAGGTAATAAGGTAACTCTGTGATCTATCAGAAGAGACAACAAATACATGGAGAAGAATAAAAAAGAGTTAACTAGGCAAAGAATTGGGGAAGGACTAGTCCAGGGAGAAAGAACACTGACATTTGAGAAGGCAAGAAAACAATAAAACTACTATTTTAATGTTATATGTATTTCATGTAATTCATTTTGCCCGGTTCATATGTTACAGAGTTGTGATCATAATTTACATTCAATTCAGTATCTTGTTTAATGTTATATCATGAATAATTTTTTCATGTTGCCACATAAAACTTTAAATGGTTGTATGGTGTTTCACAGGTTGACTATACCATCTTTTATTTAATCATTGTCTTGGTCTTTGGTGCTGAAAAGAAAGTCTCTCTTGTGCCTCCCTGGTGGTGCAGTGGTTGAGCGCTGGGTTGCGAAGCTGCCCGTGGCCTCTGCAGCACCGGTTCGATCCCTGGCCGCCTGGCGAGGGTCCCACATGGCGTGCAGACCTCTCCTGCTACCTGCTGCTCCCCTCAGCAGTGTACTTCATCCGTCTGCCTGTTCTGCTCCCTGGCGAGGGTCCCACATGGCGCGCAGACCTCTCCTGCCACCTGCTGCTCCCCTCAGCACTGTACTTCATCCGTCTGCCTGTTCTGCTCCCAGCTCCGGCTCTGGTGAATTCTCTCACCCTCCCGCGCTTCTGACTGTACCCAGTGCTTGTATAAGTAAATAAATAAATCCAACAAAGTCTTTCTTTACATAATTTCCCCTTTGTCTCTTACAGTATGTATTGCCCTAGACTATTTTTCCCTACCTTAAATTTAAACACACATGCTTACACTAGGATAATGAACACTGTTTCATTTTTAATCACTGCTATATTTAAAATCCTTAAGTTTAGAGAATAGCTCACATTTCTCAAGACATAAAATGTCTTTCATTTCAGCACTGTCTTGAACTCTTCAAAATTCATCACATACATAAAATGTATAACTCAACTACCATTATCAAAAAGACTTCAAAACTTGAAATCTAATTTTAAGATGCACACATTTCTCTAGCCTGTGATTTAAAATAAGCTTTTCCATTTCACAGTTGCTGACAGTCAACCTTACATATTTCCCTTTTGTGACGGTTTCTGATCAACAAGCCACATTATTTATGACAAGATTACCTGGGAATGGGAATGCCTCTGAATTAAATACCAGTGACCTGAGTCATGAGCTAATTGAAAATTTCAACTCAAATGGCTTCCTGTGGCTCTAGAACATTTCAGGTCCTGAGATTAACAGGTTTTGTTCTGTAAAGAAATCCAAACTCTGGCCTCATAGAAAGACACTTATATCACTAAAGATACATACAGCCTAATATACTGCTATATGGTATCTATCTATCTATCTAAAGTTGTTAAGAGAATATATTCTAAAAGTTATCATTACAAGGGAATTTATTTTTTTATTTTTTCTTATTGTATCTATGTGAGATAATGGCTGCTAACTGAATTTATTGTAGTAGTCATTTCACAATACATATAAGTGAAATCATTATGCAGTATACTTTAAACATACCATGATGTATGTCTGTTATATCTCAATAAAACTGGAGGAAAAAAATCCACTGACATGAAGGCAATAGAGTTGTCATGTGAAAAAATTCAAGTCACCTAGCCTGTTTGGCTCAATGATCTGAATATCAATGAGTGGATGAAACCAGTGCAACAATTCAGCCATCATTGAATATTTAAAGAGAAATCACTGGAATAAATCAAATCTTCACCATCATTAAGAATAATCCCAGTGCAGATCATTTCTGAACAATTTCATGAAGATGCAACAATGACCAAAGCTTACATTTGCAGAGTTCTTTGGAATTCACAAGTCATATTAACATATTTGTCCCTCCCACTCTGAAGGGTAAGTAGAACAAAATGACTTATATAGATGAGAAAATGATTCCTTTAGAGGTGAAGAGATCTGTTTGAAGTAGTATATAATGAAGCAAAACAATGAATTCTGATCTCTTGATTACAAATTAACTGCTTTGAATGATTATACTTAGGATCAAAGGATATTGAGTAAGGTTCACTTCTAGTTCAGCTTAAGTATGAACTAGCCTTGAGTGACTTAGGGTCTGTGTTTACTTGTAAAAATAGCAATACTTAGAACCCATGACTTCTAAAAATTGTGAATTCCATTTTCCATTTAAGACTTTTCCAATTTAAATGAAAAGAAAGTATCTTCCAGATGTACATTCCTGCTCCCCAATTCTCCACCCACCAGTTACACTCCTGCCCATGACAAATACATGGCACGATCAGATCCAGTATGTCAGCTTCAATGCCACAATAATGCTAATATAGGTAATTGGACAATAGTATTTATATTTGCATGTTTACTCTTTGCAAGGCACTATTTTAAGTGCTTTATGTATTTATAAAGTGCTTTATATATTTTAAGTGCTTTATATATTTATATATATATATATATATATATATATATATATATATATATTCACAATTGTCCTAGAACTAGTTAAATTATCATGCCCACTCATCAGATTGGGAAACCCAGACCTAGAGAGGTAAAGAAAAGTGTTTAAAGACACAAAGCTGATATCAAGATTCAAAGTTATACAATATGACTCTAGAGCCCATGCACTTAACCACTACTCTGAAACCACATTCTTTTTTTTTTTAAGATTTATTTATTTATTTATACAAGCACTGGGCACAGTCAGAAGCGTGGGAGGGTGAGAGAATTCACCAGAGCCAGAGCGGGAAACAGAACAGGCAGACTGATGAAGAAATAAACTGCTGAGGGGAGCAGTGGGCTGCAGGAGAGGTCTGCACGGCATGTGGGACCCTCGCCAGCGGCCAGGGAATGAACCGGTGCTGCAGAGGCTGTGGCCAGCTTTGCAGGCCAGCGCTCAACCGCTGCGCCACCAGGGGAGGCCTTAAACCACATTCTTTAACTTGAAATTTTCTCAAATCAGTCTTGAAGAGTGGTCTTGATAAATTTTTTCAACCATAGAACTTGCCTGAATTACTTAGTCTAGAACAGTAAAATACTACAATGTGAAAACACCCCAACCAGCTTTTCCATAATATATTACTTCCTAGGGCATCGCCAGTGTTGCAGCAGGTTTAGCGCCACACTGTGAAGCTTTCCATAGCCTCTGCAGCGCGGGTTCGATTCCCGGCCGGCCAGGGAGAAACCCACATGGCACAGCAGACCTCTCCTGTCTCGCCCGCTGCCCCCCTCAGCAGTGTCCGTCTGCCTGTTTGGTCCGTCTGCCTGTTCTGTTTCCCGCTCTATCTCTGGTGAATTCTCTCACCCTCCCATGCCAGGTCTTGTATTAATAAATAAATCTTTACCAAAAAAAGTCTAAAAACACTTTAAAAAATAGATTACTTCCTACGCATTTGTGACAGAGATAGCTGTACTGCTTGAGTGCAAAACCAAAGAAATTATTTGGCCAGTGACTTAATGGGAGAGATCTATCTTCCATTGTGGAATCATCGGTGGCTCCCTTCTCTACTTGCTGGGCTTGTAAAAACAGCAACTTGTAAAATAGCAATGACTTCTCTATTTCTACTTCACTTGTTGGGCTTTCTGGCGAGTTCACTTCCTCTTGAGTTAGTAGAGAGTTACTGAGTTCAGTTTGCTGTAAACTCATCTATTTCAAGGAGAAATTTTAAGACCAAAGCTAACTGTTTGCTCTTCTGTCACTCCAGAAGGGAAAAAGGAAGATACAATAGACCCATTGTTATTATCCATGTACAATATCCACTCAAAGCAATTTTATTGCATTTTTGTAAGCTGACATTACATTTGTAGTTTATTTTAATAATGCTGCTTTCATAGCGAAGGGACTGAAATTGTCCCTTAAATAAAGAGTGGGCTTCTTGATGTATGATCCAAGAGTTTACTCATCCCCAGTACTTCCACATTCCAAAAATTGCCTAACAAAGGCAAAGACTGGCCCTCTATCCTGAAAACCCTGGCACTCGAGGGCCATACTAGTTTTTCTCATCTTCTTTCCTTACTGATATTCTTGTGAAGTTATATTCAGCCCTGTCTCATCAGGGCTGTCCATTTCAGCATAAGGGAGATTATATGAGAAAAATATACTAGCATTATCCAGCAGATGAATACAATAAATACCATAAACTTGAGACAGAGACTTTTGAATAATCCTATCTAAATACTTTGACCTTGAAATGCCTAAGCCCACTACAGTATATGGGGGAGTGACATATCACAGAGTAAATTCTGTTCTGTTTCTACAATTACACCACCAATCTAATCTTGAAACTTCCAATGAGATGAGATATGCTCTAGTAAATCTCACTCCCACTAATCAAGATAGCAATCTTTTTTTCCCCCCAATTAGGTCCAATTGCACAGATGAAGCAGCACATCTGTTTCCCTTTCAAAAAGGCTCACCAGAGGATGGTGGGGCTTTCCTGACATAACAACTAGATGGTCTGTTATCTATCTTTTCCTCTTATAGAGTGTTTCTGTCATCTTTTATCAGAATTTGTACACAAATTCCCTTTTGTGACAATATTAACCAAGACTGCTGCCGCAAGCATCCGCACACTTCTTGCTGCCTGCTGGGACTTCAATGAGAATTTATCAGGACTGAGGAGTCTGACACTTTTAAAGGAAAGTGTTTCCCACTCACAGTTGCATCTGTGTGCATGTGGGTAGCCTACACTTATATAGCCTGTACTTATTGGCCAGCTCCCCAAAAGAGTTAAAGAAAACAGTAGAAATCTGCTATCTCTGGCTAGAAAATGAGATCACTTTTGTGCAGTTGGAAAACTAAACTGACATGGAATTGAGTAACTTTGAGGAGAGTTTAGAGATAATAGCTAATACCTACATTTGGCTGCCACAGTAAGGCATCAAAGGAATTACCAAGCAAAAGGTACAACTTAGGGTTGTTTGTAAAGCAATCAACCATTAGATGTGCTGTATTCTCAACTTACAGTACAGAGAACCTATAATAACTAGACACTGACTTTTAAAACATGCTTTCCTTTGGATGACTTCTTTTTAAACAATTTTAGTATGGGCATAAGACTATATTCTTTGTTAGTCTCAATGATTCATAAAAAAGCAATTTTCTTTAATATAGACAGACAGGCATTTCAAAGGGGAAATTATTGGGGGAAATGTATAATTTTATTATCTTCGGGGGCATCCTATAAAAATGGGAAGCAGTGTAGTATGGAGCTTGAAAACTTGGACTTTGAGGTGAGAGATAAGTCAGTTCTACAACTTTCTAGCTGAATGACTTGAGAAAGTTAATTCACTTCTCTCCACTAGAACAATGTGGATTAGTAACAGCTACTTCAATGGATTGGAGTGCTTGAACAGAGCCTGTGCAGAAAAAAAAGTTGCACAAATATTACCCTTTGTCATCGTTATATATAGTGTGAGTTTGCAGTAAATTTTATAACAGCTCTAACAAGGGAATCTGCCCAGTTGCTTCTGGTAGCAGCCCTACTGTTATAGCTTTCTTATTCAACATTGTATTCATATATATATATATATATATATATATATATATATGTATGTTTTGTCAATAGATGGGGGAACTGGAGAAGAGAAGGGTTAAGCCCTTCTCTAACAATAAATTCTGTCTTTGTCCTGGCAACAATGGGAGTGTGGATGGCCTGTTTTGGTATGGAGACTGTTGATAAGATTCCATTCAGGGTGCAGTGGGTAAATATTCTGGAGTCATTTGTATTTGTCTCTTCCTGTCTCTATTTCTTTTCAACATGATCTTGTCTGAGGACTTACTTTACTTTTATTTTCATTTTGGCCCTGAGATACTCTGCATCATAGGAATAGCTCTATTTTTTTTTTTTTTTCAAAACAATCATCTCAGATGTATGCCATGTTTATTCTACCACTATTGACAATAGCCAAGAGGTCTAGCCACTCTAAATACCTATCTATGAATAAATGGATAAAGAAAATATATGTGTATGTATAATGGAATATTACTCTACCCTTGGGAAAAAAAAAAAAAAAAACTTTGGATAAGCCTTGACAAATTCATGCTCAGAAAATAAGCCTGTCGCATAAAGACATATATTGCATGGCTCCACTCATACAAAGTAATTAGAGCAGTCAAATTCATCAAATCAAAACGTAGAATTGTGGTTCTCAGGAACTGGGAGAAGAGGACATACAGGGAGTACTTATCAATAGGCATGAAGCTACAATTAAGCAGAATGAGTAATGTCTAGTGGTCTGCTGTGCAACACCGTGTCTACAATCAACAGCACTGTTAACACTTAAGAATTCATTAAGAGCATAGATTGCACATTAAGTATTCTTAGCAAAATAAAATTAAATTTAAATACACACACCACACATCTCTTAGTTTAGTCACTCAGATGACGAATTTCCTAAGCCTGAAAATCTTGTATGCATAGCAAATGACTCCTGATAGATTCATATATTATCACGCTGGAGATATTTATAATTTTAAGACTCTGAAGCAAAATGTAATAATTCATGTGAATTACCTTTTCGCTGGGATGTTAAGACATTTGAGCAGGTAAGTAGAAGATACAGGGAGAATTAGGGAGCTGGATACTTTTGAAGGCCCCTCACAAATTAAAATATAAAGGCTACAACCTATGTTCATACTGTGACATCAGCTCCTCAGAATAGACAGCTGATTTGTGGGATGATAAGCATAAGCAGGCTAGGACATGCTTAAAGAGGCAATACTTTTAATCCAATAGATATGTGATCCACAACAGAGCAGAAATGCAGACTAGTGGATAAACATATTTTTTATCTGTTTGTTGTTTTAAGGGAGAAAGGCAGTAGGACATAGCTAACATTACAGAGCTGAAAACATCTTCAAGTCCTTAGGCTCTGGCGCTGATCCCTGAGGCTCTCTCCCTTCTACCCCAGAGGCAAGGTGTGGGTCTCACATGCTCAAAGTACAGTGCCACATATATTCTTTTTTAACTTGCTGAGAAAAGAACTCAACTTGGATTATGGATGTTATTTTAAATGAATGTGGCTCCCTCTTCTGGCAGAAAGCCTGAATCGATTAAATGGTCTGAAAGGAGATTAAGTGTTTTAGCCTACTTCTTTCCCAGCTCCAAAAATATCTGTCAATACAACACCCCAATATATGAACCAGGCGACAGAACTTCTGTGGTTCTTGTATTCTGACACTAAGTTTATATGGTGAAGAAAGAGAGACATAATAGAAATGTAATGAGAGAGAAAAGAAAGAAATTCTGCCTTGGAATAGAAAAAAAATGAAACACTGATAAATGAATTTGCCAAGGGCTATGTTTAAAGAAGGCATCTGGGGATAAAATAAGTATTTTTCTAATAATAACAAATAGTATTTTGATCCCTAGGTCTCTTAAAAAGAAGCCACTTTTATAAAGTTGGAAATGGATGTAGAATTAAGAAAAAATAAATGTTGCTTTCAAAAACTATTATGAACAGAATTCTTATAGTGAGCAAATAATTATGTAAATTTGCAAAAAATATCTATTTGACTCTTGTTTTTTCCTGATGTAAAATCTACAACATTAAAAGTATCTTTTATCACATGTCTGCAAGTAAGTCTGATGAACACTTTGAGAAGAAACATTTTGTTCATTAGAAATAAAGTCTTGAGGGCCTCCCCGGTGGCGCAGCGGTTGAGCGCTGGGTTGCGAAGCTGCCCGCAGCCTCTGTGGCGCCGGTTCGATCCCCAGCTGCTCCCCATCCACCGAAGAAGGGTCCCACATGGCGCGCAGACCTCTCCTGCTGCCTGCTGCTCCCCTCAGCAGTGTACTTGGGTCCTTCTGCCTGCTCTGCTCCGCGCTCTGGCTCTGGTGAATTCTCTCACCCTCCTGCGCTTCTGACTATACCCAGTGCTTGTATAAATAAATAAAATAAAATAAATCTTTTAAAAAAAAGAAAAAAAGAAATAAAGTCTTGAGATTCAATCATATCTAATTCTTTAAATTAAGCCCAAAATATAGACAAACAAAATAGTATCAAATATCTACACTTAAGTGAATTTCAGTATCAATACAAAATTATGCATTGAGGAGGCACAGACATGCTGCTTCCTAAATAAATCCTAATTAGCTGTGTAACATAGAGGGCTAAGAAATGGTTAAAGACAAAACAAAATTTAAAAAAATAATCTTAACACTCTAAACATAAGTCCATTTAGATCCCACAATTTGTCTCCTAGCACTTCACTGATTACTAAATGAGATTCACTCCCAAACAATCCCAGTGTTTTTGGATCACAATTCCTGCCACTCACTAGAAACTACAATCCAGATCTTTATGACAGCATTTCAGTGCAGGAACAATGCACGGTGTTGTGTGTCCATGCAGAAGGCCCAAGTTGTGGCGGGCAGAGAGCTGCATACTCATGTCAGGGTGCCATTTTGTTTGGCCTCTGAGGATGGCTCTCTCCTACCAACATCCACAGTGAAGATGAAGTAAACTCTGTATCTGAGAATGATAGGAGGTTGGCTGTGGGATATTGCCAAGACAACTTGGGTAGATGTCATATTTTCTGTTCATATAAAGAGGTATATTGCATCTCTGGGAAGGGTTGGCGCTGGGAGAAATGAAATGAATATGGAAATAACATGTATCATTCATATCCACATGATAGATTTTTATCATAAATTTAGAAACCAGAGAAAGGGATCGGGAGAAGCTAGAAAAATATGGACTACATTTTCTTCAGTGATAAAAAGTACATTCCAATTAACACTGGCGTAACACCATTAACTGAAAACATACTTGAATTTCATCAGTTTTTCCATTAATATCCTTTCTCCATTCCAGGATCCCATCCATCATCCCCTGTTGTATTGATTGTCATGTCTTTTAGTCTCTTCTGGTTTGCAACAGTTCCTTACTCGTTCTTTGTCTTTTCTATTTTATAACTTTGATAAAGATGGTACGGAAGAGTACTGATGAGTTACTTTGCTGAAGGCTCCTCAACCTGAATTTTTCTAATTTTTTTTTAAAGATTTATTTATTTATACAAGCACTGGGTACAGTCAGAAGTGCGGGAGGGTGAGAGAATTCACCAGAGCCAGAGTGGGGAACAGAACAGGCAGACTGATGAAGTACACTGCTGAGGGGAGCAGTGGGTGCCACAGGAGGTCTGCGCGCCATGTGGGACCTTTGCCTGGCGGCTGGAGATCCAACCGGCGCTGCAGAGGCTTCAGGCAGCTTCACAGCCCAGTGCTCAACCGCTGCGCCACTGGGGAGGCCCGAATTTTTTAAATTTTTTAATCACTGGAATGAAGTTGCATATCTTAGTCAAGTATATCACAAAAAATGTGTTCTTCTCAGCATATCATACCCAGTTCATGATGCCACTGTCTTTACACGCTGATGTCTGCCTAGATATAAGGTTGCAGTGGTCTTTGCCAGGTTTGTCTACTGTAAAATTACTGCCATCCCTTTCTATTAAGCATATACCTTTGAGGGGATATTTGTAGACTGCAAATTCTATTACTCAAACCTCAGCCCACTAATTTTCACATGCATCAGTATGAACTCATGGAAATGTATTATATTGTATAGGTTAAAATCCATCATGGAAATTAGTTATATCACTTATTTTGTTGCTAAGATTGTTCTAATTTGAGGCATAAAGAACACATTCAGGTTGGGTCCTGTATTCTTTTGAGAAAGACTCATTGATTTGGGGGCATTTCCTTATTTTCTGTCACAATAAACTATTTCAAGTTCACCATATAGTTTTCCTGCGCCAGGTCTGGAATAAATCATTTCTCCAAAGAGTCTCAGTTCATTTTATTAGAGAATGGTGTATAGAACCCAAAATCTGAGCTGTATTTATATTTATTGTGACTGGAGTGTTATTACTTTCAGCACTTTCAGTGGACAGAGCTATGAAATACACACATATATAGTAACTTGTACCTACAAATATCTATATATCTGTATGTATCACCTAGGTGTATATATATGTATGTATGTGTGTGTCTATACATAGATGTGTATATACATATGGGCAAGAGTTGAGTAAAAAATGTTTATGTATGTGAAACTGTATGAATATATGAACATACTTGCATAACCATGAATTTTTACTGATACCTATGATCCAAATCAAACATGACAGGACTCACTTTATATTATCCCTTTTCCTATTTATGACTTCCTTCTCCAACAGTAAAATCCCAGTTCTAGTTATTTACAATTATCCACAAGATAGTAATTATTTAATTTTAGTAAACAAAGTCATTTCAGAATTCACAATTACCATACTAGATTCCAGCATTTATGTGTCATTTCCTTTGTCTTTAGCTTCTCGGAATCCAGTCAAGATATTGTTTTATATAGTTACTTGGTGTTTTCCTAATCTTCACCTACCTCCTTCATTTTAGCTATTGTTCATCTACAATGCAGTTAGGTTTATGTGCTACTGTTTGCCTTCTATTTTGAGTTCCCCACATGTCCTGATTGGTTTCAATTGCTTGCTTACTTTCAGGGGTATGCAGCAGGTACACAAAACATTACTGTGCCTCTACAAGTCAGAGCTATGCAAAAAGTGATACTCAGAAAAGTGTCACTTGTGCTTCCGCCCTTCAACCTCAGGCCCATCCTCTCCATTCCTTCATCTTTTCCTGACAACATCTATAGGATACTAACAACTTTAGTTTCTGGATTAATGTTAATATATTTAGTTTGTACAAATGAGCAAATACATATATATTTTCTTATATGCCCACCATTCTTACATGAAATATGGCATACTATTGATATTCTATTGTTCTCTGACTTGTCACTTAACAGTATGTCAGGAAATGACTCCAAATCAACTAATAGAGAGATTTTTCTCCTCCTTTTCCCCAGTTACAGAGCAATATGTAACTATGTGGTAATACCATAGTTTGTCAACCATTCTTCTAAATATGAGCCTTTAGATTGTTTTCAGCATTCTGAAATTTTAAAAAATCCTTAAGTGAGTGACCTTGTGGAAGGCAAATTTTATATTGTTGCAGGTATATCACAAGGTAGCTGACTAGAAGTGGGATTGCTAGTCTAATGCAAAGCTATGTATAATTTTTAAGATGATATTTTTGCTAATATTTTCTCCCAGTTTTTCAGTTTTCTATCAGTTTTACTTATGGTGGTTTTGGTAATGTAAAACATGTTTGAAATATTTTTGTGAAATATTCCAGTCATTTCTTGTATCTGGAGTTTGAGTCATAATTAGAAAGCCTTTTCCTAAGCCAAAGCAAAAAATGAATTCATCTTGGTTTTCCTCAAGAGTGTGTATAATTTTATCTGTTGTATTTAGAGCTGTGATCCATTAGAATTCATTGTTCACAATAACTTAAAGAAAAATACTTTGAGTGGTGATTTAAAGTTCCTTAATCAACTTATTTTCTGAAAATTCTAAGAATTTATTTGCTTGTTCTACTCTGACCTAAACCAAAGCTAATTACAATAACAGATATTTAACTTGGTGTGACTAGATGGAGAGAAACATTTGATTGAAGTTTTATGCAATCCCAACATAACTTCCTCTTTATCTAATCCCATCTCTTCTACTCCATGACTGTCTGCTTGCTCTTGCTCTTGCTCTTTCTCTCTCTCTCTCTCTCTCTCTCTCTCTGCTGTCCTTCCTATCCCCTCCTCTCTTTTCTCCCCTCCCTCTCTCCCACTCTCCTCTTCTCCCACTCCCTATCCAGATGGGAAGCTAGAACTCACATGATAAGCCTAATTGAGTTAGGGGTAACAACGGAATGGTTTCCTGACAGCCCATTCTTTATTTGAGGGTACACTCTAAACTCCATATACCAACCCTCATTGTGAAGCACAAATGCCACTGACCATGGTAAATCCATTAATATAACTTGCTTCCCCATTATTAGAACCATCTGAGTCTTTTAAAAATCTTAACTAGGAGTTTAATTTCTCTACAGAGGGCTTTAAATTAATTAGGGGTATACATGCTAACAAAGAGCCTGATACATCCATAAATCAATCCAGCGTAGGAGGACTATGCAGGGAGGATGTCTATTCAGTGGAGACCTCAAATCCAGCATCCCTGTTGGGCTCCCAACAAAAGGGTGCAGGTGTGGAATAGGCTACTGTGACAAGGAAGCCCCAATAATTACTTTGCATCACTTAAACCACAGCAGGTAATATGGCAAATCAAAGTCCCAGGCGCTCAGCAAGTGAAACCCATGTTTCCCTGAAAAGCCCCATCATATCACTTTAACCTCTATAAATGAATTGCCATAACACTGTGATTTATTTTATAACAACTCCAAGAATTAAAAGGACATTGATCAAAATGATCTCCTTTCCCCCCTTTTGTTAAGAATAGAAGTAACAGATGGAACTGAAACACTTTTTTTTTTTTTTTTTTTGGTGCACAGAACATCACTTCAGTGCCTTTGAAATTGCCAGTGCTTTTATTAAATTGGCTCACTTACTTTAAGGTTAACACTCACATTCTATTCTTTAGATAGAGAGCTACTCATGTTCCTTTAGTCAAAGATGGAACTTGGATTTTTGAATCAACTTTAAAATTGTATTATAAGGATTCCTGATCCTAAATATTTCCATGTGACAGTAATTTTGTTTATTTTGTATCATTTGATTAGAAAATTCCTGATGAATAAAAGTAACAATTGATTCATTTTTAAATAGTTTTGTTTACTATCTGTATCTATATGAAAACAATGAGTATGCATACAGAAAAAGGAGACTATTATTAAGTCTATAAAATATCATTTAAATGTGCATTTACAGCTTCTTTGCAATAGTTCTCTTTGCAGTCATTTCTTTGTCCACTCTGTTTATAGCCCACTTCCTTGACCCAACCACAAGGTTTGAAATTCATATGCTGAAGCAAATACACTGAAATCTATATAGATAATATCCTAAAATTAATTGCTCTTTGAACTGAAAACTTTATCACACTAAACCCTCAAAAGCTGTTAATAAAATGAATATTTAAAAAATATGAAACCAAAATGTGCTAGTATAAATATGTCTCAAAAGTCACTGCAGTTTTATGCTAATAATACAGGTTGAAGATATTTTAAGTTTGGACATAATGGAGTCAAAACTGTAAGAATTTTAATGATGTACACACAAGGTTATTTTCCATATATGTATATATGTGATTTTCAAAAGTCTATAAAGTGCATTTTCTATCTACTGTATCACAGCATTTGGTTAGGCTAACAATGATTAGGCCCTGCAGAGTTCAATGCCTTGGAAAGCAAAGAAAGGGAAGGGAAAAAAAAGGAAGAAGAAAGGAACACTGTGCTAAAGAACAGGGATTTAACCACATTTTCTATTCTGTGCTCCCATCCCAGGCCCTCCTCTATCCCAGACACACACACACTATGAAAACAAATCTGAGAGGACAGAGTGGGAATGCTGAATGCACTGCACAAGTCATTCCTGTGCAAACTCTCTCTACCCTTTTCAACTCACTCTACCCTTTTCAACTACAAACATGTTAGCAAATGCAAATATACATGTGCAAGTCATGAGAAACACACTCACACACAAAACAAAAGATCTTCATTGATGATGGACCTTGATCTCTTTCAAACTAACACTTCAATTTGTGACTGTTTTCATACTATAAGTTTGTGAAAATATATTCGATACTTGAGATGGAGAGTACTTTAGATCATTGCTTAGTAGTAATGAGATCAAATACCCCTTTAATATTTGTGGAAGCCTTGTGGGGAATAGTAATGAGATGTTCTTACCCTGCACTGTACAGAGGGGATACAAGTGGAGCTCTAGTAGGAGGTCAGAACTCAGCCAAGCAGTAATTAGAAATGAACCTTTTGGTATCAATGGAAGCTGATGAAGAACCTGGAATTCTTGTCTGTCCAAGTGGCCTTATCCTGCTGGGAAGTGTCAGTAGAAGCCAGTACAAGCAAAAGGTTCAAATAATATCCAGAGTCTCTTATAATAAGCCAATGATTCAGATTTTCACAGAAAAAAAAATCATCATACAAACCTTCCCTAAGATCACAAGCAGAACAAAAAAAGACAATGAGTAGATGCCAGCACCAACAAGACAAATATGTTAGAATTATCTGCTAAAGATTTTAATGAATCCATGAAAAATACCTTCAATGAGCAGTGATGAGCATATATGAAACAAATGAAAACTAAAAGACCTTAGCAAAGAAATAGAAAGTCTCAGCTAATAATGATAAGTAAGAACCAAATGGAAATGTTAGGACTGAAAACAAATAGTCAAAAAATGGGCAATAAACAGGCTCAACGACAGAATGGACATCAGAGAAAAGAATCAGGAAAGTTGAATATGAGGTGATAGAACATACACAATCTGACAACAGAGAGAAACTAGACTGAAAAAAAATTGAGCAAAGATGTTGGGACTCAAAAGATATTCTACCCTTTGGGCCCTCAGAGTTTGAAAAAGTGAAGAGAAAGAAGGTGGGAATGTAAAAGCACTCAAAGAAGAATTAGTGAAAAGTTCTCAAATTTGACAAAAGACATAATTCTACAGATTTAGGAAACTCAGTAAAGCACAATCAACATAGAACCAAAAGTAATCTATACTAAGACACACAAAGTTGGAAAATGAAGGATGAGAAAAAAATCTTGAAAGCCATGATACAAACTTGACCACCACACCTGTAGGATAAAACAACTAGAATTGTAGCAGATTTCTTATCAGGAACCATGGAGGTCAAGGGGAATAACACATTTTTCAATTGTTAAAACAACGGAACTGTCGATCCAGAGCTAAAGTATCCCTCAGTATGAAGAGGAATTTAAGATGTTCTCAGGTGAAAGAGAACTGAAGACAATTTCTTGGCAGCATACCTATCCTAAAAGCAAGTTACCAAAAGAGAAATCATAAAAGAAGGAATCAGAGAACATGACAAAGGGGAAAAAAAAACATGCTAAGTAAAAATGTGAATGAATACAATAGAATTTTTCTTTTAGTGAATTTTCTAAATTATTTTTGATAGTTGAAGCAAAAATTACAACCCTGTTTGATTTGGTTCTAAATGTGTGCAGAAGAAATATTTACAAGCTTTATATATAAAAAGGGGAGGATAAATGGACATAAAAGAAGATGAGATTTTTACACTTGAATAGCAAAGTGAAAACATTAGTAGAGTGATAGGATATATATATATATATATATATATATATATATCATGTAATACTTAGGAGAAATGGTAGAAAAGTTATACAAATACTGAAAAAATTATAAATAAATGTAATTCTAAAAAATGTTTAACCCACAGGAAGGTAGGAGAAAGTACAGAAATGAAAAGACAACGACTAAACAGAAAACAAAAAAAAAAATAACAGCCAATAAAACTTTAAAACATTGATACTTGCATTAAAAGTAAATGAATTAAACAAATTAAAATATAAAGATTTATCAACTGGATTAAAAAAACATGACTCAACCCTATGTTATTTACAAAATTAGCTCACTTCAAATGCAAGGATATAGGCAGGTTAAGTACAAAAGGATGGAAAAAGGTGTATCATGCAAATATTTTAAAAGAAGCTAGAATGGCTATATTAAGATCAGATAAAGTAGACTTTCATTTACTAGAGGGAGAGAGGTACGTCATTAAATAACAAAAGAATTCACCAATTCACATCAAGAAGACAACAATCTTAAATGTTGATACACCAAACAAAAGACCTAGAAAATACGTTTTAAAAGACCTAAAACTAAAAGGAGATATATAAAAATTCAAAATTACAGTTGGGGACTTCAGCCTTAACAATAGATAGACCAACTACATGCAAAATTAGCAGGATATGGAAAAACTCAACACCACCATCAAGTAAAAGCATCTAATCAACATTTATGGAACAAACTACCTAACAAAAACATGATATAAATTAATTACTTTCCAGTGCTCAGGGAACATTTGTTAAGATAGACTTCAGCAATAAAACAAACCCTACCTGCGGCTGAAGAAACTGAACTTCCACATGCAATCTTTTTCTTTACATAGAAATTAGCTTAAAATGGATCATAAACTTAAATGTAAAACATGAAAACTATACAACTTTTAGAAATCTTTGATACCTAAAAATAGGCAAGTATCTCTTAGACTTGAAATGTTAAGCATACTCCATAAAAGGAAAAATTGAAATACTGAATTTTATCAATTTTATCAATTTGTTCTGTGAAGTATCCATGTCAAGAGGATGAAAAGACAAACTACAGAGGAGGAGAAAATATTTGCAAACTACATATCCTACAAAGGACTAGTATCTGGAATATACTAATAGTTCTTGGCAGAATGTACAATGGAATCTCAAAGTTCAACAGTAGAAAATAAACAACCCAGTTGGAAAATGAACAAAAAGATATGTCACCAGAGATTATGTATAGATAGTAAATAAGCATATGAATTATATTCAACATGATTAGCCACTGGAGAAATGTAAATTAAAACAATGAAATATCACTACGTACGTATTAGAATGACTAAGGATATGGAGAAACTGAATTACTCAAACACTGCTGGTGGGAATGTTCAACAGTAAAGACTATAGTTTCATTAAAAAAAAACAACAACAACATGCAGCAGCTAATCATGTAACCCAGATTCTAATTACTGGGTATAAATAAGGTACCAAGTCAATTAAACCTTATGTCTATGTTCACACAAAATTCTGTGTATGATTGTTTATAGCAGATTTATTCTTAATAGCCCCAAAATGGAAACAACCCAGATGTCCTTTAAAGGGTGAATATTAAAAACATTGCGATATATTCACACCAGGGAATACCCACTATCTAGCAATAAAAAAGAAGCAACTACTAATACCTACAACTGCCTGGATTATTCTCCAGAGAACTATTCTGAGTGAAAAACAGTTCCAGAGATTATATTCCTCATCATTCCTTTTATTTAGCATTCTTAAAATGACAACACTATAAAAATGGAGAAAAGATTAGTGTTTGCAAGGGTTAAGAAGGTATTGGGGGCAAGTGGGAAATAGGTATGGCTATAAAAGGACAATAGGAAGGATCCATATTATCACAGAAATATTTTATATCTAGACAGTATCAATGTGATTTTATAGTATTGTTTTGCAAGATAGTACCACTGGGGAACTGTCTAAAACGTTCCCTGGAATCTTTGTTTTATCTTACAACTTCATATAAATACAGAGTTATCTCAAAATAGAAGTCTATTAAAAACAGCTGGAGTAATTATTAATCTTTGCATGAAGATACTTTCACTTCTTTTCAAATGCACTGATTAAGTATATTTTAGTGATCAGCAATTTGAGTTTTACTAAAATTGTGAACATTATCAAGGAAGTAAATAAATAAAAGCTAGCCAGTTACTTCTAGTCTCTGAGTCACGTGAATATCTTTTTGTCTTTTAATTATAGAAAGAAAACATCTGATTTAATTCCAAACTGTGTTTAAAAAGAAGTTTCCATAAAATACCAAGAGATTTTCGTAGACAATTAAGTCTACTGAAGATGTTGTACTCGCAAGGTGGCTGGGTTGCAGTTGCTAAGGGTAATGTGACACTAAATTCACTGCATTTAAATTTCATATATATTTATGCAAATACAAGTACATACATGATGTCTATTAGTATGCACTTAATTTAAAAATAATAATTTTCTGAGATTCCATTTGCTTTTAACTAATGAGAATCAGAGGAAGTACTAACTCTCTGAAGATAGTTTGAAGATGGTCAGCTTGTACCTGAAATTGACCATTTTGGACTTTTGCACATCATCAAGCAACAAAATACTTCCTTGACAACAGAAGTGCGGAAACCCATGAAGTACACTCGAAAGAGGACCTCATCGTAGCCCATTTCATATCTTCCTTGGAATATCTTGAGGAGCATACATATGGGGCTTCCTAAAGCTGCGGATAAAAGCAAGAAAACTAAGGTGCACTAGCTCCCCAGCTTCCACTGAATATACTTCTATAGCCCACTAATAGTGGGGAGCATGGCAGCAAAGTAAAGAGTAACACAGAAAAGTGTGACTAAGGACCACAGAATGCTCCCTGGTGACTAAAAACACTATCAGCTAGATTGACAGAAAGAAGAGCATCTAAGGCAAACCATGTTCCTAAACACTGACAGTTGGGTAAAAGCAACATAAATCACTGATGCCTCTGTGGTACTTGGAGTTCAAGCCCTGCTGAAGGGAAGCTGATTCAGTGCAGGTTCTGCACTAATCATTGGTGAGTTCTACCTTAGGATGGATCAAGCGAATGTACCAGAGTCCGTCTCTTTCACTGAGTAGAAATATAAATCCTGGACAGTAGCACAGATCTTCTTTCTAAGCACTCCGATAAATGAATGAGAGCAGGCATAATGGAGAAATATATTAGAATTAGAGTTCAAATGAACCAAGGTACAGTTTGCCATTGTACCCCTCTGGTATCACTTGACTTAATTCAAAGATAGCCTTTAATTCAGAAATGCATAACTGGTGTGAACAGAAGAAGGTCCAAGATCACTTTTCTTTTTGGCACTAGGAGGATGACAGGGAGTCCATAGGATTGGAAAGTGGGGATACCTAATAATAGATTATTTTCTAGTTTCCCTTCTCTACTTCCCCTACCCTGACAATTCCATTCTGATGGTGGCAGCAGAAGGGAAGTTAGATGGCAGGATGGGGATACAGAATTCTGAGGAAGGGGGACCTTCTTTCTTCCCCAAGGAGCTTCAAGAGTGAGACAAGAGTGAGAAGAAAACTCTTGATTTCTTCTCTTGATGTCTTCTGAGTCTTTAGTTTACCTAAAGATTTAATTCTACTAGAAATAAAATCACAAGAGGTACATTTGAGAAAATTGGTGAGCTGATTCCAATAGTGAAATGGAAATAAATGGAACTACTAAGAATAAAAATATCTTGCAAAAGAGCAGAGTTGAAGATATAAATTATATTACATTAAACTTCATTACACACTCTCAACAATCAAACAGAGAACTATTTGTAAAGAATGAAGAAACAGATGATAGAAGTGACAGTCCATATAGACAAACTAGTGTATATACAGGCAAATGGTTTCCATAAAGGACCCCCAAGCAATTTAATAAAGGAAACTAAGTATTTATTTTTCAAAACCACACTGAGATACCACCTTACACGAGTAAAAATGGCACATATCAAAAAAAAAAAAAAAAGCAACAAATGTTGGCGAGGATGTGGTGAAAAAGGAACTCCCTACATTGCTGGTGGGAGTGCAAACTGGTCCAACCAATGTGGAAAGCTGTCTGGAGGTTCCTTAGTCTACTGAAAATGGAGCTACCATACGATCCAGCAATCCCACTCCTAAGGATCTACCGAAAGGACACAAAAACAGTGATTCCAAAGACCACCTGTATCCCTATGTTTATTGCAGCACTATTTACAATAGGTAAAACCCGGAAACAACCCAAATACCCAAAAATCGATGACTGGATCAAGAAGATGTGGCATATATACACCATGGAATATTATTCAGCAATCAAAAAAGAGAAACTCATGCCATTCGCAGCAACATGGATGGAGCTAGCAGGAATTATGCTCAGTGAAATAAGCCAGAAGGAAAAAGAAAAATATCAGATGGTTTCACTTATAACAGGAATATAGGGGAACCAAATAAGACATCAGTGTAAAAAAATAGTAATAACAGTACAAACCACCACAAAGCGAAAACAGACAATTATAAACCAGACACATCCTGCAGGGGAGGAGGAGGGAGAGGAATGAGAGGGAGGGAGGGAGGAGCACAGGGGACTGAGGTGATGGTGCACAGGTGCCTTGGGGAAGGAAATTGTATGGGGACTCAATCTGAGGGGGTGGGGGGAAGCAAATATTGTCTAAAAAATGTAAAAAATGATAAATGTTAAAATTTTAAAAATCTAAAAAAATAAAGGAAACTAAGTATTTTTTTAAAAAGATACCAAAATATGCAGATATCTATATTTATAACAAGTGACTTCAACCCCGAATTCATGGCATGGACAAAAATTAAGTTCCAATGGACCAAAGACCTACATGTAAATTTAAAACCATTAAATTTCCAGAGTGAAGATAAAATAATATTTTAGACAACATTGAGCAGGCAAAGGTTTTTAGTATAAAGGAGGCACTAATTGTGAAAGAAAAATATGATTTTATTATAATAAATACCTTTGCTTGTCAAAAGACTCTGCTACTCAAAATGAATAGGCAAACCAAAGAATGGGAAAAAAAAAATTGCGGCACATATTTTAACTAGAGATTTGTATACAAAATATATAAAGAACTCATAAAACTCAGTAAGAAATCTAGTCTCTTCCCTCAAATAGACAAAATAATTTAACAGACATAAATGGACAGGTGAACAAAAACTGCTTAACATCTTTCATATAAAGAAAACACAAAGAAAACACAAATTAAACAACAATGTGCTATCAACACATATGAATTATAAATGGCTAAAATTAAAAAGACTAACAATTTCAAATATTGGCATGAATATAAATCAATCAAAACTCCTATTATTGGTGGAGATGTAAAATGGGACAGCAGCTGTGGAAAACATGCTGGTTATTACTTATAAAGTTAAAGATACACTTATCATAAGGCTCAGAAATTCCATTCCAATATACTTATTCAAGAGAAATAAAAACATATGCCCATAATAATAACCTTCATATAAATGGTCATAGTAACATTTCATATTAGTTAAGTTAGAAACCACTTAAAGTTTATTAACAAGAAGATTGATAAACACACTATGTGTATTCACACATTGAATACTGCTCAGTATTATAAAAGATCAAATTACTAACAGATAATATGTGTATATACACACATAAAATGACAAGGATGTCTAAAATATCACGCTCTATTAAATAATTTATTTATATAGAATATATACTGTAGATTTATATAAAGTACAAGACAGCAAAATTAATCTGACCAATTCAACACAATCCCCATTTAAAATTGCAACTGTTTGTTTTTTGTTTTTTTTACAGAAATTAACAAGCTGATTATAAAATTTATGGAGATGCAAAATGCATAGTCTAATCAAAACAATCTTGTAAAGGAAAAACAAAGCTGGAGGATGCACACTTTCCCATTTCAGAACTTACTACAGAGTAATTCTTGTTACTTGACAGCCATAAAGTAATTAAGAATGACAGCATTCTACTACAAGGATAGACATAAATCAAAGGAATAGGAATGAAAGTCTAAAACCCTCATATTCGGGGGGCGGAGCAACATGGCGGCGAGGAGACGCTGCGAGTAAGATCTCCCATTAAAAAAGTTAATAGGGAGGAAAAGCGGCAGGTCCAGTGAGAAGTGGGACACGGAAGATAAACGGGTGATGCCAGCGAACTGCCCGAAGAAGAAAGTGGCCATAAAAGAGGACCAGAAGGGAGGGAAGCGCAGAACCCTGCTCCCCTCCCCCGCCCACAGAGGCGGCACTCTCCGACCAGCAGAGAGGAGGAAACAACACACCAAAACGACCCACAAGAACAAACGACGCAGCAAGCGGGACCGTGAGTGGAAAGGAACTATTGCAGCCACCACACCCCGTGAACGGGAGCTGAGGCGAACCCTGCAGGATCCTCCGCGGCGGTGAGCGAACGGCTCCGGGCACCATTAGAGAAGAACAAAGACCCCGGGAGACGCGCACACAGCCCGGGCTGCCGGTAAGCTTGCACGGAAACGCAGCGCGCTCGGGGAGATTGAAAAGCAAGTGCAGACCTGGATCGCTGCTGCCCAGGTCCCCGCGCCTGCGACCTAGGCTTGCGGGAGACGCGCGGAGGTCCTCACTGAGGTGAAGGTCCCTCCCTGAGTGAGCAGGAACCAGGCGCCCAGGCACTGGAGCGGTGCAAAAGGCGCCATTCCCGCGCCACTGAACTGGGCTACAGCCCGCATCCTGGAACTGAGGGCTTTGAACTGAGACCCGGGGCACGAAAATTCGGGGCGTGGTTTCTCCACGACGGTGGGGCACAAGGCAGACACAGCACCCCAAAGCTGTTGAGGTGTACCCTACCATTCCCGCTCTGTTCTCTGTCCACGGGGTGGGGGGAGGCGAAAAACAGCCCCCCAAGGACAATAGGAGAGATCTCTGGCGCCACCTAGCGACCAGGAAAAAAAAAGTCACTAACACCCTATAAAACAGGACATTTCTTAAGACTGCTTGAAAAGGGCAGAAGTTTCTGGAGGACCCAGTGGCCAGCCGGGAAGTTATTCCACGCCAGGCCCCTTCCGACCAGCAGTCTGAGCCCACAGAGGGAGCAGGCACCCACGTCCGGGGCAGACCGGGTGCGCAGAAGAGTGTGCCTGAAACCGGAGGCGCAGGGACTGCATCCCGCTTCGCCATTTGAGAACAGGGACATTTCTTCAGTAAAAACTGCCTAAAACCAGCAGAAAGCTCCCCCAGAAGACAGAGATGGCTCCTGGAAGAGCCAGAGGGGAGCGGAGAAGTTCACCCAAGATGTCAGTCAGTCCGAGCAACACAGTGTCCCAACGCATACGACAAATTAGAAAACAGACAGTAGGGAGTAGAAGAACCACACGCAACCTAACAACTCCTCAGGAAAGAAGCACACCACAAAAAGAAAACCACTCCCAGATTGCAACGACAGCAACTTGGAAGAACTTCTGAGCCTTCCAGAAAGAGAATTTAAAATTGCCATGATTAAAAAAGTGATAGATCAGAAGAAGGAAATTGAGTCCCTAAAGAGGGAAGGAAGAGAAATGCAGGAGATCAAAGAATTAATGGAGGAACTAAAGAACTCTGGAAAAGCAATGAAAGCAGAATAGATGATGAATGGAAGAACGAATAAGTAATCTTGAAGACACAGAAATAAAAAGAACCAAACAGAAAAGGAAAGAGAAGTACGAAGGAAAAAGAATGAAGAAAGACTTCGGGAACTATCTGACTCCATGAGGAAAGGAAATATAAGAGTTATAGGAATTCCAGAAGGAGAGGAGAGAGATGTAGGAACAGAGAAAATATTCATGGATATAATTGAAGAGAACTTCCCAAATGAGAAGAAGGAGCTGAAAATTGATATACAAGAAGCAAGAAGAACACCAAACTTCCACGACGAAAGGAAAACACAGCAAGACACATAATAGTAAAGCTCCCAAGAATCCAGGACAAGGAAAAAATATTGAAGCTGACAAGAGGGAAGAAACAGATAACATTCAAAGGAAAACCAATCAGGCTGACATCAGACTTCTCTGAAGAAACACTACGGCAAGGAGAGAGTGGAGGGACATAGTCAACAGACTCCAAGAAAACAGATGCCAACCAAGAATACTCTATCCCGCAAAGCTCTCTTTCCTCCATGAAGAAAGAATATGGACCTTCCCAGACAAAGAGAAACTCCGGAATTTCATTGCAACTAAACCCCCACTCCAAAAAATACTACAAGGAATCCTAAAGCCAGAACTCAGAGGGACGAATAAACAACAAGAAGACCAAAAAAAAAAAAAAAAGTTATTAAAAGAATAAATAAATAAAATCAAAGGAAAGACAAACATAATGGCAAATACAGATGCTAACATATCAATATTAACTCTAAATGTAAATGGACTAAACTCTTCAATAAAAAGACACAGAGTTGCAGCCTGGATTAAGAAACAAAACCCAACCTTTTGCTGTCTCCAGGAAACACATTTAGCTACAAAAGATAAAAATAGGCTCAAAGTCAAAGGATGGAAAACAATCCTACAAGCAAATGGGCCAAAAAAGAAAGCAGGAACAGCTTATACTTAATATCAGATAAAACAGACTTCAAACTCAAAAAAATAAAAAGAGACCCAATGGTCACTACATTTGATTAAGGGGGCAATACTCAAGAAGAAATAACACTCATTAACATATACTCACCAAACGAAAGAGCACCAAAATATATCAGACAACTGTTGTCCTCTCTGAAAACAGACATCAGAGAAAACACATATGTAGTGGGAGACTTCAACACACCACTATCAACAATGGATAGATCAACAAGACCAAAAATAAGTAAAGAAACTAAAGCTCTAAATAAGGACCTAGAGCATTTGGGCTTAACAGACATCTATAGAACCTAAACCCAAAAAAAACGGAGTACACATTTTCTCAAGTGCACACGGATCATTCTCCAGGATCGATCACATACTGGGCACAAGACAAACATCAACAGATACACCAAGATTGAAATCATACCAACCATCTTTTCTGACCCGAAGGCATCAAACTAGAAATAAATCATAAAAAGAAGGCAAGGAACTATCTACCTCATGGAGATTAAAAGCCACATTACTGGAAAGACCACTGGACTAACGAGGAGATCAAAGAAGAAATTAAAAAATTCTTTGAATTGAATGACAAGGAGGACACCAATATCCTAAATGTATGGGATGCAGCAAAAGCAGTAATAAGAGGAAAATATATAGCAATAGAAGCTCACATCAAAAACAAGAAAGAACTCAAAGAAACAACCTAATCTCGAAGCTCAAAGATCTAGAAAAAGAACAACAAAAAACCCCAAAACCAGTAGAAGAAAAGAAATAATAAAAACCAAAGCAGAAATAAATGAAATTGAAACTAAAAAAACAATCCAAAAGATCAATGAAACCAAGAGCTGGTTTTTGAAAAAATAAATAAAATAGACAAACCCTAGCCAGGCTCACAAAGGAAAAAAGGGAGAAAGCACAAATACACAGAATCATAAATGAAAGAGGAGAAATCACAACGGACACAGCAGAAATCAAAAGAATAATCAGCAACTACTATGAACAGTTATATGGAAACAAGTTCAACAATCTAGAGGAGATGGACAAATTCCTACAACTCTACAATCACCCAAAGCTAGATAAAGAAGAAATAGAACACCTAAACAGACCAATTACAAGCAGCGAAATTGAATGGTAATTAAAAAACCTCCCCAAAAACAAAAGCCCAGGACCTGATGGATTTACAAATGAATTCTACCAAACATTCAGAGACGAATTAGTGCCTATCCTTCACAAACTCTTCCAAAAAATTGAGAAGGAAGGGACAATACAAACACGTTCTATGAAGCCAATATTACACTAATACCAAAACCGAATAAGGACAACACAAAAAAGGAAAACTATAGGCCAATCTCCCTAATGAACACTGATGCAAAAATCCTCAATAAATTTTAGCTATCAGAATCCAACAATGTATCCATAAGATAATTCACCACGACCAAGTTGGATTCATTCCAGGGGCACAAGGATGGTTTAACATCCGAAAATCAATCAACGTTATCCAACACATCAACAAAAGAAATATAAAACCATATGATATATCAATAGATGCTGAGAAAGCTTTCGACAAAGTGCAACACCCATTCATGATAAAAGCCCTTGAAATTCTTGGGATACAAGGAATACCTCAACATCATAAAGGCCATCTATGACAAGCCAACAGCCAGTATCATTCTCAATGGTGAAAAGCTGAAAGCAATTCCATTAAGATCTGGAACAAGACAAGGGTGTCCACTCTCACCACTGCTTTTCAATATAATACTGGAAGTCCTAGCCAGAGCAATAAGACAAGAGAAAGACATCCAAGGAATCCAAATAGGAAAAGAAGAAGTCAAACTATCACTATTTGCAGATGATATGATAATATACATAGAGAACCCCAAAATCTCCACAGAAAAACTAATTCAACTCATCAATCAATTCAGTAAAGTGGCAGGATACAAAATCAACACGCAAAAGTCAGTAGCCTTCCTATACACAAACAATAATCTGAAGAAGAAGAAATCAAAAAAACCACCCCTTATTATCGAACAAAAAAAAATCAAATATTTGGGATAAAATCTAACAAAAGAGGTAAAGGACCTATACAAAGAAAACTATAAAACACTGTTAAAAGAAATAGAAGAAGACACAAAGAAATGGAAAGACATCCCTGCTCATGGATTGGAAGAATAAAACATTATTAAAATGGCCATCCTACCAAAGCAATATACAGATTCAATGCTATTCCAATCAAAATCTCAATGGCATTCTTCAAAGAAATAGAACAATTATTGATGAAATTCATATGGATCACCAAAAACCCGAATAGCCAAAGCTCTACTGAAAAAAAAGAAGGAATGGAGGCATCACTCCCAGACTTCAAACTATACTACAAGCCATAATCATCAAAACTGCATGGTATTTGGAAAGAACAGACATACAGACCAATGGAATCGAATAGAAAATCCAGAAATAAACCCACAGATTTATGGTCAACTAATCTTTGACAAAGGAGCAAAGACTATGCATTGGAGCAAAGAAAGTTTGTTCAATAAATGGTGCTGGGAAAACTGGGTCGCTACATGCAAAAGAATGAAGCTTGACCACTACCTCACACCATACACAAAAATCAACTCAAAATGGATTAAAGAACTAGACATAAGACCTGAACCATAAAATACATAGAAGGAAATATAGGCGAAACACTACGGGATTTGCACATCAAAGACATCTTTACAGACACATCACCCAAAGCAGTGATAGTGAAGAGAAAGATAAACAGCTGGGACTACATCAAATTAAAGAGCTTCTGCACAGCAAAAAGAGACAATAACAAAAACAAAGAGAAACCCCAACTGGGAGAACATTTTTGCACCCAACACTAATGATAAAGGACTGATCACAAAATCTGCAAAGAGCTGATGAGACTCAGCAACAACAAAGAAAATAATCCAGTCAAAAAATGGGCAGAAGAGCTAAAAAGAAACTTCTCTGAAGAGGAAATGCAAATGGCCAACAGACATATGAAAAAATGTTCAACATCACTCGTAATCAGGGAAATGCAAATCAAAACTACCATGAGATACCATCTCACACCAGTGAGAATGGCACATATTAAAAAAACTAGCAACAACAAATGTTGGCGAGGATGTGGAGAAAAAGGAACTCTCCTGCACTGTTGGTGGGAGTGCAAACTGGTCCAACCACTATGGAGAGCTGTGTGGAGATTTCTGGACCTACTAAACATAGAGCTTCCATATGATCAGCAATTCCACTCCTAGGTATTTACCTAAAGGACACAGAAACATCAATTCCAAAGAGCACCTGCACTCCTATGTTTATAGCAGCACTGTTTACAATAGCTAAGCTTTGGAAACAGCCCAAATGCCCAAAAATAGATGACTGGATCAAGAAGATGTGGTACATATATAACCATGGAATATTACTCAGCATTCAAAAAAGATAAACACATGCAATTTGCAGCAACGTGGATGGCACTGGAAGGGATCATGCTCAGCGAAATAAGCCAAAAAGAAAAAGAAAAATACCGATGGTCTCACTCATAGCAGGAATCTAGAAAACTTAAATAAGGGACCAGGAAAATGAATATAAGAAAGTGAAAATCAAAATCAACAAAACTATGAACCAAGACACTTTTGGGGGGTGGGGGGCGGGGAGGGGAAGGATTGGGGTCAGTATGGGGCATTTGCAATTGTATGGGGGAATATAAAAATAAAATTTAATATTTTAAAAAAAAAAATCA